>NC_048235.1:19272198-19291325 GCF_002007445.2 Ailuropoda melanoleuca | reverse complement strand
AAAATCTTTAAAAAAAAAAAAAAAAAAAGAAACCTAAAACTATAAAAATCCTATAGGAGAGCACAGGCAGTAATTTATTTGACATTGGTCATACATAGCAACATTCTTCTAGATATGTCTCCTGGGGCGAGAGAAACAAAAGCAAAAATAAACTGTTTGGACTGCATCAAAGTAAAAAGCTTCTGCAAACAAAGGAAACAAATTAACAAAATTAAAAGGCAACCTCTTATGGAATGGGAGAAGATATTTGCAAATGACGTATGTGATAATGGATTAGTATTAAAAATACATAAAGAATTTATCAAACTCACCACCCAAAAAACAAATAATCCAGTTAAAAAACAAGCAGAAGAAATGAATAGACATTTTTCCAAAGAAAACATACAGATGGCCAACAGACACAAGAAAAGATGCTCAACATCCCCATCAGGGAAATACAAATCCAAACTACAATGAGCTATCACCTCACATCTGTCAGAATGGCTAAAATTAACAACACAAGAAACAATAGATGTAGAAGAGGGTGTGGAGAAAGGGGAGCCCTCTTACACTGTTCATGAGAACACAGACTGGGGCAGCCACTCTGGAAAACAGTATGGCGCTACCTCGACAAAGTTAAAAATAGAACTACACTATGATCCAGAAATTGCGCTACCAGGTATTTACCCAAAGATACAAAAATACTGATTCAAAGGGATGCATGAACCCTGATGTTTATATCAGCATTATCAACAACAGCTAAATTATGGAAAAAGCCCAAATGTCCATCGACTGATGAATGGATGAAGAAGTGGTATATATATACACACACACACATATATATTTATACATCTATATGGTATATATATTTATACATCTATATGGTATATATATTTATACATATAAACGGTATATATGTTATATATATTAATATATATACCACTTCTCTAACATTCCATTATATATATATATAATCCACATAATATATAATATATATATTATATATATTATACATAATATATATATATATATATATATAATGAAATCTTGCTATTTGGAATGATGTTGATGGAGTCAGAGAGTATAATGCTAAGTAAAATAAGTCAGAGAAAGACAAATACCATATGATTTCACTCATATATAGAATTTAAAAAACAAATGAACATGGGGGTGGAAAAAGAGAGGCAAATCAAGAAACAGACTCTTAACTAAAGAGAACAAACTGAGGGTTACTGTACGAGGGCATCACTGGGGGGAAGGGTGAGATAGGTGATGGAGACTAAGAGTGCACTTGTTGCGATGGGCACTAGGTGTGGTGTGTAAATGATGAATCACTAAATTCTATACCTGAAACTGATATTACATTGTATGCTAACTAACTGGAATTTAAATTAAAACTTGGAAAAAAATTTAAAAATTAAATAAAATTTATAAATAAAAAAAGAAGCACATACATCCAAACCATTCAACCATAAATCTAACAAAGGATTTAACCAACTCAGGAGGAGAACAAAGAAGTCAAGTGTGATCTACAAATCTGATGATACATCAACAAAAATCTTGGGCCTGATAAAAATCTCTCGCCTCTCATAGAGAAGCAAGGATTTATATTAAAAATTAATCATGTAGAGGAATCATAGTTAAAAGCAGACTAATGAAAATGCTTTTACATAAAATAAGAAGAAACTTGAAAAAATGTCAGCGTGGTCTCCCTTCAGTAAGATGTGAAAGACATACTATCCATGAGACAGGAACACAAAAACATGTATAGAAATAAAACATTTACAAAATAGAGTGCAAATAGCAGTTAAACTTACATGCTAGGATAAGGTACTTTTGTAGTGATGTATATACTTAATTCACTCAACAGCTCTCTGCAATAGATACTCCTCCTTACCCAGTCCTGCAGACGTGGATACTAAGGAACAGATGATTTAGGTTGTAAAAAAGTGACGTGGCAGTGCTAGCATTTAAACCCAGAGATTCTGGCTCCAGAGGACACTGATTTACACTACCGCACTTTTCTTCCCATCAGTGAAATGCAGATACAGATTGAGCTGATTTTGGAGCTCACGAAAGAAGATTTCCAAGAAGCTAAAATGTCCAAAGCAAAATTAAAACTCTCCTTAGAGTTAGATTAGAACTGAAACTCCATAGAATTAAGAAAGCACTTATACTCTCTTTTGTTCACTGTTTACTAAATGCCAAACATGTCTCAGTATAAATGTACCATGTTATACAACTGAAATAAAATATAAATATTGAATTTCTAGAATTTGGCAGGTAAGAATGCCTCATTTCATTTTTAATAGTGAAATGGGTTTACTTAAATTTCTCAAAATGTTGTTTTATATTTTGATTATGTTTTTTTTTAGTTTACTGTTTTGTCATTTTGACCTATCACTATAAATCACAGTCTCAAGAAAAACATACATTTACAGAACAGAAGGATATATTTGCAGAAGAAATATCCTTTAAATTCGAACTATTCTACATGGTTTTATGAATGGAGGGGAGGGTCATGGTTGTAATACCAATTTCCCATCATGTAAAAATTTAATAAGTTACTGAATTCAGTCTAAACAAGATAGAGACAATCTCTCATTGTTCATGGTATGAGGAATATTGTGACCTATCTTAGAATTTTTACCTGCTTTTTAGTGTAATAAATTATGGAATGAATAATTAATGAGCAGATTTCCTGTGATTTAGGATCCATTTATCAATAGATCAAAGTTTTAGTGAATATATTGCTTAAGATATATGATTCTATCCAAATCAATCTCAGATCCACAAGAATTTGTGCAGTGTTTTTGGGGGTGGAAGGGAACAGGAAGGATTTTATTTCATTACTTTTTTTTTTTATTTTGGGAATGTGATTATTGGAAAATTCTAACAAATTCCCAATTTGTAGAAAAGTAGATAACTTTGGAAAAGTAGACAACTTCTCTTAGATGAAGATTGTTCTGATATGAAAAATTACCAACATTTATCATGAGATTATAATCCCCAGACAGAGGGTTCCAAGAACACATTCTAGTGTGTTCCAGGGAAAGGCATTTTTGAAAACAAGGAGCCTAATCACTCTTATTCAGAGATATTTTCCTAAAGAATTTGTGTTTCATCCTACATTGTTTATTGTTTCAGAAAATGATTTAAATTTTTATCGAAGTGTAGTTAAGAAATGAACATTCATTAAATGTCTGCTTGTGATTAAAAAGTATGTATTTAAAACAAAACAAAAATATGCAGAAAAGCAGAACTAAATGAAAATGTGTGAAAGTCTTTTATACTTCAGGCATTTGTCTGAAGACTTTCCTAATTCTTATCTCTTTTATTTAGCAAAACTTGCCTGAAAATTAGGAGTCTATCTAGTCTTACAAATGACACTGAAACAAATTAATTTGCCCAAAATCAATACAGATAGACTGCAAGACACAATTGTCCTTTGCACCTATTCATGAATCAACCACAATCTTTAATGCTTGACTTAGAATGTCCAGATTGGTTCCTGTTTAGCTCTGTTTCTGGCATAGAGAATGTCAGAATGAACCTGAAGTATCATACTGATCTATGGGAAACCAAAGGAGACTTCTGATTATAAAAATAATATATAGTTTTGTCCTTAATTAATTTAATCTTTTTTTAAGACTTCCATCTCCCTTTTCAGGAATAGGATGAGATTTTACTTACAATTAACTGTTACAGTATTCTGGAATAACCTTACAGCTTCTCCCTAATTGATTGTTTCCATGAAGAATTTTTCCAACCCACATCCTATTGTTTGCTCCCAAAAAGTATTGTGTTCACATGTAAACATGAAGTTATCTCCTTCAATGGCCATAGGAATGACAGCACAGCCCACAATTGAAGGCACTATTCCATTTCTTTCATCAAATCTTCCTTCAAATAGCATGTGAATTTCCAATTATTAGTACATGTTATACATTCTTCACATTCCTTTCCACATTTCACTTATGCTTTAACCTTTTGAAAGTCTTGCACAGAAATTTTGTTGTTGTTTTGCTCATGCACTTGGTTTTATTTCCACTAAAGTTCCATTAACAGGAGGCAAGCCACAGAATGGCTTTGGAAGTAGCTTTGTGAAAGCTAACTTTTCAACAGAGAGAAACCTCCCTGGGGATATCACAGAGACACAGAAACTTTAATAGCATTTTGTTTTCCTCAGCACATCTCCAGATTTTAACGTGCTTGAATGTTATGTGCTAGGAACAAGCATATGTTGTCTTAACTAAAATCTCTTCTGTATCTAGAAAATCTACACAAAAATACAAGTTACTTGATACATTTATATATAAGGGGAAAATACCTAAAATGATGAACCACAGACACAATCACAGTATAAGCAGAAGGCTACTACTCTTTGTCAGGAAATAGTATCTCGTGGATATTTCTGAACATTGATCTTTCCCCCTCAGTTTGCCTCTCAGACCCTACATGGCCTGTTCAAAGCAAAATTTTATGCTCTCTTAAAAAACTAATGTTCTATCCAAGTGCTATAATTAGTTTTATAATCCATTTATGAAAATAGATCACTCGGAAAAGTTCGCTTAAATCATTTCATAATCTAAACATTTCAGTAACAATAATTATGAATGGTCATAATAACAAATCTTCCTACAAATTATTTTCGATTTTTTTCCCTACCAAATCAATTCCGCTATGTAAATGTGTCTGTAATTTATACATTCTCTGAAATTTTCTATAATAGAGGTTGAAAAGATTGTTAACATTCAAAAATTTTCTCTTCAGTGCAGCTAGATTTTAAGTAAATCCCCCAAATAGGATATTATTTGGGCAAAGATATAAGTCAGCACACATAAATTGCATCTTTAATTTGTTACAACATTCGGTACTAGGGAAATCATATTTAGCTTTTGAAGAAAAAATAGACTTCCTATTATTTTTAACTTCATCCATTGTTTTGCTACAGAAATTTCCCTGAAGTTTCTGCTTTTATATTAATGGAATTCCAACTATATAGTGTGTACTATAATAGACACTTTTAAGGCACAGAAAATATGACAATACGTATTCTCTTCTCAAGTAACTCACAATCTTTTGAGGGTGACAGTATAACCACATACAACATAAGACAGATTTGATGTACTCTATTATGAGAACCATGTAACCTTTTCATGCAAGACAGCAGGCTGAGCTGCCCTCCTCCTTTTTCAATTTATGTAAAGATAGTAGCATCTTCATAACAGTGGAATACCACACAGCAGTAAAACAGAGAATAAGTGACATATGAAAGGATGAGACTTGCATGCATTATATTGAATGAAAGGAGCTGGTTACAAAAATTACATAATTTATGATTCCATTCATACAAAGTTCAAGAAGAAACAAACTAGTCTATAGTGATAGAAGTGAGAATATAGGTTACTTTTGTGGTTGGGAGGAAGGTATTAAATGACACCACAGCACAAGAGAACATTTTAGGGTAATGGAGTTATCTAGACACATACACCTATATAAAAATCACTGAGGTATAAATTTATGACTAATGTATTTCCAACTAGTGTACCTTACCCTTTGCCATATGTGTGTTATGCCTCAATTAAAGGGAAAACAACTATAAAATTTTACATAGTAGAAGGACTCTATCAGAAAGCTGTGATGGTCGGGTATATTGCTCTATATCAATATACCTTGTGCTTAGATAATTTTCGTGCAACAGAAAGAATATAGTAGTATCAAGCTGACAGATTAGTCAGAGCAGAAGCTCCTACTGAGAATTTACACACACAAAAACTGCATGCTGATGTGGCGGGTCTTTGAGGCAGAGTTCCCAAGAAGAACCAAGCACAGGCACCACGCAGGGAGTACAACATTGCAAGTTTTCCAGGTCAGTAAGGTGAGTAGAAAAATGAGCTGTGCTTCTTTCAACCTTCTTCCTGCACCTTCCTTCCTGATTAATAAGGACAGAAAGGCAGGCTCCAGACCAAACACTGGAAGCTGCTTTCTAAAACTTTGTAAAATCTTTAGAAGACTAGGGCACCAGGCATTAGTGTTGACACCACAAAGTAAGGCTGTCTCTATTTTGGCAGAAGGGAAGGGAGTATCTGGTTGTGTATTATACACCTCAGGGGACCTAAAGTAGGAGCTACCCCCTTAAACCTGCATACAAAGAGTAAAATAAATGTTGCGGAATACTTGTTGACATGAGCCAAAGCATTTGATCTCAGTGTTTCCTTTTACCCTATTGACTTCCCTCAAATTCAAGAAGCAGTCAGGGCTCTGACATCAGAAAGAGAAAATACGGAGTATAGACAACAAAAGATCCAATTTCTTGAACTTTGACTTTTAAAAGTGATGGTTCTGAAATAAGAAAAGGTCTGGGAGAATATTTAGCTTTTCAAAAGAAACCTTCCCTAGCCCAAGATATACGAAAGAGCTATTCCCTCGAATAGCAGGGAAAGGAGAGAGAACTGAAATGTCACTGGATCTCTGAGAAAGCATGCTATGTCGTCCAGGCCACAGAGAAAGTCCCAGAGGATATGAAAAAAGGTTTCACCTAGAAACAGAAGCGATGTGTACTGCAGACCCAGTGTGAATATAAGAGACAACAAAGTAAGTCCCAGAGTGGTGCACAGCACAGCATGGAGTAGGAGAATGGACTGGACATAGAGTCCTCTGTCCCGGTAGGGGTAATGCATATGAAGACTGCTCTAAGTTGGGACAAGGTGGAGGGAGCAGGAATACCATACTGGCACACCACTGCCCTTGATCGGTACTTTCTCTACAGTCTTCACAATATCAGTTACCACTGACGCCATCACAAGTACCACCTCATTTAATCCTCAATATGGTAAACCTTCAGGAACCATCTGTCTTATGCAGTGGCCGGACAACACTTTTTAAAAAGGGAGTTGGGAGTTAAGGGAAATCAAAACTCTCATCTTCATCTTTTTTTTTTTTTTCTGGAGAGAGAACGAGAGAGAGTGCCCATGTGCAAGAGGTGGGGTGGAGGAGCAGAAGGAGAGAGACAGAGGGAATCTTCAAACAGACTCCCTGCCCAGGGCAGAGCCAGAAGCCAGGCTCAAGCTCATGACCCCGAGATCATGACCTGAACCAAAATTAAGCGTCTGACACTTAACCAACTGAGCCAACCAGGTGCCCCTTCATCTTTTTCTTAATCAGAACAATAACATTTTGTTGCCTTCCTGGGATTCTGCTGGTCCCCAGCCACATGTTTTCCAGCTTGAAACTTTATCCCTATCCTGGTTTCTTGTGCCTTTCAAAGGATCATCTCTATCCCCCAGCAGAATTCCCAAACATTGCGTTTGCTTATCTAGTGACCCTCATGAGTGTGCAGACCACCACTAGGCTACTTCATTCCAGACATTGCAAAATGCCTAAGACCTATTTGACACTGCATGGAATGCTTCAATTTTAAGAACGTTTTTTCTTTGAATTCTTAGAAATTTACCTTGACCATTTTAATTTTTTTCTTTCTCTCAAAAACTCCTATTATCTGGATGTTTGTACCTATTCTGTTTTACATATTTTTCAGCTATTCTATCTTATTTTTTCCTTCTATGAAAATACTTCTGTACTATTTTGCAATTGATGAATTAGTTTATTCTTGAGCTGTATCCATTTTTTATTCAATCCATCTATTATTCCCTTGTTTTGACTATTAACTTTTTTGCACCTAGTATTTCTACCTGATTATTTTTTCATCACATCTTGCTCTTGTTCCATATTGATAATCCCTTTCCTTGACCCTATTTGCATATTTATTAGCTTGATTGCAAATTCTGATGCATCAATTTTATTACTTCTGCTAATAATATATTGACACAGTTTGTAGTTTTTAAAGACATTATATTCCTGTAGTTTTTCATTTAAAGAAGTTATATATTATTAATTTGGTGGTTATTATTATNATTTTTTCATCACATCTTGCTCTTGTTCCATATTGATAATCCCTTTCCTTGACCCTATTTGCATATTTATTAACTTGATTGCAAATTCTGATGCATCAATTTTAATACTTCTGCTAATAATATATTGACACAGTTTGTAGTTTTTAAAGACATTATATTCCTGTAGTTTTTAAAGACATTATATTCCTGTAGTTTTTCATTATATATTATTAATTTGGTTATTATTATTATTAATATTATTATTATATTATTTTGGCTTATCTCAGAAGGGGTAGGTTACCTGTTACTATGAATTGGGGAGGGGCAGAAGACAGTGCCTACCTAGATCAGTCCTCTGAGGTCAAGTATAGATGAAGCCATGGGTTTTTGGGTGAAGAGCTCAATTTACCACAAACCAGAATTAATCACTCCCATTTGGTTTCATTGCACCAAGTAGCCTTTTGAGTCAAATTACTATCTTCAAACACCAAGGAAAAGGCCTCTCCTTAGATTGTCATCTATCAGCCCTGGAAGTTTCAAGGAAAATGGCTAACAGAGGGGAAGCAAAGGCTGGTCAGTCCTCACAGTTAATTTTTTTGCAGTAATTTTTCCCCAGTTCCTCACCCTGTCAAGGTTTTGCCCTCCTTTGATTTTACCCCTGAGGACACCTCCAATAGTGGTGTGGGCCATTTGAAGTCTTGGCCTTTTGGTTTGGATGACCATTGACAAATTCTGCAAGAAGAGGGAAGGCAAGGGGGGAGCAAGGACACTACACAAACTGCTCTTTCTAATACATGCTGTAACAGCTGAGCCAAAAGCCTATTGCTGTAGGCTACAGTAATCTACCTGCCTTGCCACACATCAGCTCTAAGTAGCCTTCTTTTTTCTTAGAGATTTCTCACACTTTTATGAAGCCATATTGTGTTTTCCACTATAGTTTCCCTAGGGTCGACTTGCTGGAGNACAGCTGAGCCAAAAGCCTATTGCTGTAGGCTACAGTAATCTACCTGCCTTGCCACACATCAGCTCTAAGTATCCTTCTTTTTTCTGAGAGATTTCTCACACTTTTATGAAGCCATATTGTGTTTTCCACCATAGCTTCCCTAGGGTCGACTTGCTGGAGGAGGCAGCAGCTTGTGCTAATTTGCAGTCTTGGCATAAATTGGAAATTCTCTCCTACGAGCGGGTTTATGAACAGGAAACAGAAGACAGCATCGCTGTAATAGAATCAAAGTAGACTGTAGAACAGTCTTCTGAGATGTATAAGATCAGAATTCTGGAAAGAATCTGAAGTATCTAATTCTACATTTGACTGCCCTGCTGGAATATATTTAAGCTATTCCTTCTTTTAACAACATGTTCTCAAATGAATGGTCTAGCTAGTTTAAAAGTGTGGGAAAATTGGAAGGAAAGTTTCGTAGTTTAAATCTATTTCAATTTTTATTTAGTACTTGATTTAAAATGATAAGTTGATTTTAATAATGAGAAATAAGTTTATTTAAATACAGGTAAACTTAAAACTAGAAATAGATTGCAAAGTTCTAAGAAAGATAACTAAATTCTTAATTTGAGCTGGGACATCAATTTGGGGAAACCCATCTATAGTTCTTCAAACATAGTACATGCTGTAGTTGCTTGAATCCACAGTACTGAAGAAACCATCATATAACTACTGGCTCTGGCGGTGAAAGAGGTCAAAGTGTATTTAAGCCTTTATTTTTGAACAACACTAACTGTCCTAATGCCAATCTCCAAATAAATTTTAAGTTTTGGTTTTAATTAAAGTCCTGGGTCTAAAACTCCCATCTGATGAAAACTAAGTACACGTTTGGGAATTCTGAGAAATCTACTCCCCCCCTTCTTCTCCTGAGAGGGCTACTCCCTGTTGCCTGAAATTATACCATATTAGATTCATTTAGGCTAATCATTGCTCTGCATTAAGATGCGAAACCCCTAGGAAGAAAGGAAAATCTTTTCACCTGCCAGTGTGTAACTGTAGATTATTTTATAATATCCTTGATATGGTATTGACTTTTTGAAAGCAGGATTCATCAGACATTGAAGGAAAGGAATCAAAAAGGACAAGCTGGTAAAGGAAGGGTTTGGGGGTACCGGGGGACCCAGGGGTGCTAACAGCAGCTCTAGGGTCATTTGGCAAAATGGGGAAAGGAGAAACTGTTTGAAAGAAAGTAGGAATAGGCTGATGGTAACTATCTTCTTCAGATTTTCAATTTAGATCCATCTGTGCCCAAGAAAAAAGGACTGCTTCCTGTGAAATTCTTAACACATATTCCAAAGACAGGTTATAATTTGTGACGCCAACAAATACCTGTCTTTCTGAGCTAGTCATTTACACCTCTCTGTATATTTCTCTGAACAGAAAGTTGATGGTGGAAATGTTGTCATGTAATCATATAAGGAGAACATTTTCCCCTGTCTCCAGTCATACTATACCTAATGCCAACTTTGAAATTATACCTATTTTAACAGTTGTGCAATGTTGAGTGATCTGAGTCAGAGAGGTCAATAGAATTTCCAAGTGTAAGGTGCTTTATTTTCAATTATGACCATTCTATTTCTATCCCAAATCCTTAGCTATCTATGATACAGAGCCAGTGGCATACCCTGCATATTTAACAGCTGGTCTGGATCATCCAGATTTCTGTAAAACACAGGTAATACCAGCAATAATCAGGAAATAAAACTATACAATTTCTATGCTATACTGTACAGAAACTACACAGAAATGTTAATAGCATTACAAACTTCAAAACAGATAAAGAAATTTTCAGTCATCTCTCTTTTTATCTTTTCAAATGTTTCTTTTTTGAACTCCTTCAGGTCAATGTCATTTAGTACTGGTGTAGGAATCTGACTTCAAACTCCTTTTTGAGATTCGAAGTAATTATGACCCAGTTGCTGGTTCACGTAAACAGTACGAAAAATCACTTTGTTGTTTATCAAAACAGAAGTCGTTTTTTCTTCCTATTCTACTTCTTTATTTATACTTGTACTAGTGCTGGTAAGGGAGCCTAATATATTNGACCACACTTTTAAATTGCCTCTTTAGTTGTGTGACTTGGCTTAGCCAATGACATGTAAGTAGAGGTGGCATGAGTCACTTTGGAGCAGAAGGTGGAAGAGACAACTCCTGTTTCTTCTCCAACTTTTCCCTCCACCACAAGGGGAGACCCACCCAACCCATATGAAGTTGCTTATTAGCCTGGATTCTGGAGTTAAGATACTAAAGATCTGACAGTCAGCTCATCTGTAATAGATGTGCAACATGACCAGGAAAATGTTGTCGATATATTTTCAGTGTACTGTTAATGCAGCATAAATAAGCTTTAGGTAAATAATCAAGTGTGTATTTAGAAAACTGGAAAAAATATACATCGAAATGTTAGCAGTAACTATGTCTGCTCTGTTGAAAAGGTGGAATCATGGGAAAGCTCACTTTTTGTTCCCCTGCACTTAACCAAAAGCATCTGTTTAAATATTGGAATCAGAATAATACTTTAGAAATACTATGGGGGCGCCTGAGCGGCTCAGTTGGTTAAGCGTTCAACTCTTGATTTCAGCTCAGGTCATGATCTCAGGATGCTGTATCAAGCCTTGTGTAGGGCTCTGCACTGGGCATGGAGCCTGCTTGAGATTCTCTCTCTCCCTCTCCCTCTGACCCTCCCTTCTTGCTTGCATACGTGTGCTCTCTCTCGCTAAAAAGAGAAGNCCCCAAATCCTTAGCTATCTATGATACAGAGCCAGTGGCATACCCTGCATATTTAACAGCTGGTCTGGATCATCCAGATTTCTGTAAAACACAGGTAATACCAGCAATAATCAGGAAATATAACTATACAATTTCTATGCTATACTGTACAGAAACTACACAGAAATGTTAATAGCATTACAAACTTCAAAACAGATAAAGAAATTTTCAGTCATCTCTCTTTTTATCTTTTCAAATGTTTCTTTTTTGAACTCCTTCAGGTCAATGTCATTTAGTACTGGTGTAGGAATCTGACTTCAAACTCCTTTTTGAGATTCGAAGTAATTATGACCCAGTTGCTGGTTCACGTAAACAGTACGAAAAATCACTTTGTTGTTTATCAAAACAGAAGTCGTTTTTTCTTCCTATTCTACTTCTTTATTTATACTTGTACTAGTGCTGGTAAGGGAGCCTAATATATTTACGACTGACTGTATTTCTTCTTTAGAAATTATGAAAATAGAATAATACATTCAATATCCACTCACTCAGAGTAAGCCTAAAGTAGAAGAGATAAAGAATGCATTAGCCAAATAGAAACTGTCCTAAAGATATAATATCCAGAGAGATGATGGCGGTAGCAATATGAAATTCTAATTAGTTTGCAAACTGATTTGGTGATAGGGGCTTGAATTCATAGTGATATTATATAACCTGAAAAAAAAATGTAAATCACAGAAGACAGAGAGTGATATCAGAAAACTGCTGAAGTTATTTGTTTAAACATCTTTTTCTGACCCAGAGAGGTATAACTTATCATGAAATGAATGGAATAATATTTGACAATGAGAAGAACTGCTGTAAACAGATTAGGTTATGTTGCTAGTTTACAATATTTTACTTAGTGGGCTACAAGTTTCTTTGCTAAATTTAAGCCATGCACCATTTCCTATACTGCTTAGCCCACAAAATTTATGTTTTGACTAACAATGCAGTAATTAAAAGAAGAAAAGAAATTGGCATTACTTCACATAGAAAAATTATTTTTAGAAATTAATATATTGTAAATTCAAATGGACTGTATTCATTCCAGTTGACCCTAAGTCCTATTACTGCACTACTTGCAGAGAATATTAAGGTTCAAAGTGAGTCTAAACATAAATAAACTCTATAAAGGGCTCTCTGCCTTTGGTGACCCATTATTAAATAGGAACATTTCTGCTGCAACTGTCTCTGGTCAGTCATGATCGGATAAACTATTAATTTATGAATCATTATATCTATTCAATAACTCGACCACACTTTTAAATTGCCTCTTTAGTTGTGTGACTTGGCTTAGCCAATGACATGTAAGTAGAGGTGGCATGAGTCACTTTGGAGCAGAAGGTGGAAGAGACAACTCCTGTTTCTTCTCCAACTTTTCCCTCCACCACAAGGGGAGACCCACCCAATCCAATATGAAGTTGCTTATTAGCCTGGATTCTGGAGTTAAGATACTAAAGATCTGACAGTCAGCTCATCTGTAATAGATGTGCAATATGACCAGGAAAATGTTGTTGATATATTTTCAGTGTACTGTTAATGCAGCATAAATAAGCTTTAGGTAAATAATCAAGTGTGTATTTAGAAAACTGGAAAAAATATACATCGAAATGTTAGCAGTAACTATGTCTGCTCTGTTGAAAAGGTGGAATCATGGGAAAGCTCACTTTTTGTTCCCCTGCACTTAACCAAAAGCATCTGTTTAAATATTGGAATCAGAATAATACTTTAGAAATACTATGGGGGCGCCTGAGCGGCTCAGTTGGTTAAGCGTTCAACTCTTGATTTCAGCTCAGGTCATGATCTCAGGATGCTGTATCAAGCCTTGTGTAGGGCTCTGCACTGGGCATGGAGCCTGCTTGAGATTCTCTCTCTCCCTCTCCCTCTGACCCTCCCTTCTCGCTGGCATACGTGTGCTCTCTCTCGCTAAAAAGAGAAGAGAAGAGAAAAGAGAATGAAATCTAATGCCCTTAATATATTCATACTCTGATGTTTTAATTCCAGCCCATTGCAGGTGGCTAGAAATCTATCATGAGAAATAATACATCTTAAGCCTCCTATATGGGCAGATTAAATTGTGTACTTTTAACTCTCAGACTCTGGAGATATAGATCTGTCTATTGGCAATAGAATGGACAGAGAAAGAAGTGTACCACAAACCTGAAAGCTCTCACGCCTAATTCTTTGTGCCACAAATATTCTCACAGTCTCAATCATGATGTCTGGTAATAGGGATTATGCTAGTAATTTCTTCTGTGAAACAAGTTATTTGCTGGAACTTAAACTTCACTAATTTATTTAAAGGAAGAATCTCACCTCAAAGTACCATGTGAAGTAAGAGAATATGCCCCATAGCAGTTTTAGCTGAGAACTGAGCTCATGGCTCAGTCCATACCCACTGCACCGTCACACTGTAATCTACTCCTCACCTCGGTCTCTAGAAATAAGAGCCTGCTCCTCACAGGTCCTGTTGTGTCAAGATCACAACACCAGAAACAACCTCTCCCCTAACTTTGTTGTTGTTGTTGTTTTTAACTCCTAAGTTTAACATATTTTTAGCACTGAATTAATTTGTAAAGGTAAGAAACTCAAAAAACAGAAGGACAAAAACATTTAATAAATTTTAAAAGATTAATGTATACCCTGCCTCGAAGGAATGATATACACTTAAATATTTTAAATTTTTACATTTTGCCAATTTCTCTTCTTACTGGAGTGAGATAATCAATCACACTGCTCTTTAAAAAATCTATCAATACCCAGAAGTTCACCCCAAGAAAAATAGATTTAAGCAAATATTTTAATGATTGTTAACTAAAACATTATTTGTGGAAGTTAACAATTAAAACTAACAAACACTAGATAAATTGGTATTTCCAAAGGTGTAAGTCTGTTGCAGTAATTAACAATTATATTCTTCAAAGAAATTTAAAGAAAGTAATAAATACTCATAATATAATGTTAAATGGAAAATAAATAATTCAAAGTGTGGCTATGTATTAACATTATATATATATTTTTATTATTTTAAACGGAAAAAATAGAAGAAACTAATCAATATCTCAAGATGGTAGAATTAGGAATTACATGGCATTTCTTTGCCTGTACATGATTCATTTTTTTCATGTTTTTTAAATTTTCAACAAAGTAAGACATCACTTGCATAATTGCAGAAAAAAACAAAAGGAATCTCAAATAATGTACACAAATTCCAGTTTTCCATATGCAAATGGAACTCAGCTAATTTCAATTATTTTGAGGGAGAACTTTGGCTGTGATGTTTCATTACGTAGTTGCGGTAACAATCGTAAAGCTCTTTCCTGGCAGCATTGCAAAATCCCGGCAAACATCGTGCTTAGACTGTGTGTCACAGAGATTACACCACTTGCCCAGAGCAGAACTGGAAGTTATTCACAAATAGGGAACCAACTCTGACCTCCTGACTTCCAATTTAAACTTTTGCCTTGTCAAAGAGATCACATTTTAAGTGTGCACATTGTCGCACTTCATTCCCAACATTTAACTATAAGGAATGGTTAATATCGAGACTAGAACTTAACTTAAAATCTCATTAACTTCAGTATGGGGCACTATTTTTTCATGTTCTTTGACCTCCCAATTAAACGTAATAGCCAGGTACATGTATCACTGTTAAAGACAAGAGTCATTAAAAACATATTTATTAAGCTCTTGAATGACCTTACTTCTCAGGTGCTATTCCAAATTTTACCGAACACCGTCTAAATCTTGCGTGAAGTGCTTGGGATAGCAGCACTTATAACTTGTGAAAAAAGATGTAACTGGAGCCATCTCAAAATAGAGTCGGAGCCACCACTGCAGAGAACCTGCTTTACTCTCCTTTGTTTGAACTGGACAAAATAACAATTGTTTTAAGCAATCGCTGGAGAGGTCAGCAGGGGAGCGGACATCCTGATCACAAAAATGGTTATGGACTTGCTGCAGACAGAATCAGAAATCAATGTGAGACCCAGGGTAATTTAGCTTGTTAACTAACACCCATGGAAAACTCTTTTTTTTCTTTTCTTCAACCCAAGTAATTGCTCCCTTCCATTTCCTTTTATGCTGTGACCCTACAAGCAGGACACTGGGATTCTACTTGAATCTGTGCTCCCCTAATTGCAATTCTTTGGTCCCAAATAAACATTCATTTGCCTTTCACTGTGGCTCTTTATTTTCAGGTTAACAATCTATTGACATCATAAATTCTATCTAAGTAAGATTTAAGACATCATAAATTCCATCTAAGATTTAAAACTTAATATTTGAGGAGTAAAGAGTATATTTATAGCATCATCAATAAATAATAGCTTCCTTCCACATAACCATTGACCCTTGGAAGACACAGTCTTTCTTTAATTTGGGTATATTTAAATTCCAATTTGGGTTTTTTAAATTGCTTTTCATTTGTGTGTATTCAGATTTTCTGTATACCCAACAGAAAAAACTGACCACCTCAGCCTTAGACTTAGGCCAGCACAGAATTTCACGATGCACAGAATATACAGAATGCAAGCATCAACATATATAACTAAAAAGATACATAATACCTAAGTGACTGAGAAGATAACTTTTATCTTGAATTGATGATATTTTATCTTTCCAATCCCCCAAAATGAATTTATCCTATTCCACCCAATACCTCCTCTGCTCTGGTTCCCTTCCTAAATAAATGGCATCATCATATAATCAATTGCCCAAGCCCAAAACAACATGATAATTTCCTCACTCCAAAAATCTCATTAGTTACTAAAGCTTTTTTCTGTCTCCTGCCCATTTCTCTCTGCTTCACTGAATTACCACCCGTTTTCACCAGGATGATACCAGGATTATACTATGGTCTCTGACTATTCTTTCCACAATTTAGATAGATAGATAGATNGTTTTCACCAGGATGATACCAGGATTATACTATGGTCTCTGACTATTCTTTCCACAATTTAGATAGATAGATTGATTGATAGATGATAGATGATAGATGATAGATAGATAGATAGATGATAGATAGATAGATAGATGATAGATAGATAGATAGATGATAGATAGATGATAGATAGATGATAGATGATAGAGATGATAGAGATTTAAATATTTTTTTTAAATTCAAGTTTAATTAACATACAGTGTTATATTAGTTTGTGTTCAATATGATGATTTCCCACGTTTTATATATTTTTGTGGAAATATTTTTGACAACTCCCTAGAATCTATAATCCATAGCACAGCTTAGAGTGCATTTTTAAAATGCAAAAATGATCTAGGGGCACCTGGGTGACTCAGTCAGTTAAGCGTCTGCCTTCCGCTCAGGTTATGATCCCGGGGTGGTGAGACTGAACAGGTATCTGGCTCCCTGCTCAGCTGGGGGTCGGCTTCTTCCTCTCCCTTGGCCATTCCACCCCCCCCACACCCCGCCACACACACTCATGCTCTCTCAAATAAATAAATAAATAAAATCTTTTAAAAACAAAATAAAATACAAAAATGATCTAAAGAAAGAAACTTGACCCCACATCACTCTTTAGTCACTGTCTCATTTTTCTGGACCCTATTCTCTATTTTCATTCACACAAAATTCTTCGGGAGATGATCCCACTGGGTACCTGGGTGGCTCAGTTAGTTAAGCATCTCCCATTAGCTCAGGTCATGATCTCAGGGTCCTGGGATGGAGCCCTTGCATCGGGCTCCCTGCTCAGTGGGGAGTCTCCTTCTCCCTCTGCCCCTCCCGCCCCCATTCATGCTCTCTCTCTCTCACTCACTCTCTCAAATAAATAAAATCTTAAAAAAAGAGAGAGAGAGAGAGAGGGTGATGATCACACTCACTCATTCCAAATGTTCACCTTCCATTCATTGCAAATTGGATCTAGCTCCCCCAGCTACCCTAAAACCAGTCTTATGCAGGTCAGGAACAATCTGCATGCGGTAAGTCCAAAGGTAGCTTCCACTTCTCCTTGTACAACCTCTTAGCAACAGTCAATCCTTTGAACACTTCCTTCTTCCTGAAATTATTTTCTCTCTCTCTTTTTTTTCCAAGTAACTTCCTCTCAGTTTCTTTTTCCTGCTCCTCTTTTACACCTGATCTGTAAATGATGTGATGTCCCAGGACTGTCTTGGGCCATCTTCTCTTTCTTATGTAGGGAATCAGAATATGTCACCTCAAAATATGCCACTTCAGCGTGAAGATTATTTTGAGCTGAAGGCAATCAGGAACAACCAGAAGAAAGGGAAGGAAGAAAAAAAAAAAAGTCTCTGCCTACCTCTCTTTTGTACAAAGAAGGGCAAAACAACACTTAACCCTTAATCACCAGAGACTTATCAGCCCAGAGACAGCACTGAGAAGAATCTACATAACAAACCTTACTGAAACAACGCTTACCTTCTATTATTTTCCCCAAATATTTGTCTTCCCACAGTTTTCCACCCCTAAAACCCTAAAGCCCTATTCTTTGTCTTGGCACTTCTCTATAAATTTATCATTCCTTGTTAAGATACTATATAAGCCCCAACGTCTACCTGCCCCTTTGAGTTACTCATAACTGAGTTTTCCCACATGTAAACATGTTGCACACATAAATGGAATTTGTATATTTTTCTCTTATTAATCTTAGTTTAATTCCCAAAGCCCCAGCAGCAGATCTTAGGAGGGTAGAGGAGAACTCTTTCTTCCAACCCATATTGATAACTAAGAGGTCACATCAGTTCTATGGTTTTAAATACTGTTTCTACTGATGATGATGTTTGTATTTGTATTTTTAAACTTGACTCTCCTTTGAGATAGAAACACATATATCAAACTTTCTGTTTTATATCTGTATTTGAATGTGTAGTAAACAAAATAATCCTGATTCTCACTGTCAGTCAAGCGGTTTGCCCCATCTCAAGAAGTTGCAGTCTGGGTTAGCGTCCTAATGCTGCTGTAAGAAAATCATAACAAATTAGTGGCTTAGAACAATGAGTTTCTTGTCTTACAGTTCTGGAGCTCAGAGTCTGAAATGGGTTTCGCTGGGCCAAAACGAACGTAGTGACAGAGCCACATCCTTTCTGAAAGACAGTGAATCTATTCCCTAGCCTTTTCCTTTTATTGAATAAGGTTTCAACATAAAAAGTCATGCCTCTGAACTCTCCACTTCATTTCAATGAGCTATTTGTTCTTATTGTACTTATACTAATATCATGCCAATTTTCCCAATTCATAAGACTTTGCAGTGTATATTAACAACTTCAGGCCAAGTTACTCCTTTTGGTTTTCTTCCGTATTGCCTTATCATTTCTTTCGATAAAATTTAGAATAGTTTCATAGGTTCCTCAAAAATATCCAGCTGGGATTTTTATTAGAATTGTTTTTAATTGATAATATTAATTTAGAGAGATTTCTCTATATCCATTAATAGGGCTCCACAAGTTTCTCTATAGAAGTGTATGTAATCTTTCCTATTTCCTAGATACTATCTAAGTTTTGTGGATATTGTGAATGACACCTTATTATG
>NC_048235.1:19263166-19272098 GCF_002007445.2 Ailuropoda melanoleuca | reverse complement strand
TGTATGTAATCTTTCCTATTTCCTAGATACTATCTAAGTTTTGTGGATATTGTGAATGACACCTTATTATGTAATATATTTGTATTCAGTTATTGCAAATATAGAGAAATGTTGATATTTATAGATTGATTTGCACCTGGAAATCTTGGTAATATCTATTGGTTTTGATTACTTGATTATGAATTCTGTTGGTTTTTCTGGGTTTATAGTAAATACCATTATAGTAACAACAAGTTTGCTCTAAGAGTTTGCTATACTTGTTTATTTTTATTTCCTTATAGCTCTTTACAGAAATTTTCCCTACATTTGACAGGAGTAGTGATGGTAGCACCGCTGTTCTATTCAGAATGTCAGCAGCTAGACCCCAAGACCTGACCTTTACTGCTCACCTGCTTGTACCTGCCGACCCCTGTCTCACATTTTTCTATAAGCTCTTCTTTTCAGCTTATCTCCTAACTCAGACAAAAGACCTGACAGGCCAAGCATCCTGGGATGGAAACCGAAACTACCCTTCAAGCAATAACAACTACCTGGATGAAGAGCTCTGGACCGCCCAGGCCACCCAGTCTGGGTTTAACCTGGACTGTGCCTGTGCAGATGGACCAGGGAGGGACCGACAATGACCTTTACCTCATTATAATACTAAAATCTCTGCCCAAGAAAGAGCACAAGGCTCTTTCACATAACATACGATATCATGCATAGGCATGTTTCCTTAAGGGTCATGCGTGACCTTATGCCCACCTCTACATATGATGACAAGGCTCCCCTTTCTAAATATTCCTCCAAACCCTAAATAAAAGGAACCCATCCACCCTTGTTCAAGGANCCTGCCCAAGAAAGAGCACAAGGCTCTTTCACATAACATACGATACATGCATAGGCATGTTTCCTTAAGGGGCATGAGTGACCTTATGCCCACCTCTACATATGATGACAAGGCTCCCCTTTCTAAATATTCCTCCAAACCCTAAATAAAAGGAACCCATCCACCCTTGTTCAAGGAGTCACTTTGGAAGTAATTCTCCAGGAGCTCCTTATTTGCTGCAAATAAGGTTTCCTTTGTGCAACAACTCACCTGGTCTAGTTTCTATCTGTGACTCACCAAAGAGTGAACTCACGTTAGTTTGGTTACAATACTATTAAAGAGAAGGTATCTAAACTTTCTCTGTTAAATAGGTGACTTTCATGTAACTACTAAAGAAGTTCCCTTCTATTTCCAGTTCTCTAAATCCTTGGTCATAAGGATATGCTAACATATATAAAATAATTTTTCTTCAGCATTAGATGATCATATGATTTTTCTCTCTGAGCTCTTAATGTGGTAAATTATATTGATAGATTTTTCTAGTGTTGAATCACTCTTGCATTCCTGGGATAATATTACTTGAACATAATGGTATTTTTCAAATACCCAGGAGAAGAGCAGTAATAAATATCTTATTTAGGATATCTTCGTGGATTTTATAAGTGACACCAGCAAATAATTTGTATTCTTTTATCTTTATTATCCAATTTTTGAATCAAAAGTACATAGTTTATAAAATGAGCTGGGCAGGGTTCTCTCTTTTGCGTTTAATGGAATGACTTTTAAAATGTAGAATATATATTGTTATGAACCATTTGTCTTCCCTCAAAATTCATGTTTTAAAGCCCTAACCTCTAATGTGACTGTATTTGGAGATAAGATCCTCAAAGAGGTAATTAAAATTAAATGAGGTTATAAAGGTGGGGGGCTGATTTGATAGGGCTGACGTCCTTATAAAAAGAGGAACACCAGGGGTGTGTCTATGTGTTTGTGTGCATGTGTGTGTGCACGCGCACAAAAAAAAAAAAAAAAAAAAAAAAAGANGAGGTAATTAAAATTAAATGAGGTTATAAAGGTGGGGGGCTGATTTGATAGGGCTGATGTCCTTATAAAAAGAGGAACATCAGGGGTGTGTCTGTGTGTTTGTGTGCATGTGTGTGTGCACACGCACAAAAAAAAAAAAAAAAAAAAAAAGGATAAAAAAAAAAGGCTATGTGCAGAAGATGCACAGAGAAAAGACAGCCATCTGTAAGCCAAGGAAAGAGACCTGAGGAGAAACCTAACCTGTCAACACTGGCTGTTGGACTTCCAGCCTCCAGAACTGTGAGAAATAAATTTTTGTTTAAGCCACCCAGTCTATGGTATTTTGTTATGGCTGCCCTAGCAACCTAATATGGGCTGAACATCACGTAGAAATGATGTGTAATACCATTTTGGCTTCTGTTCTTGCGGTGGGAGGTCCTTTAGATATTTTAATGCATTGGTGTGTTCAGAGTTTTTGTCCTTGCAAATTTTGGAATTTTATATTTTTCTAGAAACCCACCTATTTCAACTAGAGTTTCACCAATTTCTAGAAATAAATCTATCTCACTAGAATTTTAGGGGTATATATATTTTCATAATACACTTTCATTATTTTTAGCTATAGTTCTCTCTCTAGTAATTTCCCCTAATTCATTGCACTGCATGTTCCTCTTCCTGAAACACTCTTCCCTCAAATGTCCACTTGACTCACTCCTCACTTCATTCAAATGTTTATTCGACTATCATTCCCTCATTGTAGCATTCTTGGACAATTAAGATTACAACTGTTAGCTCTTGCTCCCTCCCCCTTGCCACTCTACTCTGCACCACTGCACTCAACATCCTCCAGGAGACTGCTTAGCTTTGTACATATTTTGAACTCTATTTGACTCTGCCTACCCTAATTTAAGCTCTTTGAGGACATGGAGTTTTGTCTTTTTTTTTTTTTTTTTTTTTTTTTTTTTTTTTTTGCTATTGCTACGTACCCACTCCAGAGAAGAGAGACTAGCACAGCGCAAGTGCTCAATTCATAACTGAGTAAATGGATGAACTAATGAATCCTCTATTTGGCTTATTTGCATCTTCCCTTTCCTTATTTTCAACTAGTCAATTCCATGAGTGTGTCCATTTTATGAATCCTTCAAAGAATCATCATTTAGGATGTTTTACTCACTTTTTAAAATTGTTATCTAATTTTAGATTACTTCCCTTTACTTCAGCCTCTTTGCTGGGGATGGAGTGTCTGTTCCTCCTCCTTCCATACAAATCTAAATTAAATCCATAGATTGTACTAATTCCCATCTTTTTTGTATTGTTATTCTATTGGAGAGGAGAGAAAAAAAAATCTTTTCCCTCTATCTTCATAGGTTCTGTTGCTGGAGTCCTGTAAATTTGACTGACAGTAGACAGATTAACAAGAGAAAAACAAACAGAAGTTTATTAACACATGCCCATGTTCACTTGGAATGCTCAATAATGAATAACTCAAATGGGTGGTTAGAAGCTGGGCTTATACAAGCATCTTAACAAAACAATACATTTTTAAAGAAATAACAAAACAAAGAAAAAGGACTTTGATCTTCTAGAGGCAGCAAATTGTGGGAGGGAAACATGGGAGAAACTAATGGTCATTAAGGTTTTAGCAAGGTTTGTTATATAGTTTCCTTTGATGCTGTCTCTGAGCTACCACAGGTCTAGGGTTTTTCTCTGGTCGAGAGGGAAAGGAATGCCTGATAGGGGAAGTGGACACGTTTATGAATTTATATCCTGCTTTTAGGCAAATAGGGAAAGGCAGAGAGCTTTTCTTATATCTGTTTCTTCTTAAGTGCCTTCAGCCCAAAATATTTCTTATGCCAAAGTGGCATATTTGGGGCTGGCATATTCTACTATCCCTTACTATGATAAGCATTGTCTCTTAACAACCCATGATAATAAATGCTCTTGGCATCACTCTGGACTCTAATTCAGCTGGCTATTTATTCAAAAAAAAAGTGTAAATTATGTAGTGAAGTTTAAAAGAATGCCCTAGGAAACTCTGCTTCTGTGTTTTGATTCATTTTTCCATTACCTCTTTTTCTTTCTTAGATGAATGACTATTCAAATAGTAGCACCCAGTGTGTTAAAAATTCTAATCAGCTTTGCATTTATTGTTTCTCTTTTAAAATTGGTTTGATGGATTGAACTCATTTTACTACATTTAATTATTTAACTGTAGGTTTTCAGCCTACAGGTGTAATGGGTCAAATGCTAAATTTGAGTATTTAAAAAGAAGAGTCATTGAAGTTGTTATATCAAGAAGGGATATAATGATTGTTGATGACACAGTATTTACGAGGTAAATACTTCTTACTTTGAGATTTATTCAATCATGTGCTACCACTATCATATTGCCATAGGAAAGTTCTAGAGCTAAGTATTATAAAGATGGAATGAAAACTTTGAATTCTGATCAATTTAAAAGTCCTCATTTGAATATCTATGATAAATCACATATATTCACTTCCATAGTAGTAATTAACTTAGCTTTATGCTGTGTTTTAATCTTTCTTTAATCAAAATATACCTGCTTTATGGTTATGTCATGCAGAATTTAAACTAGGTCTATTGACAGCTGATTTTATAAATAGATGATTTAAAAATTTTTTAGTATAGAGCAAAAGAAAATATGTCTTACAGAAAAGCAGCCAATAAACCTACCGTAAGCATAAACATGAAGAGAAGGCTTCTGTGGTGTGTATTTTAAGGATATTAACTGTTGGATGCTGGTTAAAGTCTGTAGAGTTTATTTTCTTTGTGTGCAGGTTAGATCACCTGAATTTTCTCTTAGGGAATGTAGGATATGAGCAAGGTGTAAAAAGATGATCTTAAGTTCGAATAGGAGTCATGACTAAAACATTAAACCACATGTATTTCCTCTGATTTTGAGCCAAAAAAAAAATGATTTGCCTTATAGAAGCATATGGTTAAACATATGAAGTATAATAGTGAATTGCCACAGAAAATTAAATCTCATCAGAACCCATGCATTTTGTAAATTCATGTTGTATTTTGATCACATGACTTTATTTCTAGAAGTGAATATAGAACATAATTAACAAATTCCTTAATTTTAAAGACATTGAAAAGTAGCAAAGAGTGACCGGAGGAAAACTGCATGGAAAGGAACGTTTTCTGCAGATACAGAGCATCGAGTTTCCAGTCCAGTCTCTAGTATGTAATATTGGGTTACCCAGGGAAAACCACTCCTCTGTTTCTACACTAAACAGTCGGGAGGGAAATGGAGATATGATTGCTTAGGAAGATGAAATGAGTGGCAGACACCCTATATGTATCTAAATGCAGTGACTTATCTTTTTTTTTTTAAAGATTTTATTTATTTATTTGACAGAGATAGAGACAGCCAGTGAGAGAGGGAACACAAGCAGGGGGAGTGGGAGAGGAAGAAGCAGGCTCATAGCGGAGGAGCCTGACGTGGGGCTCGATCCCAGAACGCCGGGATCACGCCCTGAGCGGAAGGCAGACACTTAACCTCTGTGCTATCCAGGCGCCCCTGCAGTGACTTATCTTATGGGTAAACTCATTTAATTTTCACAACAATCTTGAGAGGCACTAGTATTCACTTCCATATTTTAAGATGAGGTACTGGTGTACAGAGAAGAAACTTGCCCAAGATAATGTGGCTGAGAAGAAGGAGAGTCATTATCCAAAACCAGGCTGTCAGGTTTCACATTCAGGCTCTTAACCACTATATATACTGATGTGGAGAACAAAGATAAAAGAAATATAGAAAAAATTAAACTTCCTTACAACTTACAGTTCATTGTCAAGTACTTGGGACAGGCAGAGTGACCTTCCTCAAGACCTTTAGCTGCCTCAAAGTTAATACTTCACCTGAGGCAAAAGGCAACCTTTGCCATTAACCCAACCTCCAGGATCCTATAAAAAATTCCTTTGAAAAATTCCTTCCTCTCTACCCCCCACCAAGATATATGTTAACAATCATCCTCCAAGCATATGGCCCACTGATATATATCTGAAGGGTCTCATGACTAAGGTTTTACTAGACAGCATTAAGTGATCTTATCCTAATAGCAGCTAGGCCCTCAATGTCCTGGAAACCTTGCTTCCAAATTCCTTAGCGTCTTACATTATCCCTAATCCCCTCCCAACTTGAAAGTATATAACCAGTCACCCCTCACAACCCCAGAGCAGCTTTTTCTGCCCACAGGTCCTGCCCCCATGCTTTAATGAAACTGTTCTTTTTTCACCAAAGACATCTCAAGAATTCTTTCTTGACCATTTTTCCCCAAATCCCAACATTGCATGTCATATACGACAGCCTATGTATACACTGGGGAGCTTTTATACTAAGAGAAAGAGCAAGAAACCAAGTGTATGTATCTTAACTGTAACTTTTGTTCTATCCTTTGAATTATAGCCATTTCATCTCCACAATTATACTATTCTTTTTGCATTCTCTCACATCATATTAACCAAAATTTGGAAGCCATTCCTCTCTGCCATAGCACTTTTCACCGCCACCACTAACCTTTTCCTGGTGAAACTACCACCTCTCCTTCTAGACAAATTACAAAATCGTAACTTTCTTGAACCCATCAAGGACCTGAGGTCACAAGTGAATGAAATAACCTGAATTCAAAAGACAGACAAGCCCTGCAAGGAGATCTGAGAGGGTCCTTCAGGAAACCCAAAAGCTTGCCAGGCTGAAGAAGTTATGCCCAACCTCAATGGGAATCGGAGCACAGCAACAACAGGACATCAACCAAATATTGCAGAGATCTACTTAGGCACTGAGAGTTGGTATAAAAATTATTTAAAGATGAAGAGTCAACAGATGTAAAAAGAAGCCTTCTCAGAGCTTCCCTTATTTGACTAAAAGTACAAATTTCGAAGAAATGAGGACTGCCATAAATTCCCTTTCTGGGGCAGCGTCTACTCCAGAATAGAGACCGGGGAGAGACACCAAGGTAAACCTTCTGTAAATGCCTTTATTTAAAGGCATTAATGCTGTGTGGAAAAGTACAGAAAATAACATTTATCAATCCTTTCTTTCTATTATATAGTTTTAATATCATCTTGGATCTTTATGAAACTCCTAGTTCCTTATTCCATTAGGTTTTTCTGTTGAGGTTTCAAGAACTTTGTTGTTCTTACTCTAATTTCCAGATTTTAATGTATTAGTTCACATTATTCTCATTCATTTCTTATTCTGCTTAATAATGAAAATAATGTAATGACATAAAATTTACCTCTGGTCATTAGTTTGTCATGGTTTATAGGTGTTAACCCTAAATATTGTAATAAAAATATGCTGTGATTTTAATTTGGTTTACTTTTTGAGCATGAAATTATTTTGCAATATATTTTAGTCTTCCACAGGGCTTTTGGAAAGTAATTTTTAGTCTATTGCTAATATTCAGTTTTATTTTAATATATCAGATAACATAATATACATCATATAACTATCAGTAAAAAGTTTACCTTTTTAGGGGCGCCTGGGTGGCGCAGCGGTTAGGCGTCTGCCTTAGGCTCAGGGCGTGATCCCGGCGTTATAGGTTCGAGCCCCACATCAGGCTCCTCTGCTGTGAGCCTGCTTCTTCCTCTCCCACTCCCCCTGCTTGTGTTCCCTCTCTCGCTGGCTCTCTCTATCTCTGTCAAATAAATAAATAAAATCTTTAAAAAAAAAAGTTTACCTTTTTAGATTTATTGACTTTTAAAATATGGTATGTGATCACTTTTTAAAAACATTTTATGGGCAATTTAAAAGAGACAGATTCTTGTAAAGAACTGAGCATGGTGTATACCTGTAAGTCAAATACATAGTCTAATATTATAATTCTCCATCTATTTTGTTTCTTGCTCCTATAAATATCAAAAGTATTACATTATAGTTTATCTAATTTCATTCCTGTTTCTTACTCTTTATATTCTGTGTTCTACTATAGTCCTTCTTTTTTATATTCCAATTCTAATTATTATATTCTAATATCCTTTCAATAGTTTATAACCTTCAATACTCTGATTTTTCTTGATTTAAGATTTATGACTGATATTTTGGTTAAAAATGCCACTTTTTTTTAACTTTTTAAGGGACCTTAAAAAGTTAAAAATTGAGCTACCCTATGATCCAGCCATTGCACTACTGGGTATTTACCCCAAAGATACAGACGTAGTGAAGAGAAGGGCCATATGCACCCCAATGTTCATAGCTGCATTGTCCACAATAGCTAAATCGTGGAAGGAGCCGGAACGNGCCCTTCAACAGATGACTGGATTAGGAAGCTGTGGTCCATATATACAATGGAATATTACTCAGCTATCAAAAAGAACAATTTCTCAACATTTGCTGGAACATGGACAGCACGGGAGGAGATAATGTTAAGTGAAATAAGTCAAGCAGAGAAAGACAATTATCATATGATTTCTCTCATCTATGGAACATAAGAACTAGGANTTGGTGGGAATGCAAGTTGGTACAGCCACTCTGGAAAACAGTGTGGAGGTCCCTTAAAAAGTTAAAAATTGAACTACCCTATGACCCAGCCATTGCACTACTGGGTGTTTACCCCAAAGATACAGACGTAGTAAAGAGAAGGGCCATATGCACCCCAATGTTCATAGCTGCATTGTCCACAATAGCCAAATCATGGAAGGAGCCGAGATGCCCTTCAACAGATGACTGGATTAAGAAGCTGTGGTCCATATATACAATGGAATATTACTCAGCTATCAGAAAGAACAATTTCTCAACATTTGCTGGAACATGGACAGCACGGGAGGAGATAATGTTAAGTGAAATAAGTCAAGCAGAGAAAGACAATTATCATATGATTTCTCTCATCTATGGAACATAAGAACTAGGATGATCGGTAGGGGAAGAAAGGGATAAAGAAAAGGGGGGTAATCAGAAGGGGGAATGAAACATGAGAGACTATGGACTATGAGAAACAAACTGAAGACTTCAGAGGGGAGGGGGTGGGGGAATGGGATAGACTGGTGATGGGTAGTAAGGAGGGCACGTATTGCATGGTGCACTGGGTGTTATACGCAACTAATGAAGCATCAAACTTTACATCGGAA
>NC_048235.1:19162161-19263139 GCF_002007445.2 Ailuropoda melanoleuca | reverse complement strand
GCGGTGTGTGCGTGCGTGTGTGTGTGTGTAGGGATTACATTTCTTTCTACATTGAGAAAATGTAGGCTTATGATTTTATAACTTTTTGCTTCTACAGTTCTATACTTTCTTTGGTCTCTTTTTGGCATCACCATACCTTAAACTAGATCTGCATAAAATTATGTCTCTGAGAATTCTTCTTCTAACCTATTTCTAAATATGTAGTGTTTATTAAATTGATTGCATTTTCTAGAGATACTTCTTTTTTTGAAAGAGAGTGAGAGAGAAAGAGTGTGTGGGGGTGAGGGCAGAGGGAGAGGGAGAGAGAATCTTAAGCAGGCTCCATGGCCAGCACAGAGTCAGACGCAGGGCTCAATCTCATAACCCTGAGATAATGACCTGACCAGATACCAAGTCAGACGCTTAACTGACTGAGCCACCCAGGCACCCCTGGAAATACTTCTTGATACTGCTTTTTTCTTAAAGCCACTACTTATTCAGTGTTTTATAAACTTTACTGCCACATATAATCAAACTATTATTTCTAATATTACTGAAAAAACTTACTAATTTCCTCAAAGGTTACCAGAACGTCCTAATGTATCCCAGCTTTCAGTCTGGAATACCTTGTTAGTGTCTTTTCAGATGAGATTTGATGAAACAAAAGGAATATGTGAACCAGCAGGCATGTATGAGCAGCATCCCAGGTCAACAAGAGCATGAACCTTTCTCTTATTAACTACAATCAATCTAGATACATGATATTTGTAAGCATTGTCTTAATGTCTACCACTTGAGTGATGAATAGGCTCAGAAATCCACCTGGATTGATGTAAAATTGTTCAAAATATTAGTTATGTTCTTTATCTTCATGCAATTCAAGATATTTGAGATAATATTACCCAAGTCACTTGAATTATATCAATTCTTGAATTATATGATGGTGACTACAAATCTGCCCTTCGAATAAATTTAGGAGATAATACAAAGCTTTTAATAAGTTACTTCAGCTTTTTATTCATCTTGAAAATTTGTTATTCTACCTTCATTTTTTAAAGATTTGCTGGCTGGAGAATGCTGGGTTGACATATTGTTCCTTCCTTTCTTCTTTCTTTTCTGTTATGTAAGTATTGTTTCATTGTCTTCTAACAAGAAGATTGTTGTAATTCTAATCTTCGTTTCTCTGTAAGTGTCGTAACTGTTTTCTCACCTGAGTCTTTTTAAAATTTTATTTTAACTTTGATTTGCAGTGGTTTTGCTCTTCTGTGAATCTATCCACCAATAATATGTAAAAGTTCCAGTTGCTCCACATTCTTACCTGAATATTTCATATTATGTAGTGGTATCTCATATTGATTTTAATTTGCATTTCCACAATGACTAATTATGTTAAACTTCTTCTCATATATTTATTGCACACTGGGATGTAATTGTTTGCAAATTATCTATTTAAATTGTTACTCATTTTTTTTTAGGTTGACTATTGTTTTCTTACTGATTTGTAGAAATTCTTTTTATGTATTGTTTGTAAGATCTTTCTCAGACAGTATGTATTTTATATACATCCTCCAAATTTTGGTTTGTCTTTCCCTCTCCTAGTGATATCTTTTGATGGATATAATTTAAATATGATAAAATTTATCACTTTTCCTTTATGAGTAATATATTCTGGGCTGTTTAACAAATATTTGCAGAATTTATGGTCATAAAGAAATTTACTTATGTTTAATTATAAAAGCTTTATTGTTTGAACTTTCACATTTAGATCTGAAATACCCCTAGAACTGATGTTTATAAAAGATGCAAGTTTATTTTTTACCTGCATAGATATCTAATCAACTCAACTTCATTTATCAAAAAGACAATCTTTTGCACTTTGTCATAAAACAAGTGACTTTATTTGCTTGTATTGGCTTCTGGTCTCTTTATTCTAATTGTTTATTTCTATCTTTTGTCAATAGCATGCCTGTTAGTAACTATGGTTTTTGCCTGGTCTTCATGTCTATTACTGTCAGTCTTCTAGCTCAAAACTGCCCAGATATTTTTGACCTCTTTCATTTCTATATAAATTTTTAAATCTCATCAATTTCCGCAAGAGATAACTGATAGTGTTTTGACTACAATTGCATTGAATGTATAAATCATTATGAAGGGAATTGAGAATTTTGTAATATTGAGGCTTTTACTATATGAACATTGTATATAACTCAATTTTATTAAGTCATCAATATTTCAGCAATGATTTTTTGTTTTCAATATTTATCTCTCATTGTTTTGGTTTCAAAGATCAAGATATTTGAAATTTTTATGATTTTCTGGTGAAATAGATTTATTTTCTATTTGCTAATTGATGGTATATAAAATATATTGTGTATTGTTTCAGCAAACTTGTATTTAGCAAAATTACTGAGTAATTTTTAAAAGTTTGGAGATTCTTTTGAATCTTCCATATATAGTGTAATGTCACTTGTTTTATAAATTAGTTTTATCCCTTGCTTTCTAACCCTTATATCTGATTGATTGATTGATCAATCTCCTTACTGCATTGGCTAGGAAATCCTGCACATCATTGAATAGAAGCAGAAATAGCAAACTTCCTAATCCCATTCTTTAATGTAGAGAGAAATCTATCAATATTTTACCACTAAATATGGTGTTTTCTGTAAGTTCCGTTTTAAATAATATTTTAGACTCCTTTATTCCTTATCTAAGAAGATTATGAATGAATGTCAAGGTTTCCACAGTTTTCTATATCTGTTGATAATGCTCATAATTTTTTCACCATTTTCCATTGAAATTAGAAAATACATCAATTGATTTTCAACTTAAAACCAACTTTGAATTTCTGAAATAAAACCTATTTGGTCTTGATGTATGGATCTTTCTATACATTGCTGGATTCATTTTTCTAAGAGACCTTTAGATTTTTGCATCTATAATCATAAGAGATATTGTTCTTCAGGTTTTCTTTCTTGCAATGTCTTCAACAAGTTTTGGTATTGGGTTTTGGTCACCTCAAAAATTGAACTGGCAAGCATTTTCCCTTCTCTATTCTCTAGGGGTGATGTAGTGTGTTTCTTAAATATTTGAAAGAATTCACCTATGAAGCTATCTGGTGTGCCTTTGAGAAGGTTTACAAATAAGAGCTCAAATATAGGTTTAGAGGGTGCCTGGGTGGCTCTGTTGGTTAAGTGTCTGCCTTCAGTTCGGGTCATGTCATGATCTTGGGGTCTGGGGATCAAGCCCCACATCAGGCTTCCTGCTCAGGGGGGTGCCTGCTTCTCTCTCTTCCTCTGCCCTTCTGCTCCACTTGTGCTCACATGCTCTCTCTCAAAAAATAAATAAAATCTTTAAAAAATATACACATAGTTTTAGAAATTTACTAATTTTCTACTTTTCCTTTTTGCACATCTTTAAAAGTTTTGTTTTTCTAGGCCTTTTCTCATTTCATCTCAATTGTCAAATATATTGATGATGTTGTTAAAAATTGATTTACTGTCCTTTGGCAGGGTTGGGGGTAGGTGGGGGTTAAATTTTTGTTTTGAAATAATTATAGATTCACAGAAAGTTGCAAAAAATGTCCATGGAAGTCATATAGATCCTTTGCCCAGTTTCTCCCAATGATAATATCTTGCATAACTATAGTATAATACAAAACCAGAAAATTATAATTTTTGGTTTTCACTCAGAGATCCATCCATATACTGGTGTCTATGTGAATATAATTTTTAATTTCTCTGAGATAAATGACCAAGGGTATAATTGCTCAACCACCATGATACTGCCAAAATATTCTGCAGAATGTACCGTTTTATAATATGACCAGCATGTAATAAAGAATCTAATATGTCTGCACCCTCACCAGTATGATAAAACAGTGTAATCATTCTTTTAATTCTTTGTTATCATAGCTATTCTGATAGGTATGTAATGATATCTTATTGTTTTAGTTTGCATTTCCCTAATTATTTTAGTTTGCATTTCCCTAATGGCTAACAGTGTTGAATATCTCTTCATGTCTATTGCTATCATTATATATCCTTTGGTGAACTCAATGTTTATGTCTTTTGCACATTTTGTAATCAAATTGTTTAGTTTTTACTCTTAAATCTTGAGAGTTCTCTACATATTCTAGATGCAAGTCTTCTGTCAGATGTATAGTCTGTAAATATTTTCTCCAAGTCTATTGCTTATATTTTCATAGTCTTAGCAGGGTCTTTTGCATAGCAAAAGTTTTAACTGATGATTTCCTGTTTACCAATTTTTTCTTTCATGGATTGTGCTTTTGGTATCAAGTCTAAAAATTGCGTAGCCCTAAGTCTCAACAATTTTCTCCTGTGTTTTCTTTCAAACTGTTAGAGTTTAACATTTTACAATGAAGTCCAAGATCCATTGTGAGTTCATGTTCATATAAGGTACATTTTCTAACCCAAGGTTCTTTTTTCGTTACTCCATGATTGTTCAACTGATCTAGCACCATTTGTTGAAAAGACTAACCTTTCTCCATTCAATTGTTTTTGCACCTTTGTCAAAAATCAATTGGGCAAGTTTGTGTGGGACACTTCAGTGCTCTTTATGTTGTTCCATAAATCTATGTCCATCCCACTGCTTTTTTCTTATTAAAGCTTTATATTAAGCATAACATCCAATAGAATATTTGCTCCCACTATATTCTTCCTTTTCAATATTAGAATATTAGACCTTAGATATTCTAAATATTAGAACTTAGATATCCTAGGTCATTTGCCCTTCCATTTAAATTTAAAATACTAACGTCTGAAAATATGATTATGTCACCATTTTTTTCTACTGCAGACAATTTATTCCTTTTTTTGTTGCTGTGTTTTTGTTTTCATTTTTTTTTCTTTTTTTCACCAGTCTTGATAGGGTTTATCAACTTTTTTTTTTTTTTAGATTTTATTTATTTGTTGGACAGAGAAAGACACAGCAAGAGAGGGAACACCAGCAGGGCGAGTGGGAGAGGGAGAAACAGGCCTCCCGCCGAGCAGGGAGTCCAACGTGGGGCTCAATCCCAGGACCCCGGGATCACGACTGGAGCTGAAGGCAGACGCTTAACGGCTGAGCCACCCAGGCGCCGGTAGGTCATCAATTTTACCAGCCTTGAAGAACTCTTGGGTCTGCGGGTTTTTATACTCTCCTTTTGTTTAACTTACTGATTTTTACCTCTAATATTTATTAGGTCCTTCCTTCTACTTTCTTTGGTGGCTACTGATAGCCAAAGTTTATGACTAAGTAGAACAATTCAAATCTCTATTCCTCATAAGGCACACAATCTACTTCCTGAGATACCTGCCATGGTTATACAGCTGTCTCACTTTTCTCCCACTATCTCAAACAGCTCAGTGCAAAATGTTCCTTATTCCTGAGAAATAGAACCCATAGATCCCAGCTTTTGTTTTGTTTGTTTGGTTTTGGGGGGGTTTTTTTGTTTTGTTTTGTTTTGTTTGTTTGTTTCCTTTTTTTGGTGGGAGCTGTGACCAGAACTATTTTCATGGCTAAGACTGTCTCCATTTTCTGGCAAGAGTCATACATTTCAGGTCCAATTTTTTTTTATGGGACCTGAATTCCAGGCCAACTTTGCTTATTTTTGGCCGTGTAGAACCCAGTTGGTTTTGAACTTCAGCATCTCATTTACTGCTATGTTTCTATTCACTTTAGTACACCTAGGTATTTATTATGGTTTTTAGCTCTTATTTCTTCTTAAATTTTCAAATGCATCAGTCATTGCTATGTGGAAGAAGAGAGCAGATTAGATCAATGTAAACCTTCAATGCTTCTAGAACATGGACCTGAAAGGGTATTTTTGCAGTCGCATATTCTTAAGGAGAAAAAGTGAAAGTGAAATGTTAACTACCAAACTCCATATGAATGGAGCCTGAGTTCCTAATATAATACTAGACTTAAAGGAATTATTATAGGGGGAAAAAATGCAGCACCAATAGCTGGGTTCTCAACATTGCAATTTACAGTGTCTAACACAGGGACTTTACAAAATAAAGATAAAAAATGTATTTTGTTTTATTAATTTATTTAATGTTTAACTCTGTTGGTCTTTATATTGCTATTTGGCTCATTACAAGAGGNAACGCCGGGATCACGCCCTGAGCCGAAGGCAGACGCTTAACCGCTGTGCCACCCAGGCGCCCCTACTGCTATGCATTTCTATTCACGTTAGTACACGTAGGTATTTATTATGGTTTTTAGCTCTTATTTCTTCTTAAATTTTCAAATGCATCAGTTATTACTATGTGGAAGAAGAGAGCAGATTAGATCAATGTAAACCTTCAATGCTTCTAGAACATGGACCTGAAAGGGTATTTTTGCAGTAGCATATTCTTAAGGAAAAAAAGCGAAAGTGAAATGTTAACTACCAAACTCCATATGAATGGAGTCTGAGTTCCTAATATAATACTAGACTTAAAGGAATTATTATAGGGGAAAAAAATGCAGCACCAATAGCTGGGTTCTCAACATTGCAATTTGCAGTGTCTAACACAGGGACTTTACAAAATAAAGATAAAAAATGTATTTTGTTTTATTATTTAATGTTTAACTCTGTTGGTCTTTATATTGCTATTTGGCTCATTACAAGAGAGAAAAAAAAGTGGCCCCTTTAAAATTCTTGTGTTAAAATAGAGCTCATTCATCCAGAAGTAATGATGCAGAATGAGTGCAATGGGAATAGCTATCAGGAAATGCAATGATATTACATTTATCCCTTTTAAGAGATAATCCAGATCTACTTGATACAATTAGGAGTGAAATGAAAGTAAGTAGAGGCTTAGAAATTCTATCAGTAAGATAAATGGTTTAAGCAAAGATCAATTAAGAGCCTTGAGGAGTAGTTAGTCTCAGAACAAGGATCTGGGAACAGACTAGTAGATAGAATAAAGCTATTAGATCACTGGGAAAAAGCCAATAGGTTGGCAAAGACAAGCAAGCCACTATTGAGAAAAGCTGAATAGTTATGCTAATGACAGAATATTTGAATGGACTATAGAATTCTTATTTCTTTTAACACCTTTTCTCACTGCTTGTTTCTTTTAATATGGGTTATGCAAGAAGCAAGCATACACCTGGTGAAAGAACAAGATGGACAATATGAATGGCCCTAGAGGATGTAATGCTAAGTGAAATAAGTCGTGCTGAGAAAGATAAATACCATGTGATTCACTCATAAGTGGATTCTAGAACAAGAAGAAGAAGAAGGCCGTGGAGGAGGAGGAGGGGAAGAAGAAGAAAGAAAGAGATAAAAGAATAAATAAATGAAAAGCGGAATCAGACCTATAAAAACAGAAAACAAACTGATGGTTGCCAGAGGGGAGGGGTTGATGAGTTGGGCAAAATGGGTGAAGGGGAGAGGGTGATACAGACTTTTAGTTATGGAATGAATAAGTCACAGGAATAAAAAACACAGCATAAGAAATATAGTCAATGATATAATAGGGATGTATTGGGAAAGATGGTAGCTACACTTGTGGTGAACATAGAATAATGTATAAACTTGTTAAATCACTGTGTTGTACACCTGAAGCTAATGTAACATTGTGTGTCAACTATGCTCAAATAAAAAAAATTAAGTTAAAAAATAAAATAATTGGGATTTGCATTAAAAAAGGGGGGGGGTAATGAAATGTCAAGCCATGAAAAAACATAGAGGATTCTGACTGGTGTAAGGTGGTATCGCATTGTGGTTTTAATTTGTATTTCCCTGATGACAGGTGACATTGAGCATTTTTTCATGTGTGTACTGGCCATTTGTATGTCTTCTTTGGAGAAATGTTCATGCCTTCTGCCCATTTCTTGACTGGATTATTTGTTTTTTGGGTGTTGAGTTTGATAAGTTCTTTACATATCTTGGACACTAACCCTTTATCTGGTATGTCATTTACAAATATCTTCAATTCTGTAGGCTGCCTTTTAGTTTTTTTGACTGTTTCCTTTGCTGTGAAGAAGCTTCTTATCTTGATAAAGTCCCAATAGTTCATTTTTGTTTTTGTTTCCTTTGCCTTTGGAGATGAGTCTGGCAAGAAGTTGCCGTGGCCGAAGGTGAAGAGCTTGCTGCTGGTGTTCTCTAGGATTTTGATAGATTCCTGTCAGATATTAGGTCTTTCATCCATTTTTAGTTTATATTTGTATATGGTATAAGAGAATGGTCTAGTTTCTTTCTTCTGCATGTGGCTGTCCAACTTTCCCAGCACTATTTATTAAAGAAACTGTTCTTTTTCTACTAAATAGACGAATGAATGGATAAAGAAGATGTGGTATATATGCACAATGTAATATTACTCAGCCATCAGAAATGATGAATATTTACCATTTACATTGACGTACATGGAAATGAAGGGTATTATACTAAGTGAAGTAAGTCAATCGGAGAAAGGCAATTTTATGTTTTCATTCATATGTGGAATATAAGAAACAGGAATACAAGAAACAGATAACCATAAGGGAAGGGAAGGAAAACTGGATGGGAAGAAATCAGAGAGGGAGACAAACCATGAGAGACTCTAAACTATGGGAAATAAACTGAGGGTTGCTGAAGGGGAGGTGGGTGGGGGAATGGGGTAACTGGTTGATGGACATTAAGGAAGGCACGTGATGTGATAAGCCCTGGGAATTGTACGCAACTGATGAATTGTTGAACGCTGCTTCTGAAACTAATGATGTACTATGCGCTGCCTAGTTGAATTGAAATTTAAAAAAAAAAAGGACATGGAGGAAACTTAAATGCATATCACTGATGAAAGAAGCCAACCTGAAAAGGCTGCAATATTGAATGATGCAACTATGTACATTCTGGAAAAGACAAAACTATGGAAACAAATAAACCAGTGATTGTCAGGGACGAGGGTGGGGAGGGAGAGATGAATAGGTGGAGCATAGAGGATCTATGAAAATATTCTGTGTTCTGNGTGGGTGGGGGAATGGGGTAACTGGTTGATGGACATTAAGGAAGGCACGTGATGTGATAAGCCCTGGGAATTTTACGCAACTGATGAATTGTTGAACACTGCTTCTGAAACTAATGATGTACTATGCGCTGCCTAGTTGAATTTAAATTAAAAAAAAAAAAAAGACATGGAGGAAACTTAAATGCATATCACTACTGAAAGAAGCCAACCTGAAAAGGCTGCAATATTGAATGATGCAACTATGTACATTCTGGAAAAGACAAAACTATGGAAACAAATAAACCAGTGATTGTCAGGGACGAGGGTGGGGAGGGAGAGATGAATAGGTGGAGCATAGAGGATCTATGATAATATTCTGTGTTCTGTATTGGTATACAATGGTGGGTACATGTCATTATACATATATTCAAACCCATAGAATGCACAATACCAAAAGTGACCCTAATATAAACTATGGGTAATAGGTGATTACAATGTGTCACTCTAGGCTTATTGGTTGGAACAAATTTACTCTCTGTTGAGGAATGTTGATAATGGAGAAAGCTATGCCTGTGTAGTGTCAGTGGGCATGTAGGACTATCTGTACTTTTCTCTTCATTTTTCTGTGAACCTAAATCTGCTCTAAAAATTCATCTTTTAAAAACTTGTTGCTACCATTTTTAAAATATTGATAGTCCGCTATAGTAAATAAAATCATTTATTAACTTATGTGCCATACGAATGAAAATGTGTGCANTGAAAACGTGTGCATGTGTGTGTGTGCATAAACACACTGGTGACTGAAGTAAGACAGGAATTATGCATATGCCACTCTGTTCAGATACCTAATCAACTTGTAGAAATTTGCGTAGGGTGAAAGCAAAGTTCTTTGGATAAATTATGATGCTAACGCCAAAATTACTTTTTTTCCTTTATTGATTCTTAAAAGATTTTTAAAATATTTTTATTAATTTATTTTAGACAGAAAAAAAATGAGAGTGATGGGAGGGGCATAGAGAGAGGAAGAGAGAGAATCTCAAGCAGACTCTGCACTGAGCATGGAGCCCAACATAGGGCTTGATCTAATAACCCTGAGATTATGACCTGAGTTGAAATCAAGTCAGACACTTAAACAACTGTGTGACCTACGCACTCCTCTTTTATTGATTTACACAAAGAGTTAAACTGATTAGAGCCATCATCTCAGGTCACATTGTGATCATTGGTCTGGGGAAGGCCACTTCTTACTTTACATAATTATTATATTTTATTCCCATACTCCAGTCCCATTTCCTCATAACATCCATTGTAAAATGTTCAGATGAATGTTTTTGTTTATATGTGTTCTTCCAAAATGTGTATAGTTGTTTCATGGGAATACCCTTATCAAGATAGAGAATATTTCTATTATGCTGAAAAGTAAAATCATGCCCATTTTAAAGCAATACCACACACACCCCAAATCAACATCTGTTCTGGTCTCCATTATTCATTTGTTTTAGAACTATATGTAAATGAAATCATAAAATTTTTTTAAAGATTTTATTTATTTGTGAGAAAGAGGGCACACACAAGCAAGGGAAGCAGCAGGCAGAGGGAGAAACAGGCTCCCCACTGAGTAAGGAGCCTGATGTGGGATTTGATCCCAGTACCCTGGGATTATGACCTGAGCTAAAGGCAGATGCTTAACTGACTGAGCAATCCAGGCATCCTAAATGAGATGCTAAATAACAAACTTTTTTGCTTCTGGTTTCTATCTGTCAGTATAAAGTCTGTGGCATTCATCTGTGTTTTAATTGTATCAGTAGTCCCTCTTAAAATTTATTGAGGTAAGAACACAATATGAGATCTACCTGCTTAACAAACATTTAAGTGCATAACACACTATGGTTGACTTTAGTTACAGTGTTGTACCTATCTTTCTAGAATTAATTCATCTTTCTTAACTGAAACTTTATGACAGTTGATTAATAACTCCCCATTTCCCCACCTCCCAGCCACTGGTAACCACCATTCTACTCCTTTATTCTATAAATTTGACAATTTTAGATAACTCATATAAGTGGAATCATGTAGTATTTGTCATTCTGTGACTAGCTTCTTTCACTGAGCACAATGTCCTCAAGGTTCATCCATATTGTCAGTGTTAGAGATTATCCTTCTTTATAAAGAATGAGAGTTACTCCATGGTGTGTGTGTGTGTGTGTGTGTGTGTGTGTGTGTATACATTTTCTTCAATCATTCATCTGTCAATGAACACTTAGGTTGTTTCCACATCTTGCCAATTGTGTATAACGCATCAATGTACAAGAGAGTTCTAGTATCTCCTCAAGATTTAAATTATCTTGAATTTGAAATTGTTGGATCATATTTTTATTTTTTTATTTATTTTTTTTTAAGATTTCATTTATTTATTTGACAGAGAAAGAGACAGCACAAGCAGAGGGAGCAGCAGGCAGAGGGAGAAGGAGAAGCAGGCTCCCCACTGAGCAGGGAGCCTGATATGGGACTTGATCCCAGGACCTTGGGAATATGACCTGAGCCAAAGGCAAATGCTTAACAACTGAGCCACCTAGGCACCCCTGGATCATATTTGTAATATATTTTTAATTTTTTGAGGAATGACCATGCTGTTTTCAATAGCAGCTGCACTATTTCGCATTTTTACTAGCAATGTGAAGATTTTCAATTTCTCCATAACCTCACCAACACTTTTGTCTTTGGGGTTTTTTGTTTTGTTTTTGTTTTTTGTTTTTGTATTTTGGTACTAGCCATCTTAGCAGGTGTGAAGTGATATCTCATTATGGTTTTGATTTTCGTTCCCTGATAATTAGTGACTTGAAGGATCTTTTCATATACCTGTTAGTCACTTTACGTTTTTCTGAGAAATATCTATTCAGATCTTTGACCATTTTTTAATTGGGTTATTAGGTGTTTCTTTGGTTTGGTTTGCTCTTTACTATTCAATTATAGGAGATCTTTATATATTTTGGATTAACCCCTTGTCAGATATAAGGTGTGCAAATATTTTCTCCCATTCCATAGATTGCTTTTTCACTCTCTCTGTTGTTTCCTGTATTGTGCAGAAACTTTTTAGTTTGATGTAGCTTCACATGTTTTTGTTTTTGTTGTTTGTGCTTTGACGTCTTTTTAATAAAATTAATGCCAAAGCCAGTGTCATAAAGCTTTTCCTATGTTTTGTTCTAGAAGTTTTACAGTTTCAGATCTTTTAAGTATTTAATCCATTTTGAGTTGGTTTTTGTGTATAGTGTAAGATAAGGAACAAATTTCATTCTTTTGCACATGGATATCCAGTTTTCCCAACAGCATTTAATGAAAGATTGCAATGTCCCTGTTTTGTATTCTTGATAACCTGTTGCTCAGTTGATCATATATACATGGACTTATTTCTGGGTTCTCTATTCTGTATTCAGTTTCAGTGATCTATATTTTTACATCAGTATTATACTATTTTAATTACTATAGCTTTGAATATATTTTGAAATCATGAAGTGTAATGCCTATAGCTTTGTTCCTTCTCAGAATTTATTTTGCTATTCGTGGTCTTTTGTGGTTTCATAGGAACTACAGAATTGTTTTACCTATTTTGGTAAAAACACGCCATTGAAATTTTGGTAAAGACACACAAAAGGGTAGTGACACAGTAAAGAGGGATCTTACCAAATAGGCCCTTCTTCTGGAGAATTAAGGGGTTAATGCCCCACATTGGGCATTCCAACCTCAGGAATTCTCTGTACCAGAGAAATGAGCCCCCAGAATATCTGCTTAGAAAACCAGTGGGACTTTGGGGGTGTCTGGATGGCTCAGTCAGTTAAGCATCTGGCTTAGGCTCAGATCATGTTCCCAGGGTCCCGGGATCAAGCCCCACATTGGGCTCCCTGAGCAGGGAGCCTGCTTCTCCCTCTCCCCTCTGCCTGCCTCTCCCCCTGCCTGTGCACGCTCTCTCTGTCAAATAAATAAAATCTTAAAAAACAAACAAACAAAAAATAGGACAGACATCTGGAGGTTCCAAAGTGCTATAGGAAACTTATATTCCCCTTTTACAGAGCTCAAGTGTGGTCTCACTGTCCCTGAAACCTTGCAAAAAACCCAGCAATTTAAAACGTCTTTCGGGGGGTGGGGGGTGCCGGTGTGGCTCAGTCGGTTAAGTGTCTGCCTTTGGCTCAGGTCATGATCCTGGGGTTTTGGGATCAAGCCCCATATGAGGCTCTCTGCTCAGCAAGAAGTCTGCTTCTCCCTCTTCCTTTGCACCCCCCCCTCACTCATGCTCTCTCTCTGTCAAATAAATAGATAAAATCTTTTTTAAAAATTTAAAAAAAATAAAGTGCCTAGGGCTCCAGGCTGGGCATAGATCCTACAAGAAAGAAAGAAAAGAAAGAAAAGAAAAGAAAGAAATAAAGAAAGAGAAAGAGAAAGGAAAAGAAAGGAAAAGAAAAGAAAAAGAAAAGAGAAAAGAGAAAAGAGAAAAGAAAAGAAAAGAAAAGAAAAGAAAAGAAAAGAAAAGAAAAGAAAAGAAAGAAAAAGAGCGAGCGAGCCTAGACTATATGTGAGGGAAATTCATTTGCTGTTGGGTTATCAGCTGCAGGGGCAGAAGACAGTTGAGACACTCCGCACAGACAGAAATGCTAGAGGATGCCATTGATGCACTCTCCACATAGTCTGCCAGTACATGTAAGTGAGTTCAAACATGGCATGTTCCCACCACCTTTGTGGGATGGGGGGGGTAAGTGGATGTGGTACTTGAGAGTGCAGCTGGTTGCAGCACTCTTCAGCTTCCTGGCTTGGCCAGTGAAAACAAGTGGTCTCAGAGCTGTCCCACTCCCTAGCTAAAGTCTTAGAGCACAAGTGTTTGCACCACTCTCCTGCCATCTGTCTGGGGCTGGCAAGCATGAGTCATCATAGCATTCTCCCACTCCCAGCCTAAAGCTAATATGTGCGCGCGTGCGCACACACACACACACACACAAACACACACACACACACACACACGGCACTAACCCACTGCATTGCTGAAGCCCACAGCTGTGTGCAGCTAAGACATTTTTACGTGACATTTCTGAAGCTAGGGAGTGTGTGCCACCCCCAACACTCTCCAGCTGTCTTGCTGTAGCCAGTGGGCATGGGAAATCACAGGGGAAACCCCTTGACTGTCTCGCCATAATAGCCAAGAGGACTGGTATTCCAGAGCTTCAGGGGACTGTAATAATTGGAAAAACAGTTCTTGGCAAGCCACCAACCCTAGGGCAATGCAGAGACAACCGACTGAAATACAATCCTTTCTATAAAATAGGCCCATTTATTTAGCCCGGCATTTCAGCCTGAGGGATAGGCTTCAGATTTTCCACACATCTAGAGGACAAGGAAGTGCACCCAGTGTACACAAGCAGAGGGTAACCATCCTTGTTCATCTCCTTAGCCTCACCAAATCTCAGTGAAACTTTCTAAAAAGGAGCTTATATTCTCATTTGGAGACCCAGTTTTGGCAAGTGTCACCCAGAGGACACCTCCAGATCTCCTCCTCGTCTGGAGGCCAGCAGGGATTACAACTGCAGCCCCACAGGACTGTATACATTTGCATACTTTAAAAGTTGCTGTCTGAAGGTCTGGCTTCCAATCAGCCTGAAACTAGGTGCTAATGAAATTCCTCACATTTGATCACTGACAGATCTTGGCACATACTCAACAAGGAGGGCATATCAAGAATAAATCAGAAAGCTTAGACAATGGCAGAGGTTCAAGAGACAACCACGAACTAGGGCAAGGTTGAATGAGAAGAATTATGACCTACACAAAGCCACTCCTTCAAGAGTGAGAGAGGTAAATGTTTCATCTAATACATAGAAACAAACATAGAGTCAAGCAAAATGAGGAAAATAGACAAATATGTTCCAAGTGAAATAACATGAAAAAAACTCAAAAAAAAATAATTTAATGATAAAGGGACTAGAAATGTACCTGATAAAAAAAAATTCAAGGTAATCATCATAAAGATATTCACTGAACTCAGGAAATATATGGATGAACACAGGAAGAACTTCAATAAAGAGATAGAATAAAGAAGTCTCAAACAGAAGTCACAGAGCTTGAGAATTAAATAGGTGAACTGAAAAATACACCAGATTGGTTCAAGAGTAAACTGGATGAAGCAGAACAAATAATCATTGAGCCGGAAGATAAATAAATGGAACTTACCCTGACATAGCAGCAAAACAAACAAACAAACAAGAATTGCAAAAATAAAGATAACATCAGGTACCACTGAAAACACCAGCAAAAATAACATTTGCATTATAGGGGTTCCAAGGCAAGAGAAAGAGAAAGGGGCAAAATTATTTGAAGGAATAATAGCTGAAACTTCCCTAACCTAGGGAACAAAACAGATATTCAGGTCCAGAAAATACAGAGTTCCAAAAAGGATGAACCCAAAGAGAGCCACACCAAGATACATCATAATTAAACTACCAAAAGTTAAAGAGAGAATATTAAAAGCAGCAAGAGGAGAACAAATTGCTATATACAAAGGAAATACACATAAATATATAAAGCAAATATTAATAGACCTAAAGGGAGATATTGACAACAAGACAATAATAGTAAGGGATTTTAATACCATACCTACACCAATGCAAACATCATCTAGGCAGAAAATCAGTAAGGAAACATGGGCCTTACATGACACATTAGACTAGTTGGATGTAATAGACATACACAGAATATTCCATCCCAAAGCAGAAGAATAGACATTCTTCTCAAATGCAAATGGAACATTCTCCAGGATAGATCATATGTTAGGGCACAAAACAAGTTTCAATGTTTAAGAAGATCAAAAACATATCAGGCAGGACTCCTGGGTGGCTCAGAGTTTAGGCGTCTGCCTTTGGCTCAGGTCATGATCCCAGGGTCTTGGGATCAAGCCCCACATCATCCCTGCTCAGCAGGGAGCCTGCTTCTCCCTCTCTCACTCCCCCTGCTTGTGTTCCCTCTCTTACTGTCTCCCTCTGTCAAATAAATAAATAAAACCTAAAAAAAAAAAATCAGGCATCTTTTGTGACCATAATTGTTTGAAACTAAATTACAAGAAAAGTAGAAAAACAACAAATATGTGGAGATTAAACACCACATTACTAAACAACTGCTGGCTCATAAAAGAAATCAAAAGATAAATTTCAGAGATACCTAGAGAAAAATGAAAATGAGATACAATATACCAAAATCTATGGGACACAGCAAATAAAGTTTTAAGAGGAAAGCTCAATACAATACTGGCCTAACTAAAAAAATAAGAAAAATATCAAATAAACAATTTAACTTTTCTCCTTAAAGGAACTGGGGGTGGGGGTGGAGGGAGGGAATAAGCCCAAAGACAAAAAGAAGAAAATAATAAACATTAGAATGGAAATAAAATGGAGAATTAAAAAAAATAGAAAAGATCAATGAAACTAAGGGCTGTTGCCACAAAAAGATTGAAATCAGATTGACAAATCTTTAGCTATACTTATCAAGAAAAAAGATAGAGGGCCCAAATAAATAAAATCACTAATGAAAGAGAAGTTTACAATTGATATCACAGAAATACAAAGCATCATAAGACTATGAACAATTATATACCAACAAATTGGATAACTTAGAAAAAATGGATAAATTCTTAGAAACATACAATTTTCCAAGACTGAATCATGAAGAAATAGAAATCTAAATGGACCAATTACCAGCAGTAAAATGGCATCAGTAATCAAACACCTCCCAACAAACAAAAGTTGAGGACCAGACCGCTTCACTAGTGAATTCTACCAAGCATTGAGAGAAGATTTAACACCCATCCTTCTCAAACTCCTCCAAAAGTTGAAGAGCAAGTAATGCTTCCAAACAAATTTTACAAGGCCAGCATTATTCTGATATCAAACCAGACAAGGACACCACATACAAGAAATAATAATAACTAAATCCAGGATGAATACAGATGAAAATTCCTCAGCAAAATATTAGCAAACCAAATTCAAAAACATATTGAAAGGATCATACATTGTAATCAAGTGGGATTTATTCCAGGGGTGCAAAATAGTTCAACATCCATAAATCAGTCAATGTGATGCACCACATTAGCTAAATGAAGGATAAAAATTATATCATCTTCTTAATAAATGCTGAAAAAGCATTCGACAAAATTAAACTTTCATTTATGATAAAAACTCTCAACAAATGGATATAGAGGCAATGTAATTCAACATAATGAAGGCCATAAATTAAAAACTCACAGCTAATATCATACTCAATAGTGAAAAACTGAAAATTTAAGATCAGGAACAAGAAAAGTATGCCCACACCACTTTTATTCAATATAGTTTTGGAAATTCTAGCCAGAGCAATTAGGTAGGAAAAAGAAATAAAGTCATACAAAATGGAAAAGAAGTAAAACTGCCACTATTTGCAGATGACATGACACTGTATATAAAAAACCCTAAGGACTCCAGCAAAAATAATATAATAATGATAATAATAATAATAAATTGTTAGAATAAATAAATTCAGTATAGTTGCAGGATTCAAAATCAATATACAAAAATCTTTTATATATTGATACACTAATAATAAACTATCAAGAAGTGTAATCAAGAAAAGAATCCCATTTACAATTGCATAAAAAATAATAAAATACCTAGGAATAAATTTAACCAAGGAGGTTAAAGATCTGTACACTGAAAACTATGGCATTGGTGAAAGAAACTGAAGTAGACACAAGTAAATGGAAACATATTCTGTGCTCCTGGATTGGAAAAATTAGTATTTTTTAATGTCCACACTACCCAGAGCAATCTACAGATTCAATGCAATCCCTACTAAAATTCCTATGGCATTTTTACAGAATGAGAACATATAATTTTAAATTTTTGTATGTAACCAAAAAAGACCCCAAATAACCAAAATCAAATTGAGAAAGAAGAACGCAGCTGGAAGTCTCACAGGTCCAGATTTCAAACTATACTATAAAGCTATAGTAATCAAAACAGTATGGTACTGGCACAAAAATAGACACATAAGATAGCACAGAAATAAACCCATACAAATATGGTCAATTAATTTACAACAAAAGAGAAAAGAATAGACAATGGGAAAAGTACAATCTCTTCAATAAGTGGTGCTGAGAAAATTGGACAACTACATGTAAAAGAATGAAAATTACTTCATAGACAGAAATTAACTCAAAATAGACTAAGACTTAAATGTAAGACCTGAAATCATAAAACTCCTAGAAGAAAACATTAATAGTAAGCTCCTCAAAACAGGCTTAACAATGTTTTCTTGGATCTGACTCCAAAGGCAAGAGAAACAAAAGTGAAAATAAGTAAATGGGAATACACCAAACCAAGAAAAATCTGCACTGCAAAGAAAACATTTAAAAAATGGCATCCTGGGGCACCTGGGTGGCACAGCGGTTAAGCATCTGCCTTCGGCTCAGGGCGTGATCCCGGCGTTATGGGATCGAGCCCCACATCAGGCTCCTCCGCTATGAGCCTGCTTCTTCCTCTCCCACTCCCCCTGCTTGTGTTCCCTCTCTCGCTGGCTGTCTCTATCTCTGTCAAATAAATAAATAAAATCCTTAAAAAAAAATGGCATCCTACTAAATAGAAAAAGATATTTAAAAATCATACTTCTGATAAAGAGTTAATATCCAAAACATATAAAGAATCATACAATCTATAAAAACAAAACAAAGCAGAACAAAAACGATGATTAAAAAAATGGGCAGAGAGGGGTGTNAAAGAATCATACAATCTATAAAAACAAAACAAAGCAGAACAAAAACGATGATTAAAAAAATGGGCAGAGAGGTGTGTCTGGGTGGCGCGGTCATTAAGTGTCTGCCTTCGGCTCAGGGCATGATCCCAGCATTCTGGGATTGAGCCCCATGTCAGGCTTCTCTGCTAGGAGCCTGCTTCTCCCTCTCCCACTCCCCCTGCTTGTGTTCCCTCTATCGCTGGCTGTCTCTATCTCTGTCAAATAAATAAATAAAATCTTTTTAAAAAAAAGTGGGCAGAGAATCTAAATAGACATTTTTTTCCAAAGAAAACATACAGATGGACAATAGGCACATAAAAATATGCTTAACATCACTAGTCGTCAAAGAAATGCAAATCAAAACCACAATGAAATATCACCCTACACCTGTTAGAATGAGTAAAATAAAAAAGACAAGAAACAACAAGTGTTGGTGGTGATGTGGAGGAAAGAAAACCCTTGTTTACCATTGGTGGTAATCTAAATTGATGTAGTCACTATAGAAAACAGTATGGTGGTTCCTCAAAATACTAAAAATAGAGCTATGATATGATCTAGTAACTCTACGTCTGAGTATGTATTCAAAGAAAACTAAAACACCAATTCAAAAAGATATATGCACTCTTATGTTTACGGCAACATTATTTATAATAGCTTAGATATGAAAACAGTTAGGTGTCTATCAATGGATANAACTAAAACACCAATTCAAAAAGATATATGCACTCTTATGTTTACGGCAACATTATTTATAATAGCTTAGATTTGAAAACAGGTGTCTATCAATGGATAAAGAAGAAGTGCTATATGTACAATAGAATACTACTCAACCATAAAAAAGAGTGATATCTTGCCATTTGTGACAACACGGATGGACCTTGAGAGTATAATGCTAAGTAAAATAAGTCAGACAAAGAAAAATAAATATCACATTATTTCACTCATATATAGAACCTAAAGAACAAACAAACAAAAGAAAACCTAGACTAAAAGATTCAGAGAACATATTGGTAATTGCCAGCGGGGAGGGAGTTTGGAAGAAGCAGTACAAAATGGGTGAAGGGTATTAAGTAGCAGAAACTTCCAGTTATAAAATAAATGACCCATGGGAATATAATGTACAGCATGGGGAATATAATCAATAATATTTCATTACATTTATAGGGTAACAGATGCTAATGAGACTTAATTGTGGTGACCATTTTGCAATGTACACAAATATTTAATAACTATTATAAACCTAAAACTAAATATTATATGTCAATTACACATCAATTTTTTGAAAGCACTAAAATAGTTAAGATTTGTGATGTTTTGTATTCCCAATAAGAAATTATTAGAATTAGGTTTACTCCAATTATTGGTAATATTCGATGTTATCAGTTTTTTTTAAATTAGGTATTCTAGACTGAAGTGGTATCTCATTGTCTCAATTTAACTTTAGAATATATGAAATACACATAACAGTTAATGTATTTCTCTGCCAATTCCAGCAACTCTAGTAGTTATGACTTAATTGATTTATCATCTAGTATGGGTCTAGTTTTTCTGTTTGTTATTTCTTTTTCATGACTGCTAATCTTTGAATGGATACCAGACATTATGAATTACATCTTGTCAGTTACTGGATTATATAAATTCCTATAAAATTTCTTGAGCTATTTTTGAAATGTATTATAAGTTATGTAGGAAACATTTGATCTCTTTAGGAATTGTTTTTATTTCTTAATGGCCTGGACCTGTGCTCAGTCAAGGGTTAATTATTCCTCACTACTTATTGAGAAAAGAACTTCCTGATGACTCCACCCAATGACCTGTGAGATATGAACTTTCCTATCTAACTGATATAAACAGACACTATTCCCGGCTCAGTGAGAGTGCCAGGCATGGATCCTTCTAATTATTTTACATAGTTCTTTCGCCTAGGCTTTGGTTCTTTCCTGCCATGCATGCACAGATAATACCCAGGTAGGTGACCACTTGAAGTGGATCAGGGATTCTCTCTGCAAGCAGCTTCCTCTTTAATTAGTATGTGGGACTTGGGTTTATTCTCTCCTACCTCATAGTGACTATGGAGTATCACTGAGCCATTCATTTTATGCAATTTTTGTAAAGATTTTATTTGTTTATTTGAGGGAGAGAGAATACAAGTGGGGTGAGGGGTAGGAGGAGAAGTAGACTTCCCACTGAGCAGGGAGCCCAGTGCAGGGCTTGATCCCGGGGCTCCAGGATCATGACGAGAGCCGAAGGCAGATGCTCAACCCACTGAGCCACCACGGGCCCCCATTTTATGTGATTAAAAAAAAATTCTCCGTACTCTACTTGCATGTTCCTCCTCATACTTCCTCTTTGGACTGCTCTTCCTTCCCCAAAACAATAACTCCTACACCTTCTGTACACGTAGGTTCATGTGTGTACATGTGTGTGTGTTTTGCTGTGTTGTGTTATTTTAATGTTACTTTAAGAAAGCCAGCCACCTGGTCTTCTCTCATTCAGGACACACGCAAAGTTGGCTTAAGGTTCAGGGAACAAAAATATTAGCACATACTAATTCATCATCATGTCATAGATCAAAACCTGACAAACTGATTTTAATGACAAAAATATATTGTTCCTACTACTCTAAGATTATCATTGTATAAAATTCTTATTGCCCATGGGGCCCCTGTGAGGCTCAGTCAGTTAAGCAGCCTACTCTTGATTTCAGCTCAAGTCATGATCTCAGGGTTGTGGGATCGAATCCCACATCAGGCTTCCCACTCAGCATGGAGTCTGCTTGAGAGTCTCTCTTTCCCTCTCCCTCTGCTCCTACCCCCACTCTTGCTCTCACTCTCTGAATATATAAATACATAAAATTGTTAAAAAAACAAACTTACTGCTACCATATTAAAAGGAAATGTGGAAATGTCCTTCAAATGTTCTAGTAGGAAAGTTTATTTTCTACAATGTAGGTTAAAGAAGAGTACAGGGAACTCATCTTCCGTAGATATGAGATTATAAAGTTTCCTTCAAGGGGTGCCTGGGTGGCACAGCGGTTGGGCGTCTGCCTTCGGCTCAGGGCGTGATCCCGGCGTTGTGGGATCGAGCCCCACATCAGGCTCCTCTGCTGTGAGCCTGCTTCTTCCTCTCCCACTCCCCCTGCTTGTGTTCCCTCTCTCGCTGGCTGTCTCTGTCTCTGTCGAGTAAATAGATGAAATCTNAAAAAAAAAAAAAAAAAAAAAAAAAAGAATATAAAGTTTCCTTCATATCTATAGGAAGCCTAAATATTACTTTAAGATTATCCCTGAATTGTAGGATTATTTCCAATTTGAATATGTATTTAATGAAGAAAACACTATTAAAATAAGAAATCTTAAAAATATTTCTCCATATATCTATTTCAAATTCCTGTGAAACATCCTTTTTCATGTATCTAAGTAAGTACATTTGTTCCATTTTTTTTTCTGAGAAATGTATTATATCTTTCAAAGTTTTCACAACTGCTTAGATTTAGTGTTTTTTTTCTCTAAAGAATTCAAGTATCCTTACTCTTGCAAATTTAATTTTTTTTAAAAATCCCATTAATAATTAGTTGCAATGAGATATATTCTCTTTTATTTTTCTTTTTATATACTATTTAGAGTTTAATATTTTTCACCCAAGAAAAATTTTGCCTGGCTGCCTCTTTGGTTGTAAATCTGATCCTTTCAGATATAGCATTGTCCTGACCAGGCCTTGAGAGTACTCATAGTTATATTACTTACTGAATTGCACTCCAGTGTCCTGACAGAACAAAACACTGGAAGTACCCCATAATTTACCATAAAGAAATAACTTCAGCAATAAACCCTATTTAGTGGTAGGAAAGAAGAGAATAACAGGGCAAACTAAATAAACACCATCACAACACAGCACATTAGATGACATTTTTACAGCAATGTATAAAAATGACTTTGTAGAATCCTGATACGGACTTACAGCCAAGGTTTTTTCAAGAGCATAAAACCTTCCTGCTATCAGGATAATCTGTTGCAATTCTCAGGAAAGTTGCTTTTTGAAAAACAATATAATTCTGTTCTAACATGGATGTAAATATTTTTAATTGAAACACATTTACAGAATAAACATGTCATAAATAATGTAATGAAATTGATTAGCAGGTGATAAATTAAATCATTAATTAAACTTACTTGCAGAACAATTTTATTAAAGTTCTATAACATTCTGATTTACATGAGTGAATGCATAGTTTAACAAAATGAAATTCAAATGTAATTTAATCATCTGTAAATAAAGATAAGTAGGAAAAATAAATACCCAACACAAAGTTTGTCAGTGGAAACAAATGACAAAATAACTCTTTTATAGAATAACCCTCCTGATGAGAAATATATATACATTTCCAGCGTGTAGCTACTGGAAAATTTAAATATATTTAAATGCATTACCAAGGTAGAGAGATAGTGAGAAAACTGCAGAGGACTAAAATTAAATGAAAATAGGAACTAGGAATCAAAATGAGTGTGCCAAATCCAGCTTTTTTTCTCGAAGACTTCCATCAAATTTTGAGAGACTTTGAAGTTTCCTCTTCCTTTTAGTCTGAGTTAGAAAAATCAAAAGATTCTAATATGACACGATAACACATATGACATGACTGATGAAACCAGCACCCTTACAGTCTATACTTTTGAGAAAGAATGAATTAAAGATAAACCCATTATACAGAAGTGACAGTAAAAATATTTTCTTATTTTAAACTTAGAACTGAATAGAAAGAAAAGAAATTCTCCTGTGAGAATTTTTAATCACAAATGATATCGCACAGATTTTTGCTTGAATTTATGCTACTCGTGTTCAGAAGTAAAAATCGAAGTAGAAAATTTGGCTAAAGGTATGCTTAGGTTCGTAGTGCTCCTTGAATGTCAGAAGAAAATCGGACCACCCCCAAGGAAGCATGGCATCAGCCTGGGAATCAACAACTTCCTACATACAAAGTTCCAAGGGAAATGAACAGTTTACAGTTAAAAATCATAAAATCATAAAAAGGACAAAACATCACAAGTGAGAACCAGGAAAATAAATGACAAAATTTGCACAAAGAATGTAAATATCAGAATTACCAGGCTATTTTTGCATGGCTTAAAAAAAGAAAAGAAATTGGGGAAAGGAAATTAGGGAAAACAACTAAGTATATTTGAGAAAGAATAACTGGATTTCTATAAATAAAGAGGATTTGAAATTTAATACTTAAAATATAGATTAAATAACAAATCACATATAGCTTAACTAATGAACTGGAAGACAGATTTTCAAAATGATTTATAGTAGCAATAATTTAAAAAACTTCTGGTGTCCACTCTGGCATATAAAGAGGTTGGAAATCATCACTGCATCCTAACAGCAAGTAAAAAGTTGAACAAATTGAAAAATCATCAACTTTTTTTTAGATCAGTCAGAGAAATGAGGTCACTGGGCAAACTAATGCTTGCAAAATTGGAGACACCAATAGCACCAATAAGTAAATACAGAGAATCACAACTTATTATAAGAGAAACCCATTAGTAGAAACCTCCACAGGAACCAGTGTCAAGGTAATAAAACCTAAAATATACTCAAGGGATTGCTGGTGCTCAATGTGTACAAGTCTGAGAGTTAAAAATTCCAAGGGGGACCCAGTCATAGGAGGCTCACATACTTTCATATCACCTCCAGAGGAACAACTAGGTTTTCACAGTGAATACTGGAAAAAAAATACCCTCATCTTCTGGGAGGGAGAGGGGGGAAGTAAACATTTTGAAATATGTTAGAAGATTCTATTCTTAATGAGGTCTGCCCTCAGAAGAAACTAACTTAACAGAGCATAAACTACAATAGTTGTATCAGAGCCTAACTGACTTGGAGGAAGGGAAATAGCCAATTCTAGCCAGGTTTAGCCTTCCATGTGGAGGAAGAGAAATACCCAATTCTCAGTTCCTCTATCCTTCCGTGGACAGAAAGGAAATACCCCCAGCTCACTTTATTCATTCTTTTCCACCTCTGGTATGGACAACAGAGAAGCACTTCCGAAATTCACTGTCTAGAGACACAGGCTCATTAAAAAATTGAGAACTAATCAACGGATTATACAACACTTGTTTTCCTTCAACAAATTACTACCACATTGCTAAAGACCTCTTTACTGCAGTACTTTGTCCCAGTACCTGATGTTTGCTATCAAGAATAAATTAAAAGGGGGCGCCTGGGTGGCACAGCGGTTAAGCGTCTGCCTTCGGCTCAGGGCGTGATCCCGGAGTTATGGAATCGAGCCCCACATCAGGCTCTTCCACTATGAGCCTGCTTCTTTCCTCTCCCACTCCCCCTGCTTGTGTTCCCTCTCTCGCTGGCTGTCTCTATCTCTGTCGAATAAATAAATTAAAAAATCTTTTTTAAAAAAAAGAATAAATTAAAAGGCACACTAAAAGGCAAAAAACACAGTTTGATGAGACAGAGCAAACATAAGAACCAGACCCAGGTATGGCAGGGATGTTGAAAATATCAGCCTGGAAATTTAAAGTATGATTAATAGACTAAAAGTTACAACGGATAAGGTAGAGAGCACAAAAGTAGAAGAGCAGTATGATCAGAGACATGGGAATTCTAAGACAGAATCAAAACCAAGCATGAGATCAAAAACATTGTAACAGAAATAAGGAATGCTATGCCTTTGAAGGGCTCATTAGTGGACTGACCTTGTCAGAGGAACAAATATCTAAGTTTGAAGATATCTCAATAGAAACTTCCAAAATTGAAAAATAAAGAAAAAAATAATTGAAAGAAACAGAACAGAATATCCAAGGATTTTTGAACAACCGCAAAAGGTGTAACATATGTGTAATGGGAATATCAGAAGAAAAAGGAAACGTACAGAACAAATATATGAAGCAATCTGACAGATAATTTCCCCTAAATTAATATCAGACACCAAAGACCAAGGAAGCCCATAGAACATGAAGCAGGATAAATGGCAGAAACAAACAAACAAACAACAAAACTAAACATATGCATATCATATTCAAAATGCAGAAATCAAAGACCAATAAAAATCTTGAAAGAAGCCATAGGTCAGGGAAAGAAACAACTTCATCTTTAGGGGAGCAAATATAAGAATAACATCCAACTTCTTCTCAGAAACCACATAAGCAAAAGAGTGGAGTGAAATATTTAAAGGATTAAGAGGGAAAAAAACCCAGCCACCCAGAATTCTGTACCCTGTGAAATTACGCTTAAAGAGTGAAGCAGAAATAAAGACCTCCCCAGACCAGGAAAAAAAAAAAAAGATATTTTTGAAGGAATTTTTTCCCAATAGACATGCCTTGCAAGAAATGATTTTAAAAACTCTTTGGAGTGAAGGAAAATGATACAGGTCAAAATTCAGATCTATAGGAAGAAAGGAAGAACACTGGAGAAGGAATAAATTAAGATAAAATGAAAACTTATATTTTTCTTAATCTTAATTGATATATATAACGATTTGTTCAAAATAATTATAGAATAATATACTCAATCATGTATACTTAGGTATATATAAGTGTATATATAAGATTATGTGTGCTTGTATATAAGTGAAATAAATGACAGCAATGACACAAGGGATGGGAGAGAGAAATTAAGATTATTTTGTTCGTATAAAGTACCTGTACTAGTGAAGTGGTGTAGTGTTATTTGAAAGGTGACTCAGATTAGTTGTAAATATATATTGCAAACTGTAGGGCAACCATTATAAAAGTAACAAAAGTAGGATGACTGATGTGTTTAGCAAGGAGAGAAAATGGAAACATATAAAAACCAAAAAAGGCAGAAAAAGAGTAGAAGACAAGAATAGGAACAAAGAAAAAGACAACGCATGGAAAATGATAACAAATATGATAGATATTAATCCAACTATATCAATAATGACTTTGAACATCAATATTTTATATATGACAATTACAGAGATTGTCAGAGTGAATCAAAATTGTCAGGACCCAATTATATGTTGTCTACAAGAAATCTGCTTTAAATATAAAGACACATATAGATTAAAAGTAAATAGATGAAGAAAGATATGACAGGCTAACACTGGTTGAAAGAAATGGGTAGCTATATTAATTTCAGACACAGCAGACTTCAAAACAAGAAAAATTATCAGGGATAATTTTTTAAAAATAGAAATCATACAATGACTACTTTCAGACCACAGTGGAATTAAACTAGAAATCAGTAACAGAACGAAAGCTGGAAGATCCCTTAATACTTGCAGTTTAAACAACACACTTCTAAATAATAATGGGCCAAAGAAGAAATCTCAAAAGAGATTTTAAAATATTTAGAATTAAATAAAAATGAAAATGCAACTTATCAAAATTGCAGGATGCAGCAAAGCACTGTGGGATTTTGGGGGGATTTTTTGTTTTTGTTTTTGATGTTCAGTTAGCTACTGTATCATTAGTTTTTGATGTAGTGTTCAGTGATTCATTAGCTGCATATAATACCCAGTGCTCATCACAACACATGCTCTCCTTAATACCCATCACCCAGCTACCCCATCCTCCCACCACCCTCCCCTCTGAAATTCTCAGATTGTTTCTTGGAGTCCATAGTCTATCATGGTTTGTCTCCCTCTCTGATTTCTCCCCCTTCAGTTTTCCCTCCCTTCCCCTATGGTCCTCCATGTTACTCCTTATGTTCCACATATTAGTGAAATCCTATGATATTTGTCTTTCTCTGCTTGACTTATTTCACTTAGCATAATCCCCTCCAGTTCCATCCATGTCAATGTAAATGGTGGGTATTCATTCTTTCTGATGGCTGAGCAATATTCCATTGTATATATGTACCACATCTTCTTTATCCATTCAATCTGTCTAAGGGCATCAACTTCCACAGTTTGGCTATTGTGGACACTGCTGCTATAAACATTGGGGTACATATGCCCCTTCTTTTCACTACATCTGTATCTTTGGGGTAAATGCCTAGTAGTGCAAAAGCTGGGTCATAGGGTAGCTCTATTTTTAACATCTTGAGGAACCTCTATACTGTTTTCCAGAGTGGCTGTACCAGCTTGCATTCCCACCAACAGTGTAAGAGGGTTCCCCTTCCCACACATCCTCACCAACATTTCTTGTTTCCTGTTTTGTTAATTTTTGTCATTCTAACTGGTGTAAGGTGGTATCTCATTGTGATTTTGATTTGTATTTCCTCGATGGTTAGTGATATTGAACATTTTTTCATGTGTCTGTTTTAATGGAATGTATAGCTTTGGATGCATATATGAGAAAAGAAGAAAGATGTGGGACACCTGAGGGGCTCAGTCAGTTGAGTATCCAACTCTTGATTTTGCCGTGGGTCATGATCTGGGAGTCCTGGGATTGATCCCTGTGTCAGGCTCCATGCTCAGCAGGAGTCTCTCTCTTTCTCAGCCTCCGCCTCTCCCTTCGCCTGCTCTCTCTCTCTCTCTAAAATAATAAATAAATCTTTTAAAAAAAAGAAAGGTGTCAAATCAATACTCTCAGTTTCCACCATAGTAAACTAGAAAAAGAAGAGCAAATTTCAAAGTAAGTAGATGAAAAAAATAATACAAATTAGTGTAGAAATCAATGAAATTGAAAATAGGAAATCAATAGAGAAAATCAAAAAAATCAAAAGCTGGTTCTTTGGAAAGGTTAATAAAATCATTAAGCCTCTAACCAGGCTAATGAAGAATGGAAGAAGACAAAAATTACCAATAACAGAAATGAAAGAGAGGTTATCATTACAGTTCCTATGGACATCACACCAATAATAAAGAAATAATCTGAATAATTCTGTTATGGACTGAATGTATTGACCTAAAATTCATAAAANTAAACTAGAAAAAGAAGAGCAAATTTCAAAGTAAGTAGATGAAAAAAATAATACAAATTAGTGTAGAAATCAATGAAATTGAAAATAGGAAATCAATAGAGAAAATCAAAAAAATCAAAAGCTGGTTCTTTGGAAAGGTTAATAAAATCATTAAGCCTCTAACCAGGCTAATGAAGAATGGAAGAAGACAAAAATTACCAATAACAGAAATGAAAGAGAGGTTATCATTACAGTTCCTATGGACATCACACCAATAATAAAGAAATAATCTGAATAATTCTGTTATGGACTGAATGTATTGACCTAAAATTCATAAATTGAAACCCTACTGATGAGGGAACAGAAGGCAAGCTGATGACAAAGCAGAAACTGACACCCTGCAACCGCCCCTCCCCCATGGGATGTATGTGACATTCCTCAGGCACTCCTGGCTGCCCTGAGGACAAAGAAATAGTTAACCTATAGACACCACAATCCTGCAAGATTTAAGTCTCCTTTAGCGTACAAATGTCTTAGCAGTCTACAAGAACAAAGCATCTCTGTCAGTAACCTAGCTTCCAGAAGGGAATGTAGATACAATTGAATGTCCTTGTAGTCTGCAGCCTCCAAGAAGTTCCAGACTATCTTCATGTTAATGCCTTAGGAGAGGGGTAAATGGCCTTGACCTGACAATGGCAAGGCCTCGGTATCCTGTGAGTCTTCTTTAACATATGAAAGTATTATTTCAACCTCCCTTTTTCCTTACCTCCCCCAACCCCATGGTATATAATCAGCCACCCCTCACAACCCCAGTGCAGCAGCTCTTTCTGCCCACAGGTCCTGTCCCCGTGCTTTAATAAACCACCAATTTTGCACCAAAGACGCCTCAAGAATTCTTTCTTGGTTGTCGGCTCTGGACTCCACCCCACTGAACCTCACGTGTATTCCGTAACCTCATCACTACTTCTCAAGATGATGGTATTAGAAGGCAGGCATTTGGGGGAAAGTTAGGAATCGATAAAGTAATAAGGGAAAATTCTTCGTGAATGGAATTAGTGCCCTTATAAGGGTCATAGAAGAGTTTGCACTGTCTGTTCTGTTCTGCTTTCTGTCATGTGAGGATACATCAAGGAGGCAGCTGTCAACAACCCAGAAGAGGGCTTTCACTAGAACCCAACCATGCTGCCACCCTGATCCTGGACCTCCAGCCTCCAGAACTGTGAAAAATAAATTTCTGTTGTTTGTAAGCCACCCAGTTTATGGTATTTTTGTTATAGCAGCCTGATCTGACTAAATAAAAATCAGTACCAAGAATTGGGGTTGCCACTGTAACCAATACCTAAACATGTGGAAGCCCCTTTGGAACTGGGTAATGGGTAGGAGCTAGAAGAGTTTTAAGGTGCATGCTAGAAAAAAACCTGCATTGCTTAAACAGATCTTTAATGACAATTCTGGTGAGAGTTCAGAGAGAAAAGAGGAGAGCTATAGAAAGCCTCACTCTTAGAGAATATCTAAGTATTCCTAAAGAGAATTTTGGTAGAAATAGGGATGGTAAATGACTTTCTGAGGAGGTTTCAGGCAAAAATGAGGAACATATTGGAAACTGGAGGAAAGGTTATCCTGGTTGTAAAGTGGTAAAGAGCTTGGCCGAATTGCATGGTTTAGTGTTTTGTGGAAGGTAGAGCTTGCAAGCAATGAAACTGAATAAACTGAATATGTACCTGAAGCTATTTCCAAGCAGGGTGCTGAAGGTGTGGCTTGTCTCCTCCTGCCTGCTTACAGTAAAATGCAACAGGAAGACAAAACTGACATAAAAACAGAATCATCAACCAAAAAGGAATAGGGATTTGGAAAAATCTCAGCCTATGCCTGTTGCAGGAAATGGGAACACTAAAAATATGGCCAAGCAACCAGTTCCATAAGGAGATTGGATTGGATGTGAACCATGGATTTAATCAGCCACCCCTACAGGAAAACTGCTAGTTTAAACTGAAGAGAAAGGAGATAGGAAGGTATGAAGGAAGGCTGTTGGACTTCCTGGATTTTACAGAACAGAACCAGAGAGCTACTCAGCCACATTTGTGTGCTATTCTTCAAGACCAAGGAAGAAGGACACCAAGGTAATTTGGAGATCATCAAGGCTGCCTCCTCAATTTCAAAAGGCAAGACCACTGTCTTGTATTCAATAGGCTATAAGTCTCCCCCAGAGTCATAGGGCTGGACTGCTGGAAAACAGGACTACCATGCCAGTAGGTCCAGAAGGCATAGCATCAAGCCAAGGAGGAATATTTTTCAATCTTAAGATCCTAATGTGGTTTGCCCTGCTCGACTTTGGACTTGCTTGGAACCCATCATCCCTCCTTTTTTTCTTATCTTTCCCTTTTGAAATGGAAATGTCCATGTCACACCTGTCCCAACATTGTATTTTGGAATCACATAACTTGTTTGATTTCACAGATTTTTTGCAGAAGAATTTTGCCTCAGGATGAATCTTATATTGAGCCTCACCCATACTCAATTTATATAGTATTTAGATGAGACTTTGGACTTTGGACTTTAGAGAGATTGTTGGAACAAGTTAAGACCATTGTGGCTGTTGTGATAGAGTGAATGAATTTTGGATGTGAGAAGGACATGAATTTTGTGGGGCCAGGGGTGAAATGTTATGGACTGAATGCCTCCCTCCCCATATTTATTTGTCGAAACCCTACTTCCTAAGGTGATGGTATCTGTTGTTTGTAAGCTGCCCCATTTATGGTATTTGTTATGGCAGTCCAAGCTGACTAAGACAAACTTTATGCCTACAAATCTGATAACCTAAACCAAACAGAGCAATCTCGTGAAAAACACAATTTGTCAAAATTCACTGAAGATGAAATAAACAATCTATGTAAACCTTTATTTATTAAAGAAATTGAATCAATAATTAATAACCTTCCAAAAGGAAAGCACGACACCCAAATGGGTTCACTGGTGAATTCTACCAAACATTTAAGGAAGAAATTATACCAATTTTCGATAATCCCTTGCAAAAGATAGATTCAGAAAGAACAATCTCTAACTTATTCTATGAAGCCAGCATTACCCTAATACCAAAAGCAAAGACTTTACAAGAAAAGAAAACTACAAATATCTCTCATGAACATAGATGTAAAACCCTCAACAAAATATTAGCAAATCAAATCTAACAATGCATAAGAAATTATACATAACTAAATGGGATTTATCCCATATATGCAACGCTGGTCCAACATTTGAAAATCAGTTAAAGTCATCAATTACATCCATAAACAGGCTGAAGAAGAAAAATCACATGATCAATTAACAGATGCAGGAAAGCATTTAATAAAATTGACCCATTTATGATAAAAAACTCTCAGTAAACTAAGAATAGGGAGGAACTACCTCATCTTGATAAAGAATATCTAAGTATAACCCACAGATAATACCAGATTTAAATGGTGAGAAGCTTTAAGTTTTTTCGCTAAGATCAAGAACAAGGCAATTATGTCCCCTCTCACACTTCTTAATATTTTACCGGTGGTCCCAACTAATGCAATAAAAAATAAAATGTATACAAATTGGGAAGAAAGAAGTAAAACTCTCTGTCCACAGATGTCATGATCATCTACATAGAAAAGCCAAAAGCATCACAAAAATACTACTAGAACTTATAAGCGACTATAGCAAGGTTTTGGGATACAAGGTTAACATACAAAAGACATTTGCTTTCCTATATACTTGCAATGAACAAGTGAAACTTGAAATTAAAAACATAAAGCCACTTATACTAGCGCCTCCAAAAAATGAAATACTTTGGTAAAAATCTTTAAAAATATGTACAAGGTCTATCGAGAAAAACTACAAGACTCTAATGAATAAAATCAAAGAACTCTAAGTGGAGAGATATTCCATGTTCATTGACAGAAAGACACAATATTGTCAACATGTTAGTACTTTCCAACTTGAATTATAAATTCAACGTAATCCCAATCAAAATCTCAGCAAGTATTTTGTGAATATTGAGAAGCTAATTCTAAAGTCCATATGGAGAGAGAAGACCCAGAATAGCCAACACAATAGCTAAAGAAAAGAACAAAGTCAGAAGACAGACACTAGCCAGCTTCAAGACCAACATAAAGCTACAGCAATCCAGAAAGTGTGGTATTGGTACAAGAACAGACCAAAAGATCAATAGAAAAGAATAAAGAAACCCAAAATAGGCCTACATAAATATAGTCAACCGAGCTTTGACAAAGGAGACAAGGTAATACAATGAAGAACAGTCTTTTCAATAAATGGTGTTGGAACACCTTTTCATATCCACATGAAAAGGAAAAAACTACACACAGATCTTATATCCCTTAGAAAACATAAATTCAAAAAGGATCTAAACCTAAGTGGAAAAGAAAAACTATAAAATTCCTAGAAGATAACATAGGAGAAAAACAAGATGACCTTGGGTATGGTGATGACTTTTTAGGCATAACATCAAAGGCATGATCCATGAAAGAAAGAATTGAAAAGTGGAATTCATTAAAATGTAGAACATATGCTTTTTGAAATATACTGCTAGAGCATCAAAGGACAAACCACAGACTGGAAGAAAATATTATCAAAAGATATAGCTGATAAAAAAAATGTTATCTAAAATATACAAGGATATCTTAAAACTCAACTATAAGAAAACAAACAACCCTATAAAAAAAATGGATAAAAGACCTGAAGAGACACCTCACCAAAGAAGATATACAGATAGAAAATAAGCATATGAAAAGATACTTCAATCAGATGTCAGAGAAATGTAAATTAAAGCAATGAGATACCAGCACATACCTATTAAAATGTCCAAAATCCAAAACACTAAAGACAGTCTGGCAGTTTCTTATAAAACTAAACATATTCTTACCATATGATCCAACAATCACCCTCTTTGGTATTTGCCCAAATGAGCTGGAAACTTATGTCCACACAAAATAACCTGCACATACATATATAAAGCAACTTTATTAATAATTGCCCAAACTCGGAAACCACGAAGATATCCTTCATTAGGTAAATAAAATGGTACACCTAGACAATGCAATATTGCTTAGCACTAAAAGAGATATCAAATAGTAAGGTATGGAAAAGTCATGGAGGAAACTTAAGTGCATTATTTTAAAAGAAAGAAGCTGATCTAAAAAGGCTACGTATTGTACGATTCCAACTATTTGACATTCTAGAAACAACAAAACTATGAAGACAGTAAAAGGATGTGGTTGCCAGGAGTTGAAGGGAAGGAAGGGATGAATAGGTAAAGCATAGAGGAATTTTTAGGGCAATGAAAAATACTCTTTATGATACTATAATGGTGGATATATGCCATTGTACTGTTGTCAAAACCCAAAGAATGTGCATCGCCAAGACTGAACCCTAATGTGAACTATGGACTTTGGGTAACAATGGTGTGTCGATGTAGGTTCACCAATTATAACAAATGTACCACACTGGTATGAAATTTGACAGTTGGGAAGCTATGCATGTATGGGAGCAGTGCACATACAGGAAATCTCTGTACTTTCCCCTCCATTTTGGTGCAAATCTAAAATTGCTGTAAAAAAATAGTCTATTAAAAAATGTAAAGGATGCAGAATTTTAGTTTTAGCCATAATGGTGTCACTGGTACTTCACTAGCTATCCCTCCATATCCCTGGTACTCATTCTCTCCCTCCTCTCTGACCCTCATGGGAGAAACACCTCTGAATTGTCTTCCCACATGGGGTTAGTGCTAACTCTTGCTGCAATAGGAGGAAAGGTAATTCTGAAAGCTCAGAAGGTTCAAAGAAGTCGGAGGAATAAAACTCAGAAGACGTATACATCTAGATGATACTATCTCTATAGCAGGGGCGCAGCTTTTCCAATTTAGGGTCCTGATTTTTACATCACAGAGAGATATAGTTTGGGCATTGAGCTGTCTTGGAAGTTCCTTTACTCTTTGAAGTAAGGATATGGTCTTCAACTTCCAATGCTATCCTACTGCATGACATGGGCGCTTCTTTGTAAGCTGCCCAAGTGGCTCTGGTTCTCACACTTAGTTTTCCGTTATTTGTTTTTTGAGCTTGGCTTTTCATTATCAAGCCCGTTCCTCACAGATTTGGCTGTTGGATTCTCCAGCAAGCAGATACAGAGGTGAGGTCAAATTTACAAGTTTTTTATTTTTTGGTGGGGGGCAAAGTAACACCTGAAAAAGACGAGGAGAAAGTCTTACAGAGAAGGAAGGCATCAGGCCATGAGGACTGACCAAGTGTTGGCCAACCCAGTGGGAAGTACTGGAGCAAAGACTGATTGTTGAAGAATTTCATGTCAGACACACATGCCTAGCTCCTTGTGCAACTACCTTGCTCAGTTACTGACAAGAAGAAAATCACCTCTACTCAAAAACTAAGATGGACCCCAAAAGTGCTAACAGCTAGAAGTTGACAGCTAACCACATTCTTTGTTACCTGAACGAATCTTTTCTGAAAAAATGACCTAAGCTGTGGTTTTTCACATCAACTACAGACACTACTAAGTAAATAGACCCCGTGGCCATTATTAGAATAAACAACAACCAATTATACATTGAATATTCACTAGGATAACCTGTATACTGAGTTGTAAAGTCTCAATAAATTCAGAAAGATTGAAACCATAGAGAATAAGTTTCCTGACCAAAATGGAATTAAATCATAAAGGAACAACAAAAATCTGCAAAATTCCCCCAAATTAGAAATTTGATAACATTCTTTTAAATAATGTGTGAGCCAAAGAAGAAATCACAAGGAAATTTTGAAAGTATTTTGAAAATGAAAACATAAAAAATGGTGAATACAGTTAGAGTAGATCCTAGAGGGATTTTGTTTGTTTTATGTGCTAATGTTAGAAAAAGAACAACTGTCTAACAGCAATGATCCAAGTTTCTACCTTAAGAAGATAAAAATTAAAAAAAGAAGGTAAAAATAAAAAGGGGAATTTAAGAAGAAAAGAGTAATGATGAGAGCAGAAATCAATGAAATAGAAAACAGAGAAAGAACAGGGAAAATCCACAAAACAAAAAATCTGGTATTTTGAAATGAAATTATTAACCTCTGGCCAGACTGATAAAGGAAAATAAAAGACAGAAAAGTGACACAAATTACTAATGTCAAGTGAAAAAAGGATTATAACTGTAGATCCTATAGACATTAAAACTATAATAAATTGAATTAAATTAAAATATAATATAAAAGAATACAATAAGAAAGTATAAAGAAAAATTTCATGCCAATCAATTCACCATCCTAGATGAATTAAAAAATTGTCAAAACTGAAAAAAGGAGAATTAGGCCATCTGAATTGTCTTGAGAAAACTCAGGAGCAATGATTTTTTCCACTGGTGCATTTATCCGGTATTTTTTAAATTAATCCTACACAAATTCTTTCAAGAAAAATAAGAAGTAGGACCACCTCCCCACTCCCTTCATGTGGCCAGAATAGGTCTGACATGAAATCTAGAAAAATTACAAGGAAAGAAAATTACAATCTGTATTGTTCATTATTCCTAGGTGTAAATACTTTAAAAAATATTAGAATATTGAATCTAGAAATTTAGGAAAAGATTAATACACAGTGGACAAGTGGTGTTCATCTCAGGAATAGAAGTTTAACACTTGAAAATGGATCAATGTAATTGACTATATTAACAGAATAAAAAGAACAAAGGATATGATGGTATCAAGAGATGCACAGAAAACATACAACAAAATTCAAAATGTTTTTTATCATATAACTCTCAGCAAACTAGGAATAGAAGGAAAATGTGTAACCTAATAAAAAACATCCATGCTAAAATTATGGCTAATGTCATACTTGCTGATAAAAAAACTGTATCTTATCATCGGAGACCAGGAAGAAAACAAAAATGTCTGCTTTCCTCACTTATATCCTGCATTTTAGATGCAGTCCTAGACAGTGTAATAAAGAGAAATGGAGCACTGGCAACAAGCGGAGGTGGATAAGAAGGTAAGCTTTTGTTTGTTCATTTGTAAGTTTATAAGAATAGAAAAATAGCACCAAGTTTGTAGGCCTATAGGAATGATCTGGCAGAGAGGGAAAATGACCATACAAGAGAAAGAGGCAAATACAGAAGTGGCTTGTGTAGGAGAGACGTGATGGAATCTAGCGTACAAGCAAAGTGAGTGATAAAAACCAGAATGTGTTCATACACTTTAATAGAAGGGGAGAAGGAGAATGTGCATAAAGAGGCTTTGTGGTTGACTTGTTCTTGGAACCAGTGAATCTCTTCTCTTGATTCCTCCCATTTTTTTTTAAAGATTTTATTTATTTATTCAACAGAGATAGAGACAGCCAGCGAGAGAGGGAACACAAGCAGGGGGAGTGGGAGAGGAAGAAGCAGGCTCATAGCAGAGGAGCCTGATGTGGGGCTCGATCCCATAACGCTGGGATCACGCCCTGAGCCGAAGGCAGATGCTTAACCGCTGTGCCACCCAGGCGCCCCTGCTCCCATTTTTTAACTGAAATAAACACTATTTAATTTAGCTAAGAGTGAGGAGAATTGGAAGTTGGAGGAGAGAAAAGAAGGAAAGAAACAGAAAACCAAGTTGGGGAAATGGAGTTACATATTGCAGGTTGGCTGAGCCGAAGTTTAGATGTGTTTGTGAACTACACTCATCAATTTTAACACAGACCAGTTAGTAAAATGATGGACTTTTCCCTATTCATGTGCAGCTGCTTAGGTGCTGGCATCAAGTACATGGGGAGTTGACCTGCAACGGAAAAAGAGTTTTTATGGCAAATACAGTGAACTGAGAGAGGCACTAGGGAATAGAGGGCATAGGAAAGGAAATAATTACAATGACAGGAAGGGGACATAAACTGGATAATAAGTGAAATGAGAATTCAAGAAATGTGGCAGAAAGTGAAGAGTTGGTAGGATTAATCTATAGAAGGTAGAGGTAGGATCCTAAAAATATGGGAGTTAAAAGGATGAGGGAACGAGCTCAAAAATAGATGATTTTTAGAGAAAAGAAAGCTTTAAATTAATCCAATGCACAGGGTAGTGAAAATGGTAAAGAAATGACCAATGGTATACTTGTAAATGTCCAACAAGCGGCTCTCTGTAAAAGATAAACATATGAATATATATATATACACCAATGTAATTTAGTCATAAATTTTACTCATATAAAAGATGTTTAATACACAGTTACCAAATAATAACACGGTGTATAATACTCCTCATTATAGATTCATTATATCTAATTGATTCTCATAGAATCCTTTTGTTGATTTTTGCCAAACTCTTGTATCCAAAGCCAAACCGTGATTACACTTGACAAACCAGTGTCTTTTTTATGGATTTCGGTTGTTATTTTTGTTTCTGTTGATGTGCAAGATGGAAGCAAAGTAACAGAAATGTGTGTTGGAACTTGACTCCTTAATCAATGATGTAAGCAACTTCACAACTGATTCAGATAAGGGTTTTTGAATACTGAAAGTATTTCCTCATTTTTAGCACTATTTACAACGCAACACCTGCGGACAAAACACACTTTTAAGTTTAAGCTGCATCATTAACATATGCTCTATTACATTTCTATATCTAAGCAATCAGCAAAACCACAATTCAAGACCTGATTTTTAGAGTTTTCCAATTTCTGTCGTGAATACTGTATCTATGGCCAGTGTCCTCACTGAATGCAGTGCTAGGAAGAGATGCTAAAAAGAAATGCCCATCATTATGCAGTATTTCTGACATGTAGGCACAATAAACATAAATAACATCAAAAGCAGAATTAATAGTAAAATGATAAGACATAATGAGTTATTACTTTTCAATATCTATTTCACTTGTTTTTAATACAACCTAATTGTAAGTTTATGTAATTAAAATTGTAATAATAGTCCTTTTAGTAATAAGTTTGCAAAATTCCTGAAAATGGAAAAAGCAACTCTTGCAAGCTGGTTCGACCTAGCTCTCCCACACCACCAACATGGCTAAATATGACTTGGAGTGGACGCACATTGGAGGTGAGTTGGTCAAGAAACTGGTAATTTGAGAAATGATGTCCCAATAATATGGAAACTACTTAAGCAAAGAAAAGTCAAGAGCTATATTGGCTCATAACATGGGTTTACAAGGGGCTAGAGAGATAGGGTGAGAAGGAAAGAAGAAAGGAACACAGGACAGAAGCAGCAATGAGGAGCACATTTAACATCTACAGCCCTTCCGTCCTCCATTGTACTCAAGATATGAAGAAATGAGCTATCACTTTCAGGACTTCAGGGTAAAGGGTAGAATCAGAATACAATCTGGCTGCAACTAGAGCAAGAAGGCATGAGGAATATTTGGACAGGAGGTTTAAGCTACATGGCTTTGGGCTAATCATTAATGATGGATTCCAGAAAGCACAGGAAGAATTAGAGAGATTAGGGCACGGGGAGATTGTATCAGAGCCACAAAAGTACGAACTTCTGGAAGGTGTGGGATAGGGGACAGGAGGAATTGAGCTTCCTTTAAGATTTCATTTACATAAGCATGAAAGGTAGGCAGGAATTAGTCTGGGTAATCTCTTCGGTAGACTAATGATAATTTCTTGAGACTGGTCAGGCCCTGAAACAGGGCAAGTAGTTGTATGACTCTGAGCGTATGTACTTGGCAACCTATCCACTAAGAAGCATCTTACCACATCTTGTAAATTTATTAGTCCAGAAAGTCTATCCCATCACACTATCCAGACTCACCTTTTCACTGTTACTCTGACAGCTGAGTGTGATTTCATTTAGAATTACCAAAGCTGTAATTTCTGGTTTTCATGTTTACCTGTTTTTCTCTCTCTCAACAGAATGTAAGTTCCAGGATGGCAGAAAAACTACATCTCTTTGGCTGATTAACTTCCTGCCCTTGGCACAGTGCCGTACATAGCACATAATAGATACTCAGAAATACATGTTTGGTGAATTAATAAATTAAAAAATAAAAATTGCCTGCAATTTTTTTGGCTTTGTGACTGAGTAAAAACAAGATCAGCATTACAGAAGGACAAATGTGGTGTGGGGAAAAAAGACAAGGAATTAGCAGGGATCTAATTAAGTTTTTTAGGTTTGTCTGATACCCAGTTTTGAAACAAGGGTCTAGAATTTGTAAAACAGATCTAAAAAGTAAATTCAGATATCAGGCTTATCAATTTATTCAACATAGTTAAAGGTGTGGGAAGAGATGAGGAAATAAAAGTATATAATAACAAAGAAACAAAAAAACTAGGAGACACAAAATGAGGAAATGAATTTCTAAGGAAATGAAAAGTAATCAGAGAAGTAAAAGAACAGCCAAGGAAGTACATTGTTTCAAAAAGAAAGAAGCAACTGACATAGTCAGATGGGAGTTGAAGAGATCTGAAAAACAGCCACAGGATTTTACAATTTAGCCATTGTTAGTGACTTTAGAGAGTGAGAAGTTTAAGGGCACTGTGGGAGTAGAAGCCTGATTTGAGAGAGTCGTGTAATAAAGAGAAGGTCAGGAAATAAAGAGGGTAAATAAAACCACTCTTTCAAGATGATTGATTGTGCAATGAATAAGAAAATCAAGGCAGCGAGCAGAAAGGCACTCAAGGAGAAAAAGGTGTGTTCTTTTCTTTGCTTGTTTTTTGATGCAATAGATTTGTGCATGTTTATCAGCTAAGGGAAAGAGCCACTGGCAAGCAAAACATTAAAAATATAGAGGAAATATGGGATAATTGAAAGATACTTATCTGAGCCCTGAGAAAAGAGTCAATGAATATTCACGAATATATGCAAACATATAGGGGGCATGAGATATTAGGTAAGAGGCAAAAGCATCTCCTGTTTGGGGAGGATTTCATTGGTGTATAGAATTTTAAAAGAATGACAAAGGTTTAAAGGAATTTGTATCAGAAAGAATGAAGGACTTAGAATAGACAAGTAAACTTATTCCTCAAAAGCACTGAGGCCCCCTGTGAAATCGAAGATGATTTAGTTGTAAAAGCACAAAATGGCGCAGAAATGCATACATAAGTGAGTTCTCTCTCACCGTTCGGTTCCTTAGGTAAAAGTAGTACAGAGATAAGATGATTAATCTTGGGTGGAAGGTCTATAAAGCAGATGTAGATGAGGGATCTGGGGGAGACAAGGTAAAGCATCCTGCCTTTATAAAGATGGAAAGAGAGCTAATTTGATGGGATTTGTCAAAAATGAAGAGTTAAAGGGAAAACCATAAAAACTAGCAGATTTGAACGGGAAGGAAAAGGCCAGTTTGGGATTTCTTAATATACTGATATGTCTATTACATGTCCAAGTCCAATATATAGTTGGATACATAAATCTGACTTAAAGGAAGAAATGAGGGCTGGGGTATAAATTTGGATTCATCAGCATTAAATAATGTGCAGCAGATCATAATGATACAATCATCTAGGGTGTGAGTAAAGTTAAAGAGATAGAACCAGAGACTGAACACAGGCACCCTGGAACACCAAAGGTTTGGAGAGATGACAAAGGGTCAGAGAGAGGGACTTAGAAGGAATGTGATAGATGGAATTATTTTTTTTAAAAAAAAATTATTTTTTTTGTGATTTTACACTTTATTTTGTTTTTTTAACTTAAAATCAATTAATTGGGGGGGAGGAGTTAAGATGGCAGAGGAGTAGGGGTCCCCTTTTTCAGCTGGTCCCCTGAGCCAAGCTGGATAGGTACCAGACCATCTGGAAAACCCATGGAATCAGCCTGAGACGCAGGAAGATACATCTGGATCTCTACAAATGAACATCTCCAGCGCTGAGTATTGAGGTACGAAGCAGGGAGCCATGAATCCGCGCACAGATATCGGAAGATAAACGGAAGGGGGAGGGAGCCACCGGGCTCAGGCTCCGGGAAGCTGTAGCCACCTGCAGTGGGGAGTGGCCAGACTCGCAGACAGGCACCAGTGAGAGACAGCGGACTGAGACTGTGAGCCCAGGAACGCGTGCGCGTCAAAACTGAAAACCAGAGCTCAGGTGTGCTCACCGAAACCGGACTGAAACCAGGAGCTCAGGAGCTCGCCCACAACCAGACTGAAAACCTGCGCTCCAGAGTGTGCACGTGCGCACGAACCATTCTGAAACAGGGAGCTCAGGAGCCCGCGCGTGGGGGGCGGGGCTGGCAGCTGTCAGTGTTAGAAACACAAAGGACAGAGACGCGCCGGCCCTGGAAGTGAGGGCTGGGATGCCAGTGGCAGGGTTTTTAGCAGCAACAACAGAAACAGAGTTAAAGAGGCCAGAAGAGCTCAGTGGAGAGCAGACTGAGATCTCTGCTCTGAGACAGAGGCTGGGATTCGGCCACTGCTGCTCTGACTCTCAGAAGAGTCACAGAAAACCACCAGGGAAAGCTGCCAGAGAACAAAAGCCCGGAAAGAGCAGCACACATTGTGCCCCTCCCCATCCCCCCTCGCAGGGGACACGGAGACTCTACCTAAGCAGGGTTACCTGAGTATCAGCGGGGCAGGCCCCTCCCCCAGAAGGCAGGCTGAAAAATCAAGAAGCCCACATCCCTAGGGTCCCTATAAAACAAGAGCACACTGCCTGGAACCTGGTCATACTAGACCAGATGGACCTCATAGATATATATAGAACACTACACCCCAGAACAAAAGAATACTCATTCTATTCGAATGCACATGGAAGGCTCTCCACAATAGATCATAGGCTGGGTCACAAAACAGGTCTCAACTGATACCAAAAGATTGAAATTATTTTCTGCATATTCTCAGACCACAATGCTTTGAAATTGGAACTCAATCACAAGGAAAAATTTGGAAGAAACTCAAACACTTGGAAACTAAGAACCATCCTGCTCAAGAATGATTCGATAGGGGCGCCTGGGTGGCACAGCGGTTGAGCGTCTGCCTTCAACTCAGGGCGTGATCCCGGTGTTATGGGATCGAGCCCCACATCGGGCTCCTCTGCTATGAGCCTGCTTCTTCCTCTTCCACTCCCCCTGCTTGTGTTCCCTCTCTCGCTAGCTGTCTCTATCTCTGTCAAATAAATAAATAAAATCTTAAAAAAAAAAAAAGAATGATTCGATAACCAGGAAATTGAAAATCAATTAANTCCCTCTCTCGCTAGCTGTCTCTATCTCTGTCAAATAAATAAATAAAATCTTTAAAAAAAAAAAAAAGAATGATTCGATAAACCAGGAAATTGAAAATCAATTAAACAATTTATGGAGACCAATAAGAATGAAAACACAACGGTCCAAAACCTATGGGACACTGCAAAGGCAGTCCTAAGGGGAAAATACATAGCCATCCAAGCCTCACACGAAAAAATAGAAAAATCTAAAATGCAGTTTTTATATTCTCACCTCAAGAAGCCGGACAGCAACAGAAGAATAGGCCTAATCCACGCACGAGAAAGCAGTTAATCAAGATTAGAGCAGAGATCAATGAATTAGAAACCAGGAGCACAGTAAAGCAGATCAAAAGAACTAGAAGCTGGTTCTTTGAAAGAATAAATAAAATCGATAAGCCACTGGCAGACTTATTCAAAAGAATAGAGAAAGGACCCAAATTAACAAAATTATGAATGAAAAGGGAGAGGTCACAACCAACACCAATGAAATAGGAAGGATCATTAGAAACTTTTATCAACAATTTTATGTCAATAAATCAAATAACCTGGAATAAATGGATGCCTTCCTGGAAACCTATAAACTATCAAGACTGAAACAGGAAGATATTGATTTTTTAAACTGACCAATTAATTATGAAGAGATTGAATGAGTTTTCAAAAACCTCCCAAAAAACAAGACTCCAGAGCCTGATGGATTCCCCGGGGAATTCTACCAAACATTCAAAGAAGAAATAATACCTATTCTCCTGAAGCTGTTTCAAAAAATAGAAACAGAAGGAAAACTACCAAACTCATTCTATGAGGCCAGTATTACCTTGATCCCCAAACCAGACAAAGCCCCATCAAAAAGGAGAATTACAGACCGATATCCCTGATGAATATGGATGCCAAAATTCTCAACAAGATCCTAGCTAATAGGATCCTACAGTACATTAAAAGGATTATCCATCATGACAAAGTGGGATTCATCCCTGGAATGCAAGGGTGGTTCAACATTTGCAAATCTATCAGTGTGATACATCACATCAACAAGAAAAGAGTCAAGAACCATATGATCCTCTCAATTGATGCAGAAAAAGCATTTGACAAAATACAGCATCATTTCCTGATTAAAACACTTCAGAGTGTAGGGATAGAGGGCACATTCCTCAATTTCATAAAAACCATCTATGAAAAGCCTACAACAAATATCATTCTCAATGGGGAAAAGCTGGAAGCCTTTCCCTTAAGATCAGGAACACGACAAGAATGCCCACTCTCACCACTATTATTCAACATAGTACTAGAAGTCCTTGCAACAGCAATCAGACAACAAAAAGGGATAAAAGGTATCCAAATTGGCAAAGAAGTCAAACTGTCTCTTCGCAGATGACATGATACTCTATATGGAAAACCTAAAAGAATGCACCCCCAAACTACTAGAAGTTACAGAGCCATTCAGTAATGTGGCGGGATACAAATTCAATGCTCAGAAATCAGTTGTATTTCTATACATGAATAATAAGACTGAAGAAAGAGAAATTAGGGAATCGATTCCATTTACAATAGCACCAAAAATCATACGTTATCTAGGAATTAACTTAACCAAAGAGGTAAAGGATCTATATTCTAGAAACTATAAATCACTCTTGAAAGACATTGAAGAAGACACAAAAAGATGGAAAAATATTCCATGCTCATGGAACGGAAGAATTAACATAGTTAAAATGTCTATGCTACCCAGTGCAATCTACACCTTCAATGCCATTCCGATCAAAATACAAATGACATTTTTCAAAGAAGTGGAACAAACAGCCCTTATTGTGTGGAACCAGAAAAGGCCCCGAATCGCCAAGGAATTGTTGAAAAGGAAAAACAAAGCTGGGGGCATCATGTTGCCAGACTTCAAGCTATACTACAAAGCTGTGATCACAAAGACAGCATGGTACTGGCACAAAAACAGACACATAGGCCAACGGAACAGAATAGAGAACCCAGAAATGGACCCTCGGCTCTTTGGGCAACTAATGTTTGATAAAGCAGGAAAAAACTTCCGGTGGAAAAAAGACAGTCTCTTCAATAAATGGTGCTGGGAAAATTGGACAGCTACATGCAAAAGAATGAAACTTGATCACTCTCTCACACCATATGCAAAGATAAACTCCAAATGGATGAAAGACCTTGATGTGAGACAGGAATCCATCAAGATCCTACAGGAGAACATAGGCAGCAACCTCTATGACATCGGCCACAGCAACTTTTTTCATGACACATCTCCAAAGGCAAGAGTAACAAAAAATAAAATGAACTTGTGGGGCTTCATCAAAATAAAAAGCTTCTGCATGCCAAGGAAACAGTCAAAAAAACTAAGAGGCAGCCCACGGAATGGGAGAAGAAATTTGCGAATGACACTACAGATAAAGACTGGTATCCAAGATCTACAAAGAACTTCTCAAACTCAATACACAAGAAACAAATAAACAAATCATAAAATGGGCAGAAGATATGAACAGACACTTTTCCAATGATGACATAAAAATGGGTAATAGACACATGAAAAAATATTCAACATCATTAGCCATTAGGGAAATTCAAATCAAAACCACACTGAGATACCACCTTAGGCCAGTTAGAATGGCAAAAATAGACAAGGCAGGAAACAACAATTGTTGGATAGGATGTGGAGAAAGGGGATCCCTCTTACATTGTTGGTGGGAATGCAAACTGGTACAGCTACTCTGGAAAACAGTGTGGAGATCCCTTAAAAAGTTAAAAATCGAGCTACCCTATGATCCAGCAATTGCACTACTGGGTATTTACCCCAAAGATACAGACATAGTGAAGAGAAGGGCCTTATGTACCCCAATGTTCATAGCAGCATTGTCCACAATAGCTAAATCGTGGAAGGAGCCAAGATGCCCTTCAACATATGAATGGATTAAGAAGATGTGGTCCATATATACAATGGAATATTACTCAGCTATCAAAAAGAACGATTTCTCAACATTTGCTGCAACATGGACGGGACTGGAGGAGATAATGCTAAGAGAAATAAGTCAAGCAGAGAAAGACAATTATCATATGGTTTCACTCATTTATGGAACATAAGAAGTAGGAAGATCAGTATGNAGTCAAGCAGAGAAAGACAATTATCATATGGTTTCACTCATTTATGGAACATAAGAAGTAGGAAGATAAGTATGAGAAGGGGAAGAAGAAAGGTGGGGGTAAACAGAAGTGTGAATGAACCATGAGAGACTGTGGACTCTGGGAAACAAACTGAGGGCTTCGGGGAGTGGGGGAATGGGATAGGCTGGTGATGGGGTATTAAGGAGGGCACGTATTGCATGGTGCACTGGGTGTTATACGCAAGTAATGAATCATGGAACTTTACATCAAAAGCTTAGGATGTACTGTATGGTGACTAACAATATAATAAAAAAAGAAAAAAGAAATAAAATCGATTAATTAACACATAATGTATTATTAGTTTCAGAGGTAGAGGTCAGTGATTCATCAGTCTTATATAAGCCAGTGTTCATTACATCACGTGCCCTCCTTAATGTCCATCACCCAGTTACCCCATCCCTCCAACCTCCTCTAGTAACTCTGTTTGTTTCCTATGATTAAGAGGCTCTTATGGTTTGTCTCCCTCTCTGATTTCATCTTGTTTTATTTTTTCCTCTCTTCTCCCATGATCCTGTTTTGCTTCTTTATTCCAAATATCCATGATATCATATGATAATTGTCGTTCTCTGATTGACTTACTTGACTTAGCATAATACCCTTTAATTCTATCCACACCCTTGCAAGTGGCAAGATTTCATTGTTTTTGATGGCTGAGTACCATTCCATTGTGTGTGTGTGTGTGTGTACCATATCTTCTTTATCCATTCATCTGTCGATGGACATCTGGGCTCTTTCCAAAGTTTGGCTATCGTGAACATTGCTGCGATAAACATTGGGGTGGGGGTGCAATTGCCCCTTCAGATCACTACATTTATATCTTTGGGGTAAATACCCAGTAGTGCAATTGCTGGGTCATAGGGTAGCACTATTTTCAGCTTTTTGAGGAACCTCCATACTGTTTTCCAGAGTGGCTATACCAGATTGCATTCCCACCAACAGTGTAAGAGGGTTCTCCTTTCATTCTCGCCAACTTCTGTCATTTCCTAAGGGGTTAATTTTAGCCATTCTGACTGGTGTGAGGTGGTATCTCATTGTGGTTTTGATTTTGTATTTCCCTGATGACAAATGATATGGTGAACTTTTTCATGTGTCTGTTGGCCATTTTGATGTCTTCTTTGGAGAAATTTCTGTTCATGTTTTCTGCCATTTCTTGATTGGATTATTTATTCTTTGGGTATTGAATTTGATAAACTCTTTATTGATTATGAATACTAGCCTTTATCAGATATGTCATTTGCAAATATCTTCCCCCATTCTGTCAGTTGTCTTTTGATTTTGTCAACTGTTTCCTTTTCTGTGCAAAAGATTTTTATAAAGGCCTAATATTTTATTTTTGCCTTTGTTTCCCTTGCGTTTGGAGATGTGTCTATCAAGAAGTTTCTGCAGCCAAGGTCACAGAGGTTGCTGCCTGTATTCTCCTCTAGGATTTTAATGGATTCCTGTCTCATATTTAGGTCTTTCATCCATTTTGAATCTTTGTGTGTGTGTGTATGGTGTAAGGAAAAGGTCCAGTTTCATTCTTCTGCATGTGGCTGCCCAATTTTTCCAATACCATTTGTTGAAGAGACTATCTTTTTTCCATTGGATATTCTTTCCTGCTTTGTCAAGATAAGTGGACCATAGGGTTGAGGGTCCATTTCTGGGGTCTCTATTCTGTTTCATTGATCTATGTGTCTGTTTTTCTGCCGTACTATACTGTTGTCCTGATGGTTACAGCTGTGTGATGGAGCTTGAAGTCCAGGATTATAAGGCCACCAGCTTTGGTTTTCATTCTCAACATTCCTTTGTCTATTATGGTTTTTTATTTTTTTCTGGTTCCATACAAATTTTAGGATTATTTGTTCTAGCTCCATGAAAAAAGTTGATGGCATTTTGATAGGCATTGCATGGAATGTATAGGTTGCTCTCGGCAGCATAGACATTTTAACAAGATTTTTTTTCCAATCCATGAGCATGGAACATTTTTCCATTTCTCTGTGTCTTCCTCAATTTCTTTTATGAGTGTTCTATGGTTTTCTGAGTACAGATCCTTTGCCTCTTACTTCCCTCTTAGGACTGCCTTTGCTACATCCCAAAGGTTTTGAACAGTTGTGTTTTCATGTTCATTTGTTAACATGAATTTTTTAAATTCTTCTCTTATTTCCTAGTTGACCCATTCATTCTTTAATAGGATGCTCTTTAACCTCTATGTGTTTGAGTTCTTTCCAAATTCCCTCTTGAGATTGAGTTCAAGTTGCAAAGCTTGTGGTCTGAAAATATGCAGGGAATGATCCCAATCTTTTGGTACTGGTTGAGACCTAATTTGTGACCCAGTATATGATCTATTCTGGAGAACGTTCCATGTGCACTTGGGAAGAATGTGTATTCTGTTGCTTTAGGATGGGATGCTCTGAATATATCTGTGAAGTCCATCTGGCTCAACGCATAATTCAAAACTCTGATTCCTTGTTGATATTCTGCTTAGATGATCTGTCCACTCCTGTGAGTGGAGTATTAAAGTCCCCTACTATTATTATATTATTATCAATGTGTTTCTTTGATTTTGTTCTTAATTGGCTTATATAATTGGCTGCTCCCATGTTAGGGGCATAAATATTCACAATTCTTAGATCTTCTTGTTTGATAGACCCTTTAATTATGATATAATGTCCTTCCTCACCTCTTATTACAGTTTTTGGTTTAAAATCTAATTTGTCTGACATAAGGATTGCTGCCCAGCTTTCATTTGATGTCCATTAGCATGGTAAATTTTTCTCCACCCCCTCACTTTAAATCTGGTGGTGTCTTTTGGTCTAAAATGAGTCTCTTGTAGACAGAATATCAATAGGTCTTACTTTTTTATCCAATCTGATACCCTGTGTCTTTGATTGGGGCATTTAGCCCATTTACATTCAGAGTAACTATTGAAGGTATGACTTTAGTGCCATTGTATAACCTGTAAAGACACTGTTTCTGTATATTCTCTCTGTTCCTTTCTGGTCTATGTTACTTTTGGGCTCTCTCTTCACTTTAATATTTTTTGCAGGGCTGGTTTAGTGACCATAAATTCTTTTAGTTTCTGTTTGTCCTGGAAGCTTTTTATCTCTCCTTCTATTTTGGCTAACATACTTGCTGGATAAAATATTCCTGGCTGCATATTTTTTTTTATTTAGCACTCTGAATATATCATGCCAGTCCTTTCTGGCTTGCCAGATCTCTGTGGATAGGTCTGCTGCCAATTTAATTTTTCTACCCTTGTAGGTTACAGATCACTTCTCTCGAGCAACTTTTAGGATTTTCTTTTTGTCTCTGGGATTTGCAAGTTTCACTATTGTATGTAGGGGTTTTGACCCATTTTTATTGATTTTGAAGGGGGTTCTCTGTGCCTCTTGAACTGAATGCCCGTTACCTTCCCCAGGTTAGGGAAGTTCTCTGCTATAATTTGCTCTGATATACCTTCTGCCCCTTTCTCTCTTACCTCTTCTTCTAGGATACCAATTATTCTAATATTGTTTGAGTTTATGGTATCACTTATCTTTCAAATTCTCCCCTCATGCTCAAGTTCTTTATCTCTCTTTTTTTCAGCTTCTTTATTGTCCATCATTCATTTTCTATATCACTATTTCTCTTTTCTGCCTCATTCATCTTAGCAGTTAGAGCCTCTGCTTTTTATTGAATCTCATTAATAGCCCTTTTGATTTTGACTTGATTAGATTTTAGTTCTTTTATTTCTCCAGAAAGGGATTCCCTAGTGTCTTCTATGCTTTTTTCAAGCCCAGCTAGTATCTTTATAATCATTATTCTGAACTCTAGTTCTAACATCTTACTTATATCCATACTGATTAGGTACCTGGTACTCAGTACCGCCTCTTTTTTTTNTCTCAGTTCCCCCCCTTTTTTTTTTTTTTTTTTTTTTGAGCTGAGTTTTTCTGTCTTGTCATTCTTGCAGAAAGTGGTTGTTTTTCTATTTGTAGAGTTGCAGCTATTCTTTTCTTAGATTTCTGGTTGAGTTTGCAGGTGTTCAGAATTATTTGATGGCTATCTACCTGAATTCCTGGGACCAGACCAAACTAAGGTCTCCTACTCCTCTGCCATTGTGGACTATCTCTGTGATAGATGCAATTCTTTTTTTTTTTTTTTAAGGTTTTATTTATTTATTCGACAGAGATAGAGACAGCCAACGAGAGAGGGAACACAAGCATGGGGAGTGGGAGAGGAAGAAGCAGGCTCATAGCGGAGGAGCCTGATGTGGGGCTTGATCCCATAATGCCAGGATCACGCCCTGAGCTGAAGGCAGACGCTTAACCGCTGTGCCACCCAGGTGCCCCGATAGATGCAATTCTAAGAAAGCCTCCAAGATTCCTGCTCCCTCATGCACCAAGCCTCCATCATCCAACCCTGTGATACAATTTTACTCTCATGATTAGATTAAATCATATGGCAAAGGTAAAGGAAGTTTGCAAATATAATTAAGGTCTCTAATCAGTAGACTGAAAGTTAATCAAAGGGGAGATTACTTTGTGTTGGCCCAACCTAATCAAGATAACTCTTTAAGGGTCTCCAGATCACCTAAAGGGAGATATTCAGGAAGAGACTTAAAGTGAGAACATCTCCCATTAATCCTCTGGAATCCCACAGCCATGTTTTGAGACAGGTCAATGAGAGGGCCACATACTAAGGACCAGAGAACAACCTCAAGAGTGGGAGCAACCCAAATCTGACAGCCAGAAAGAGAGCAGGGACCTCAGTAATACAACCACCAGAAATGAATTCTGATAAGAATGAGCATACAAGTGCATTCTTCCCCAGTCAAACCTCCAGATGACAATGCAGCCTCACCAACACTTTGGTTTCAGCCTTATGAGACTGAGTTACATTTCTGACCTACAGAAACTGTAAGATAATAAATGAGTGTTATTTTAAGCCACTACTTTTCTGATAACTTATTATGTAGCAATAGGAAAATAATATGGGGTGTAATCAGTGAAGAGGGAAAAATTAAAAGCAAGAGGTGCTCTGGATGTCAAATAAAGATGGAAGAATAATTGATAGTGTCAAATGCTACTGACAAATGCAATACAATTAGACCTGAATGTTGATTAATGGATTTACTAAAGAGGAAATTCTGGAATTATAATATAATTCAAGAAAATGTTTGTGGACAAAGCATAGAAGTGAAACTCACAGGAAATAAATATGAGAAGGGTTGCCAAAATTAATAAATGAAAAAAATTAAATTTTCTAATCAAGACAAAATAGCATGATATATGTGTATACCCGCATAAACATATATCTGGAGCATGAGCATTTTAGACCAAATATAAATTTGGTACTTTGGGCTACCTACTTGTCTTCCAGAAAGTTGTCTCATTTTGTATTCCTATCCAAAATTATGAATAACTAGGAAAATATTTGTATCCTTGCAGCATTTCCAAAATGACATAAAAATTGTGAAGCAGGGCGACTGGGTGGCTCATTCAGTTAAGCATCTGCCTTCAGTTCAGATCATGATTCCAAGGTCCTGGGATTGAGTCCCACATTAGGATCAAGTCCCACATTGGGCTCAGCAGGGAATCTGCTTCTCTCTCTGCCCCTCCCCACCACTGGCGCTTGTTCTCTCTTTCTCACAAAAATAAATAAAAACTTTAAAAAAAATTGTGAAGCATATGATCAATAAAATATCTACAAATAACCCTTTCAATAGTTAGCACTTTGTGTGTTTTATAAATTTACCCCAAACACACACATACACACAGACACATAGACACAAATACACACACAACATCCATACACAGATATCTTTAATTTCTTTTATCTTTGTCAACTCTAATTAACCTATACAGGACTTATAGAAAGAATAGATTTATAGTATAGAAAATAACTTTGAGGAATTGAAAAAATGCTCTGTTTTCTATTTAAGGAGTAATGTATAATTTTCATATACTATATTCAATTAACAGGACATTTAGCATACAGAAAGCTTCACACACACATGCACCCAGAAAAAAAAAAAACAACAACCAAGCATAAGGTAAACAGATTCATTACAAAACAAACAATAAACCACATGAATATAGTTAAAGAAATGTGTCATTCTGTACTTAGTAACTAGGCTGATGCTAATGCCTTTTTTCTGAAACAAGAATAGTTTATTGTCAAGCTCGGAGAAAAATGCAGAGTAAGGACAATAACTCTTTTACTATTCATTAATTGATTTCTTTTGAATATTGGTAAAAGTGTAGATATATTGATTTTATCCTCCAATAATCATCCCTTAGGCAGTATTTCTGAATGTCATTACAACTGCAGGAAAAGAGAGCAAGAACAAGTTTAATGCTCTGTATACCCATTTGTGTAGCACTAGTGGTAACAATTTCTGATAATGTCCCTACATTTACAGAGCAGTCATTTGAGTTTTCAGCATTGCTGGAATAGTTTTTTAGTTACAAGAAGCCATACCAATGAGTTTCAGAATGGATATGCATTAATGTGACTCTATACTGGAAGAGAAAACAGAGCATATCCACAGGAGTCTAGTGGTTAATCTAAAAAGAGAAGCAAATGGTATCTCAATTCTCAGAATTGTTTCTCACATAAAATTGTATTCCCTAGAAAATAATGAAAGTCATTTTTGGGAAACTATTCCTGTGAATCAATAAAACACATGCTTTATCTTCTTATCATAAAAGATGTAAGCAACACTTTTCTATGAGTTTCTAGGGTACTGAGAGAAGATACCAGGGGACAGAAATTTATGCCAAAGTGAATATGCTCATTCTCTTATTCAGCAATTCATTACCATAATAGGGAGTTTGTGCTAGTAGCACAATAAATACATTCAATAGAGGTTATATAAAATAAACTCTTTGCTTTCATTTACTTATGAATGATTGTCATCTTACCTTAGAAGGACATAATACAATTTTTATCTCGCTGTTGGCTGGTACAGACAGAAGGTGTTGGCATATGTTAATTTAGTGTCATAGTGAGTGGAAAAACTACCTTTTTTCCCCTGCTTAAATCCTAAGGCTAGTACGATAAATTTTTAAAATATGTAAGAGGAAAGGATAGTATCTGGCTTTTTATGCAGATTATATCAGTGAAGTTGAAAAGATTTAGAGAAAAAATATTCTTTGTCACAGAAGAAACATTTATAGGCCTCTATGTCAGTCAGGGTCCCACCAGAGAGAAAGAAAATGAGATTCAATGTCATGCATATTATAAAGCTATCACATGCCTAGTACAAAAATAATGCAAATAGAAGAAAATTCTGAATGGAACCTATATTACTACATAATGTCAGAAACATCACCACCCAATCCAAGGAAATTGTGCTGGAAAAATTATAGGTCTCTGTGCTTCTCATGGAGTCTGTTTAAGACTCTCTTTCTTTCTCCCCCCATCCCTCCCCACCATGATCTCTCTCTAATAAATAATTAAATCTTTAAAAAAAATTTGAGCTTGACTCTATACTCCAAAATTGACTTGAGTTGTTTTGAAAAGTTAAATGTGGAAATTCTGATAAAATGGCTAGGTAGGTAAAGCACCTAATAGTCTTCACCAAACCCCTGCTACAACATTAACTCCCCACCACCACCACAGATGTTTGATAAAAGCAAAAAGTAAATATAAAAATAAGTAAAACCTTGTTCAGCACAGAAAATTAGCAAGGTTCTTATGCACTCACAAAATTTGAAGAATTACTGCTTCAGAGAGCACATATGGGATCAGAATGAAAGAGGCAATGAGTCCAAGACAGCTAGCCAGCAAGAGCTCCTACCCAATCCCACATAATAGGAAACCCTAACAGAAAGTTCCAGGGACTTCTATTTCAGAAAGTTGGAAGAGGAATTTACAATAAAAAAGCAAAAATAACCATAGTGCTATGTAGGCCTTTCTCCTTTCCTGGGAAGTTGGACCAAAGTATGTCAGACAGAGAATCTCTTATCAAGTAAAGCAAGAGGAAAAACAAATGACTAAGAAAAGTGATAAATTGGATAGAGATGGTATAAGGTTTAAAAGACTATTTTATGAAACTCTAAAGAATTAATATATATAAGATAATTAAATTTTATAAACAAAATGATTCAACAATAAACCAGTAATTGTGAAAAAAAAAATTTATGTTGACAAAAAATATTAATTCCATGAAATGTACCAGGTTGAGATAGTTTTAGGTACAAATATTTTTCCCAGAGTTTAGAAATATAAAAAACAATCTCAATTTTGCATAAAGCATACTCTAAAAATAAAATCCAACAAAATGGGCACAAAATGGAAAAATGACTTGTTGGTTTCACATATGCAAAAAGGTGAGTAAAATATCACCAAATCGAACTCCACAATACATTAAAATAATAATTCTCAGATAAATTCTAGTACTGTAAAGATCATTCAACAATAAAAATGTTATTAATGTATTGATCATACCAATTGTCTAAAAGAAAAAACAGAATTATCTTAATAGATGCTGAAGGGACATTTATTATAATAAATATTCCTAATTATTCAAGTGATGTACACCAAAATTGAAATACAATACAAAGACACAACCATAACATGATAAAAATGTTTTCTTAAGAAACCATAAGCTAAGCCATACTGAAGAGGCATATTTTCAGAGGTAAGAAAAAGTTGTCTGTTATAAAAATCTTTATTTAACCCTGCCTGGATTTTCTAAATAATTCAAAAAGACAAGATAGATACACACAAATAGCTATTTTTTGTTCTTTCATATCAACCACTTTATTTGAAAATCCAATTAGTGATTTAACATTATGGTTCTTTTCTCAGTGCAGGTAAATGAGGCCTCAAGTTGCCACCATGCCCATTAAGGCAATCCAGAGGCCATCGTTTTAAATTCCATTAATTTCAGAAGCAAAAGAGAATATTGTTCTTATCTATAAATGTATTTTTCAACTAAAGTTCGAGAGAATCAACTGAAAATAAAATTCACATGCATAAGAGTTTCTATCTGGGAAAGGAAGAAAAGTCCAGATTATTCCCCTTTAAAGCATAACCCAAAACTTCATAGTACAATTTCACCCACATTTCATCGGTTATAGTTTAGTTACATGGCCATATCTAGCTACATAGGGGGCTGGGAAATATACTCCTTAGTTGTACTGAGTCCAAAAGTCTTATTCCCTATTGGGGAATAGGGGTGAGTGGATATTGAGAGAAATGCCCCCACTACAGTGCAACCATGTGACATAGCCAGGTCAGGCACCAGCTCTGTGAACCCCCATGCTACAGATGGCCCAGCCACAGCAGACAAGCACACACAGCTCACACAAGGTATGCCCCTTGAGCTCTGGTGGTCAGAGGGGACTGTACTTCTGGGCTCCACAAGACATCTCCTATACAAAACCACTCCTTGACTGGGAGAGGTAGCTGTTTGCTTAATAAATAGATATAAACACAGAGAGTTAGACAAAATGAGAAGATAAAGGAATATGTCCCAAACAAAAGAGTGAAACAAAATGTCAGAAAAAGACATTAATGAAATGAAAATAAGCAATCTACCTGAAAAAGTGTTCATAGTGATAGTCATAAAGATGCTCCCTAAACTCGGGAGAAGACTGGATGAACACATTGAGATCCTAACAAGGAAAAAGAAAATATAAGTTGAATACAGAAGTTACAGAGCTGAAAAATACAATTAACTGAACTGTAAAAATACACTAGGGGGTTTCATCAGCACACTGGATGAAGCCAAAGACTGGATCAGTGAGCTAGAAGATAAACTCACCCAGACAGAGCAGGGGGGGGAAAGGATTTTTTAAAAATGAAGATAAATTAAGGGATCTTTGGGACAACATCAACCAGAATAATATTCAGATTATACAGATCCCAGAAAGAGAAGAAATAGAGAAAGGGCCAGAGACCTTATGTGAAGAAGTAATGGATGAAAACTTACCTAATTTGGAGAAGAAAACAGATGTACAGGTCCAGGAACCCCAGAGAATTTCATATAAGATGAATCCAAATATGCAACCATGACACGTACTTAAAATGATAAAAGTTAAAGAGAAACTCTTGAAAGCATCAGGAGAAAAACAGCTTATTACACTCTAGGGAAACCTCATTGGGCTATCAGCAGATTTTTCAGTAGGAACTTTGCATACTAGGAGAATGTCATGACATTTTCAAAGTGCTGAAAGAAAAAGACTTCCATCCAAGAATTCTCTACCCAGCAAGGTTATCATTCATAATTGAGAAAAAAAGATTAAGAGTGTGTCAGACAAAGGCTAGTGGAGTTCATCACCACTAAACTGGCCCTACAAGAAATGTTAAAGGGACTTCTCCAAACTGAAAAGATATAGCACTAATTAATAACAAGAAAACATAAGGAAGTAAAAAATTCCCTGGAAAAGGTAAATATATAGCAAAGGTAGTGGACTAATCACTTATAAAGCAAGTATGAAGGTTAAAAGACAAAAATAGTAAAATTAACTAAAACTACAATAACCAGCTAAAGGATGCATGAAATAAAAAAGGTGTAAAATGTGACATCAAAAATACAAAACATAGGTCAGGGGAGAAAAATGTAAAGGTTTGGAATGTGTTCAAAATCAAATTTGTATCAACTCAAAAGAGACCATTATATGCACAGGATATATATGTAAACCTCATGGTAAATACAAGGCAATGTAAAAACTTGTATTAAATATACAAAAGAAAATGAGAAAAGAATTTAACCATAACACAGAAGAAAGCCATCAAACCAAAAGGGAAGAGAAAAGAGAAGAGGAAAAAAATCAGAGAGGAACTACAAAAACATCCAGAAAACTATTAACAAAATGGCAACAAGTACATACCTATCAATACTTGCTTTAAATGTGAATGGACTATACTCTTTAATCAAAAGACACAGAGTGGCTGAGAGGATAGAACAACAGGGCCCATCTCTATGCTACTTACAAGAGACTCACTTCAGAGGTAAGGACACATACAGACTGAGAATGGAGGGATGGAGAAACATATTTCATGCAAATGTAAACAAAAAGAAAACTGCTATAGTTAAAATCATAGCTTACAAAATAAACATTAAAACAAAGACTGTAATAATAGACAAAGAAGAGAATTATATAATGATAAAGGGTTATTCCAACATAGAAACAGAACATTTATAAGTACATATGCACCAAAATAACATAGAAGCATCAAAATATATAAAGCAAGTATTAATGGATTTAAGGGAAGAAACTGACAGCAATATAATAATAGTAGGGGACTTTCATACCCTATTCCATCAATGGATAAGTCATCCAAACAGAAAATTAATAAGGAAACATAAGCTTTAAATGACAAATTAGACCAGATGGACTTAATAGATATATACAGAACATTCCACCCAAAGCAACAGAAAACACATTCTTCTCAAATATACATGGAACTAACTCCAGGATGGATCACATTTTAGACCACAAAACAAATACCAATAAATTCAAAGACTGAAATTATATAAAGCATCTTCTCTACTCACAATAGTACAAAACTAGAAATCAATTACAAGAATAAAACTGGAAAAACCACAAAAATGGGGAGATTAAACAACATGCTACTGAAAAATCAATGAGTACCAAGATAATCAAAGAAGAAAAAAAAATACCTAGAGACAAATGAAAACAGAAATATGACATACCAAAATTATTGGAATGTAGCAAAAACTGTTCTATAAGGGAAGATCATAGCAATACAGGCTTACTTCATGAAACAAGAAAAATTTAAAACAACAATCTAACATTATATCTAAGGGTCTAGAAAAAAAAGAACAAACAAAGGGGAAAGCTAGTAGAAGGAAGGAAATAAGATCAGAGAGGAAATAAATGAGAATATTAAAAAGCGAATAGGAAAGATCAATGAAACTAAAAGCTGGTTCTTTGAAAGATAAACAAATTTAACAAAATTTCAGCTAGACTAAGAAAAAAAGAGAGAGGGTTATAATAAAATCAGATGTGAAAGAGTGGAAGTTACTACTGATACCACAGAAATACAAAGGATCATAAAAGACTACTATGAATAATTGTATACTAACATATTGGACAACCTAGAAGAAATGGATAAATTTCCAGATACAATCTTCCAAGACTTACATGAAAAAATGGAAACTCTGAATAGATAGATTACTTGTAAGGAGATGGAATTAGTAATCATAAACCTTCCAAAAAACAAAAGTCTAGGACCAGAAGTTTTCACTGGTAAATTCTATCAAACATTGGAAGAAGATTTAAAACCTATCCTTCTCAAATTCTTCCACAAAATTGAAGAGGAAAAAATGCCTCCCAACTCATTTTATGAGGCCAGCATTACCCTAAGATCGAAACCACACAGACACCATACAAACACACACACATAAAGACAATTCCAGGCCAATATCATTGATGAACATCGACACAAAAAATCCTCAACAAAATATTAGCAAACCATATTATATTCAAAGGATTATATACCATAATCAAGTGGCATTTGGTCCGGGAACGCAAGGGTGCTTCAACATCTACAAATTAATCAGTGCAATATACCACATTAACAAGTAAAGGATAAAAATCATCTGATCATCTTAATATATTCAGAAAAAGTATTTGACAAATTTCAACATCCATTTATGGTTAAAATTCTCAACACAGTAGGTAGAGAGGGAATGTACCTGAACATATTAAAGTCCATGTTATAAAACCTATAGCTAAAATCATACTCAATGGTGAAAAGCTGAAAATTTTCTTCTAAGATCAAGAACAAGATGTCCACCCTCATGTTTATTCGACATAGTATTGAAGTCCTAGACAGAGCAATTAGGAAAGAAAAAAAAATTAAAAACATCCAAATCAGAAAAGAAGCAAAACTGTCCTATTTGCGGATGACATGATACTATACACGGAAAACCCTAAAGACTTTTAAAAACTTTTAGAATAAAACTTTTGGAAATATATCAAATCAATTTATTAAGAACTTTTTAGAACTAATTTAAGAACTTTTAGATCTAATACATAAATTCAATAAAGTAGAAGGGTACAAAATCATCATACAGAAATCCACTTTTTTTTTATTATTATGTTATGCTAGTCACCATACAGTACATTATTAGTTTTTGATGTAGTGTTCCACTGTGCTTCAATTCACTAGTAACAAGATAACAAAAACAGAAATTAAGAAAGAAATCCCATTTACAATTGCATCAAAAAGAATAAAATATCTTGTGATAAGTTTAAACAAGGAGGTGAAAGAGCTGCGCACTGAAATTAATAAGAAACCAATGAAAGAAATTAAAGAACAAATAAATGGATAGATATTAAATGTTCATGGAATGAAAGAATTAATATTGTTAAAATGTTCATACTATCTACCTAAAGTAATCTAGAGACTTAATGCAATCTCCATCAAAATACCAATGGCATTTTTCAGAGAACTAAGACAAAGAAACCTAAAATTTATATGGAACAACAGAAGACTGAATAGCTAAAGTGATCTTGACAAAGAAGAATAAAGCTAGAGGTATCATGCTCCCTGATTTCAAACTATACTATTATAACAATCAAAATAATATGGTACTAGCATAAAAACAGAGAGAGCAATGAATGAACTAAAATCCCAGAATTAAACCCACACACATGGACAATTACTTTATGACAAAAGAGCCAAGAATATACAATAGAGAAAGGACAGTCCCTTCAATAAATGGTATTGTAAAACTGGACAGTCACATGCAAAAAATGAAATGATCACTCTTACATCATAAACAAAAATTAAGTCAAAATGGATTAAAGATGTGATTGTAAGACCTGAAATTATAAAATTGCTAGAAGAAAACATAAGTGGTAAACATTTTATTGGTCTTAGTGATAGTTTTGTGGATCTAACTGTAAAGGCAAAGGAACAAAAGAAAAAATAAACAGAATTATGGCAAAATAAAAAGATTTTGCATGCCAAAAGACACCTCATCAAAACAAAAAGACAAACTATTGAATGGGAGATTATTTTTGTAATTCACATATCTAACAAAAAATTAATATCCAAACTAGATCAAGAGCTCATACAACTCTTCAACAAGAAAAAATAATCCAACTTAAAAATGGGCCAAGGATCTGAAAAGACATTTATCTAAAGACCTACAGATGGCCAATAGGCACATGCAAATATGCTAAACATCACGAATAATCAGGGAAATGCAAATCAAAAACACAGTAAGATATCACCTCACACCAGTTAGAATAGCTAGTAAAAAAAAGGCAGGCAACAAGTGTTAGAGAAGATGTAGAAAAAAGGGAACACTTGACCCTACTGGTGGGAATGCAAACTGGTGCCGCCTCTATGGAAAATGGTATGGAGATGTCTCAAAAATTAGGAACAGAACTACTCTATGATCCAAAGAATGTATTTGTCCAAAGAAGACAAAATGCAGATACAAAAAGATATATGCGCCTCTATGTTCACTGCAGCATTATTTAACAATAGCCAAGATATGGAAACAACCTAAATGTCTATTAAATAAATGGATAAGCATGTAAATATACGGATAAACATGCATACACACACACACACACACACACACACACACACACATACACACACACACTGAAATACTACTCGGCGTAAGAAAGAATGAAAGTTTGCGATTTGCGACAACATGGATGGAATCTGAAGGTATTATGCTAAATGAAATAAGTCAGATGGAGAAAGACGAATACCATGCATCTGCTCTCACTCATATCTGGAACCTAAAAAACAACAAAATGAATAAACAAAACAGAATGAAAACAAACCCACAGATAGAATAGGTTGGTGGTTAGCAGAAGGGAAGGGGATGGGGGGGTGAGTGAAATGGGAAGAGTGTCAATTATATGGTGATTGGTGGCAATTAAACTTCAGGGGTGATCACTCTGTAGTTCATACAGATGTTAAATTATAATGTTATATACCTGAAACATATAATTTTATATACCAATTTTGTACTGATAAAAAATAATAATGCAACATTTATTTGAAAGCTATTCATCAAAAATGACTTCTACCCAGAAATTAGGGGTAGACACCAGATACCTGAAAAGTTAACTCTTAAAAAAGAAGATGCTATTTCCTGGAAGAATACTATTTCCAGGATAGATTTTATTTATTTTTTTAAAGATTTATTTATTTATTTTGGAAGGAGGAAGGGAGAGAGAGAGAGCACAGGCAGCATGGAAGGGTAGGAAGGAGGGGAGAGAGGATCTCAGGCAGACTCCCTGCTGAGCATGGAGCCCCACTTGGGGCTGGATCCCATGAACCTGAGATCATGACCTGAGCCAAAATCAAGAGTCAGATGCTTAACTGACTGAGCCACCAGGTGTCCCCAGGACAGATTTTAAAATCTACTATTATACTTTTTGAGTATATGTTCAATTAATTCCAACAATATTGAGTTAATTATATTTATAATTGACATAAAAATAGTATTTCAGTAAAAAAAGTAATACTTATGTGCAAAATTTGACAAACGTCTCCAGTCTAGACACTATTTAAATAAAAATAAAATGAGGTTATGGCATTCATTTCTAAGAGTGGGATCTAAATTGTGAATAGGTATTAAATTTCACAAAAAAATATTTTTTCACAAAAGTATTTTAAAATGTTACCAGTATTCATGCTGGATTGATAAAATTATGAAGAAAATTGTATTTTTTCTTTATAATTTTTTTTACATTTCTATGTTTTCTACAATGTACATGATTTACTTTAAAAAATCAGAGGGGCGCCTGGGTGGCACAGCGGTTGAGCATCTGCCTTCGGCTCAGGGCGTGATCCCGGCGTTATGGGATCGAGCCCCACATCAGGCTCCTCTGCTATGAGCCTGCTTCTTCCTCTCCCACTCCCCCTGCTTGTGTTCCCTCTCTCGCTGGCTGTCTCTATCTCTGTCAAGTAAATAAATAAAATCTTTAAAAAAAAAATCAGAGAACGATGATACATTCAAAATCATGAAGATTAAGATTACTATTTTCGGGGCGCCTGGGTGGCACAGCGGTTAAGCGTCTGCCTTCGGCTCAGGGCGTGATCCCGGCGTTATGGGATCGAGCCCCACATCAGGCTCCTGTGCTATGAGCCTGCTTCTTCCTCTCCCACTCCCCCTGCTTGTGTTCCGTCTCTCGCTGGCTGTCTCTATCTCTGTCAAGTAAATAAATAAAATCTTTAAAAAAAAATCAGAAAACGATGATACATTCAAAATCATGAAGATTAAGATTACTATTTTCCTCCAAACTCAAAACTTTAAAACTCAGCAGATGATCAGAAAATAATTAGTCTTCATTTTCTCAGTTCAGAGCTGATCTCTAGTAGCTGTTTGTTAATGTTTTTTCTCACTTCTCTTTTTACTTAACCAACTTTTTCATTTAATGTCTTCATAAATATTTGAAAAGTAAGTTTCATATTAAAGAAAATGCCCCTATTCATCCTAAGCTTCCTTTCATTGATACTACTATTTATTTCAGTGCAAAACCTGACCCACATGCATAGTGATCTACTCTTTATCTTCTCTTTGAGCTCAAGTAACCAGAAATTAATTTTTTACATTTAAGATTATTTTTCATAATAAATGAGCCACTGGCTTCATATTTTGTCTTTACCAACTGAAATCATGAGGAAGAAAATTAAAAGTGAAAGGTTGTTTCAATGGATATGAAAAGTATATTTTAAGTAATCACAGGATAGCAAAGGCTCACATTCCTTATTCTGCCAGTCACGGTTCTATGTGCTCAGCAATCACCGACCTACTGAATCCTCAGTCAACCCTCTGATACAGGTACTATTTTTTAAAAAGATTTTATTTATGAGAGAGAGAGAGAGCACAAGGTGGGGGAAGGAAGGGGGAGGAAGAGGGAGAAGCAGGCTCCCTGCTGAGCAGAGAGCCCGACACGGGGCTCGATCTTAGAACTCCTGGATCATGACCTGAGCTGAAGGCGGATGCTTAACTGACTGAGCCACCCAGGCACCCCTACAGGTACTATTATGGCCTCACGGTATAGCTGAGGAATCTGAAACACACGTTTACATACCTGCCCAGATCTGCTAGCAGTAAGGGGTGGCACTGGGAATCAATTCTAAGCAACTTTGCCCCCTAACTGCACGTTTGGTCAAGACACGATGTTGTCTCGTCACACCAAGAACACCAACAGAATAACCTGTAAGTTTTCAACAGCTCAGCCTTTGGTAAAAGAAAGTTGCATCCTCCTTTATTATAGCTAAAGAAAACAAATTGCTTCTATGTTGATACCATCAGAGAGAGTCTCTAGTTTTTACTTTTAGTGGATCTGCTGTAGTACATTAGGTAACTTTGCCAGAATCCAAAAGTGGGAGTGACAGAGGGACTATCAGATTCAGAAGTGACATAGTTGGTCAGTGTCAAGAACAATAAAACATTTTATCACCTTGAGTAGTAAGTACTATATAACATCAAGATATGCATTCATAAGAGTGTGTGTGTGTGTGTGTGGCTGTGTATCTGTCCTTCAAAGCATCTTCCCCAATTCATCATCCAACTTCACATTCAGACCTGTAAAAATACTCTAGGCAACGGGTGTCCTTTCAATTGATCTGTTTGTTTCTGTAGTAACAGCACATTTTCTGTGCATAGTCCCATATTTTAGAATTAAGAGCATAGTACAAAAAAAGATAAAATCTTCAGTTAAACGTCCCTAAAATCATTGAGCTGCACCACAAGCAGCTTTTAGGATTCTCAAAAAGTAACGTCAGATTCACTGGAGCAATAAAACAATTGCCCTTATATAACCAGCACTTGCTAAGGAGATAAATGTTCCTTCAGACTCACAAAGTAACATATCTAAAGTAGCAGGTCATGTGTGTATGTGTGTGTGTGTGTGTGTGTGTGTATGCATGCGCATGCGCGCCTTCCATTAGTTGAGCTAACAATTAAACACAGCTATTGTGCTACACGATGCTCTGTCCTAATCAATACAGACACACATTTCTGATAACGTTGACCAGTAACCCTGTGCATATGCCTCATGACTTCTCTTTAATTGCAAGGAGCTGAAAATAAAGCTAATTCTCAGGGTTTTGGTGTCTTGAGGCCATTTCTTCAAGTGCTATAGTATCAGGCCATCAGAAGTCTTTACATGCCCTTTATATTCAATTCAGAGTTTGACTGAAATCTACTTATGTTTTACACGAGAATGAATAAGCGACACTAAAGTGGTTTGGAAAGATACCAGCAAGTACCTTAGACCACATTCCAGAGATCATTTTAATGTGCCCAGGATGATTTTACCAATAGGCCCTATTTTCTTGCATGTAGCAACTACCAGTTTCCCCAGGGCTGGGGGGGAAAAAAAAAAGCAAGACCCTGGAAAAAAATTATTTTTAAATAGGAAAATAACTAAAACTAAAAATTTTTAATTACATAATTTCCATAAACATAGCATTATGTCATTCTGTAAGCTGCAATTCAATTAGTTACATATGAATCATATTTAATTTGTGATGTGGATATATTTTAATGAGTGAGATATAATAAATGTAGTCAGCCTCAAAAACTGAAGGAATCTGATTGCATAAGCCCTACTTTTATTCACGGTGGGCTTGTCACTATTCTTTATGTGGTTCTCCAATTCCGAAAGTTTGTGAGTTAATCATTTAGCAGACAGGATGTAACCCATCAAGGCGTGTTGAAGAGATGACTAGTTTGGGTTAAAATTACCTTCTAAACCTGGCCCTGACTTCCACTGAAACAAGGGCAATATTCTAGTTATGGAAGTTCTACTACAAATCCAAAACATTTTTTAAGATGCTGAACTGTATGCAATAGTCCCGCACCCAGCATGAATACCTCCTGCCCCATAGTCCCGCACCCCCAGGCCTCTTTTGTAGTAACAGTACTCACTTCTGTTGGAAACACGGTTCTCAATCTTGGCTGTACATCAGCATCCCACATAGGATTCTTTTACTACACATACCCAGTTCTTACCCAGCACCTTTGAATCAGAATCTCAGAGGTGAGCTCACACATTCATTTATATTATATTTAAAAAATAAAAAAAATATTACAGGTAATTCTGATGTGCTACCACCATGGAAAACAAATAGTCTGAACAGTTAAAATCATCTCATTTCACTGATGCCTTCTCATTAAAATGAACTTCCATGCAGCTGACAGTGTTGTTAACCGTACAACGCGCCAAATTTGGTTACATTTTAAAGCGCCAATTCTGGTTATGTTGCTGCCTTGTTTTAAATAGACTGCTTTTCCTCTATGTTCTGATGAAAACAATATTTTCTGTGAGTACATGAGAAATATCAATTTCCTGTGGAGACTCTACCACCACCCAACAGAGTGAAAAGCCACTATTTACTTCTTTAATGCTGACAAGGCATGGAGAGAGAGACCATTTCTCTTTCCTGATGTTTCAGGATAGGAGAGACAAATACATTGTGTTTTTACCGTACTGCTGAAACCAAACCAAAAAATTAACTCATTCAATTTCTAAAACAATAGCACATTTCACGGGAAAGTTTGACATAAAGGATAAAAATATTAGCTGTTAATATTATTCTGTATTCTGTAAGATCATCTGTATTCTGGATCCTATTCTGTAAGAACGCTTACCAACGCACTGAAATAAGCTTTTCCCAAGTTCCAGCATGGAAATAATGATGTATTTAAAGAAAAGAAAGATGGTAACCTGAGGGCATTCTGTCTTTGCACTAATGACCTATTTTAAATAATAAATTAAAAAGTTTAAAAAAAAAACTCCTTCTGTATTAGGTTCTAGGGATGCTAAAACAAGGTACAAAAAACGGGGTGGCTTAAAACAACAGAAATTCAATCTCTCACATTTCTGGAAGCCAGAAATCCAAATCAAGGTGTCAGCAAGGTTGGCTGCTTCTGGAGGCTTTGAGGAAGAGATTGTCACCTGCCTTTCTCTTCACAGGGCATTCTCTTCGTGTGTGTCTCTGTGTCTTCACATTTTTTTCTTATATAAACATGTCACCGCATTTAGCCCCCCTCATCCAGAATGACCACATATTAACCTGATTATATCTTATTTCCACAAAACGTCGTGTCCACAGCTTTGGAGGTTAGGACTGCAAACTATCTTTTTGGAGAGCACAACCCAATCCACGATCTATTCTTTCATTAATTACATAGTTTCAAAAAAAGAGAAACTGACTAACTTTGCATGTGAATGAAATAATATTCCACTTACCTTCCTGGATTCGGTCACATCCCAACCAGGTGAACTGGTTCCCACATCCCATTTCCCACATCATCGATCTATTTATCTTTATCATTCGATTATATGTGACCATGGACAGAGACTGACTGACTGTAATGCACTTTAAATGTGAAGATAATTAATCTAAACATTTGTGGATTTATATTTTATGTATTAATTTGCCAGAATATGACAAATAAATGACTTACTGGATTGTGTATCTGAAAGGAAGCTCAGTCTATATTGTACTTAAGATAAAACACTCTCCATTCTGTCCTCTGGGGGCATCATGACCCAGCCCTGACAGGATCAACCTAGCTAGAATCAACACTGTCAGGAACCACATGATTTTATGATATATTGTTTATATAAAATAAAATGGAGCTCATTTTGCTTTTAACTATAGTATTTACCAATAAATTCAGCATTTATTTTAGTCTTTCATTACTTAGTTTTATTCTGAACAATTGCATCAATCTATCAATTAATCCTGCCTAAATAAATTTCATTTATATAGAGTTTTTTGAATAAACATAATTTTTTAAAAGAATTGCTTTAGGGGCACCTGGGTAGCTCATTCAGTTAAGTGTCAGCCTTTGGCTCAGGTCATGATCCCGGGGTCCTGGGATCAAGCCCCACATCAGGCTCCCTGATCAGCTGGGAGCCTGCTTCTCCTTCTTCCTGTGCCTGCTGCTCCCCGATTGTGCTCTGTCTCTCTCTGTGGAATAAATAAATAAAATCTTTAAAAAAAACTGCTTTATTTATGTAGGTGTATTTCATTTGTTTTTAAATGCAGTGGGAATTATTTATTCTAGAGGAATTAAAAGATTCATCACAAAGAATTCTGCCGTCATAAATTAAAACACAAAATTAGAAATCACTGAGAACTTACTTTGAAAAAGTGACAAAACTTTGTTGTTGAATGCTATGACTCACAAAACTTTATTCAAAATCCTGTAGCTCTGGGACTCTGGATGACTCAGTCGATTAAGTATCTGCCTTCAGCTCAGGGCATGATCCCAGGGTCCTAGGATTGAGTCCCATGCTGGGCTCCCTGCTCAGCAAGGAATCTGCTTCTCCCTCTCCCACTCCCCCTGCTTATGCTCTCCCTTTCTCTGTCTCAAATAAATAAATCAAATTTAAAAACAACAACAGCAACAAAATCCTGTAGCTCAACTTTAGAAACCTTATAGTTTTTTCTGAGTAAACCTATAATCATTTTTTTTAAGATTTTATTTGTTTGAGAGAGACTGAGAGAGAGTGAGAAAGGAGGAGCAGAGGGAGAGGGAGAAGCAGATTCCTTGCTGAGCACAGAACCCAATGTGGGGCTAGATTCCAGGACCCTGAGATCATGACCTGAACCAAAATCAAGAGTCAGTTGCTTAACTCACTGGGCCACCCAGGTGCCCCTATAATCACTTTTCTTTTTCATATCAGCAGTTTGTGGTACTTGAAATTTCTCCCCAAGTACTCTAGAGAAGTTCCCCTCTCATATAGCACGGAGTGAGCCTTCTCCGTCTTATAATAGGACTGTCCTCTCTTTTTCTGTTGAATCATTCCAAAACGTAACTCACCTAATATTATAGAAACGTGGTAACGTTTTCTGTAAAGATAATATATTTTTCATATTGCTGTATAAAATGCAATAATCTGATATAAAGGTATTATTACAACCTACTATTTTTAAAAATCTACACATTAGTCAAGTTTTGTGGATAATTTAAAATCACATCCAAATAGATTAAATGAATAAAAAGTCAATTATGCAAACATTCTCAAAACATCAAGTAGTATAATAGCTAGTATCTTCTCCTCTAATGATTTCCCACAGTAATAAGAAAAGCAGTAATGCCATGGAGAAATGACACAAGAAATATGAACATTATGTTAGAGACTTAGATGGTCATGTCATTCATGTAACTATCATTTCCATCTTCTTAAAAGTGAGAAAGTTTTGTGCTTCAAATAGCTTGAGTTCATGGTTATACAGGAGAAAGTAATTCATTTTGAGGCTTACTTCCTATTAAAACAAGGGGAGGAGAAAAAGAAAAAAAGAGTAACTTTGTAGTGGAGAAACTTGGCAAACACTCTCCTTGCCAGTTGGTCAAGGTCAACACAACAGTCCTGAGTCATGTTGATAGTACATCNAGAAAGTAATTCATTTTGAGGCTTACTTCCTATTAAAACAAGGGGAGGAGAAAAAGAAAAAAAAGAGTAACTTTGTAGTGGAGAAACTTGGCAAACACTCTCCTTGCCAGTTGGTCAAGGTCAACACAACAGTCCTGAGTCATGTTGATAGTACATCCCCTTGAGGTGATGTGATGAAAATGGCACCTCTGTNTTCTAATTTTACCAAGAAGGGGTAACACTGAGAGAAGTTCCCCTCTCATATAGCACGGAGTGAGCTTTCTCCGTCTTATAATAGGACTGTCCTCTCTTTTTCTGTTGAATCATCCCAAAACGTAACTCACCTAATATTATAGAAACGTGGTAACATTTTCTGTAAAGATAATATATTTTTCATATTGCTGTATAAAATGCAATAATCTGATATAAAGGTATTATTACAACCTACTATTTTTAAAAATCTACACATTAGTCAAGTTTTGTGGATAATTTAAAATCACATCCAAATAGATTAAATGAATAAAAAGTCAATTATGCAAACATTCTCAAAACATCAAGTAGTATAATAGCTAGTATCTTCTCCTCTAATGATTTCCCACAGTAATAAGAAAAGCAGTAATGCCATGGAGAAATGACACAAGAAATATGAACATTATGTTAGAGACTTAGATGGTCATGTCATTCATGTGACTATCATTTCCATCTTCTTAAAAGTGAGAAAGTTTTGTGCTTCAAATAGCTTGAGTTCATGGTTATACAGGAGAAAGTAATTCATTTTGAGGCTTACTTCCTATTAAAACAAGGGGAGGAGAAAAAGAAAAAAAAGAGTAACTTTGTAGTGGAGAAACTTGGCAAACACTCTCCTTGCCAGTTGGTCAAGGTCAACACAACAGTCCTGAGTCATGTTGATAGTACATCCCCTTGAGGTGATGTGATGAAAATGGCACCTCTGTGGTCTTCCAATAACCTAAACTCCAGTTTTATCATGAGAAAGACATCAGATAAATTCTAATAATAGGCATCCTGCAGAACTTCTGACCATTACTGCTCAAAATTGTCAAGTTCATCAAAAACAAGGAAAGTCTGAGAAATTGTCACAGCGGGGACGAACCTAAAGGGACACAAATAAATGTAATGTGGCATCTTAAGTGGGATCCTGGAACAGAGCAACTAAAGAAATCTGAGTAAACTATGAACATTATTTAATAATAATGTACAAATATTGTTCATTAATTGTAATAAGCATACCATACTAGTGTAAATATGTTAATAATAGGAAAAACTGGATTTGGAGAACTCTCCGTATTAGCCTCTCAACTTTTCTATAAATCCAAAACTGCCCTAAAAGATGAAGATCATTATAAAAATTCCCCAAATTACTCCACTTGGAAAAAAGGAAGCGCAGACATAAAACCCACTCACATATGTTCAATAAGACATTAGCTGTGAATAAATGATTTTTCTTGCTCATTTGCAAAGAGAATACATTGATATTCTTTATCCATGCATATTCTTTAGCTTCTTTATTGAAACTAACACAAAAAATGTGCAACTATATTCAGAAAAGANGAAAAAAGGAAGTGCAGACATAAAACCCACTCACATATGTTCAATAAGACATTAGCTGTGAATAAATGATTTTTCTTGCTCATTTGCAAAGAGAATACATTGATATTCTTTATCCATGCATATTCTTTAGCTTCTTTATTGAAACTAACACAAAAAATGTGCAACTATATTCAGAAAAGACAATTTGTCTAGATAAATAAAAAATCAGAAGTTATCCAGGAAATCTAGGCTCATAGGCTTGTGCCATTATTAATCTAGGGTGGTCATTTCCTGCTATTACTCTATTTCTAATCATAGATGGGCTCCTAAAAATATTAGTCCTATTTCTGTCCTTTATGCCATTTGAGCCTAACTCAACTTCCCTCTTAAGAGGTTGTCAAAAAGAGAACACAAGTCAATCATAGGACATCTAAATTGGAATAGATAGCTTTATCATTTAGGTAAAAGGACAATTGTTAAAATAAGACTACTTCAGACGTCAGCAAAGATGGTACTGAGGCTTGATCCATTTCCCTTGGCTCCTCACCACCACCTTTTTTCCCCTTAATGTAAAGGTATATTTTCTCTAAGATTTTATTCATTTATTTGAGAGAAAGAGAGAGAGCGCACAAGCAGGGAGAGGGACAAGCAGACACGCCGCTGAGCATGGAGCCTGGTCCCAGGAGCCTGAGATCATGACCTAAGCTGAAATCAAGAGTTGGTCGCTCAACCGACTGAATCACTCAGGCGCCCCTTTAACGTAAAGTTTTTTTGTGGAAATATAACAAATAAAATTAAATGCACAAATAATAAAGCTCATTGAGCTGAACTTGCTTGTAAACTGATTTTTACAAAGTGAATCCATCCATGAAATAAACACCTAGAAATAGCATTTCCAAAACACCAAAAGCCCCAGGACCCCCTTCCAGGCAGAAAGCCCCAGTGGCAACCCCTACCTCAAATTCTAACAAAATCAATCAGTTTGGGTTATTTTTTGAACTATATATAAATGGCAGAAAGATAGACAGAAGACAGATCTCCTTCTGTTTATGAGTCCTTTTATCCAATATGTTTGTCAGCTTTGCCCATGTTATTGCACTTTTAATATTGTTGTTAAATTGCCCTCCATTTTATGAATATGTAACAATTTATTTATTCATTCTACTGGATATGTTGATTGTTTCCAGACTGGGACTATTATAATTAGCATTGCTATGAAGATGCTTATAAATACCTACTACCCAGTTCCTGACTTTGTTGTACCTTCATGGCCTAGCATCTCCCAAAAAGAGGCCAACTAAGTATTTCCTGAACTCAGAAGACCTGTGTGTTTGATTTAATCATTTTAAAATTTCTACGGAACTGCAATAATACCATGAAAAAAAAAAAAGCTAAGGCCACATTTTTCTTGGTCTATCCACTAAGGGATGAAACTTTTCCTCTAAATGTAAGCAGGCTAAGAAGGATGATGATATTTAAAACAGTAGTAGATGAGACATCAGCCAGCAGGGAAGGCTTGGCATTAGCTGATGCCAGAACAGACTAACTAGTGCAACAAGTGAGTATTTAACGTTAAAGTATAATATAAGAGAAAAAAAAAAAAGTCCTGAGCAACAATAAATTTCTGTTCTTTGTCATTTTACCAAGCTACTGTCACAAAATATCTCTAAATCAATAATCAGGCCCATTTCCCTGGTCACAAAAATGATTTTCAGGAGAAAAGGCAAGATTTCCACATCATTTCAGGTACTAAGAACTATAGGTCTGAAGTGTGATGTGTACGTATGTGTGTGTTCAAATCCACAGCTGAAGCAGAACCTTGTAGAAGACTACATAATCCAGTTGGCCCAATGGCACAGAAAAATATCCTTCTGAATCCCAAATTTGTTCAAGATCCAAATTTGTCACTGAAACTCACCACGTCAGGCTCTTCTGTGAGCAAACGCTTGGACATGTATACTCATTTGCAGCATCTATTAATCACAGTAGTATTTTAACAGAATTTTAAGAGAAAGATGAATTATAGATTTTTGAAATGGCCATTAAGTGACTTCAACTGCTAAAAAGATTCAGAAAGTTCTTAGGAAAGAAAAGGAAAAAGTCATTTTCAATTAGTTTCTCTAGTGTTGACCAAAGGAAACAAGAGTAATCAAGGTCCCGGCTTCTGAGTTGCAGTAAAATTGATTACAAGGTATTTTACCTCTATGTACATAGGGGCTAGAAAAATGCTCTGAGCTTTCTTTTACAATAACATGTGGTGGGGGGAGCCCTTTACTAGAAAGTAGAGAACTTAATTAATATGTCCTGAGAGTTGAAAATTTTCTTGCTCTCCATAGGACGAACATCTCTGAGACACAGAAAACATTGGGCGAAATATTGAATTCTCAAATCCTCAACCTACAGACTATCTATCTAGTAGGTGCAAAAGAATAAAGGCACACTCCACTGAGAGAAGTCCAGATGAGATAGGTCAAAAACTCCTATTGCCCTTTGAGCATATAATGAGAATAGGCCAAATTCTGGAGAGGATTGAAAATTTTACCAAAGGGGAAAATTACTAACTGAAAAGAGCACACAATAAATGTTAGTTGTCATTTGTATTATTCCCGATCCTGTCTCTGTAGCTTTTAATATTCTAATAGTGATATCAGGCATACAAAGATAAACCAATAACTGTTTCTCACTACAGTTCTGTACCCTATGGTTGGCCATGTTGGACTTCCAGAGTTGAAGGAGCCTTGTCCCAAAGCAGAGACAGCTCCAGCCTCATTTTGCCATATCAGGGTCATGTAGGTCTCAAAGAAAGAAGTAATTCAGAGAGAAAGATGATGCAGATGGGGAGGTATCCCTAAAAAAGATGGGGAACAAACATCAAAAATCCTCCCAGGATAATGGTTTCAATGTGTGTATTATGCATTATGACAAATATTTCTTTCAGTGGTGCAAGGGCGCCAAATCACCAAGGGAAGACACAACAAATGGTACTATCATGAAGGGATTTGGGCTCTATGATCTCTTACAAAAACACAATACTGCACGCTGGGTGTACATGTGCCACTAACAAAATGTGTTCTGTATTCTGAGGATAGAAGTACATTCTTAGAATCTGCAAAGCGTAATATTGTCCTTTTCCCAGTATCTCTGTCAACCCCAAGTTACCCCAGCTGAGAAGGATTCAGACGTCAGTTGAACAAAGTGCTCACACCACAGATCCCAATTCCAATCACTGTTGTGAATGTGATCAACAATCTAGTATCTGGTTTTCTTCCAAATATTTTTTGCTTCCACAGTTCCAGTTCTTGGTGTTTCCAACATATTTTGAGAGACTGAATTCACTAACTAAGCCCATAGAAAATAGTCGAATAACTCCAGGGGGAAAAAATAGGTACAGTGAGTGTTGGATATAAACAACAAACAATATGTGAACATAAGAAAACCATTAGGGAAAATCTTTGTCTTCTATGATCTTTTCATTTTGATAAAACAGGCACAGAAAACATATGCTGCAATATGCAGAAGGTAATCCATCAAATGAAAGAGCTCCGTACCTCACCCGATGCCACGAGCCTTTGGAGATGCATGAAACAAAAGCACAAGTCCCTGAAAAGTTTAAAAATAGGCGCATTCTGAGTCTCTGCAAATCTTTGGGGAATTAAAAGTTTCTAGAAAGGCAATGTATTACTTTTTACAGCTTACAACACTAAGGGATTTAGGAAATATACATTTTATATGCTTCTTCTATAAGGTTGGTTGACATAGGAAGTCAGGGTATTTTCTTTACAGAGTTTTGTTTTTGTGGAACTATTGAAATTGCACATAGTTGAATGCCAGTGGGAGAATAGAAATTTCTACCTTGCATGTTTGTAACAAGCATTGCAGGTCAAAGGTTACTGATCAATGTTCTGATGAGTAGCCTACAAACCCAAACTTCTAAAAATAACAGCATATGCTTTTCTTCTGCAAAGATAATAATGTGGGAATGAGAAGGGGGTGCCAGTTGGGGAGTCTAGGGGCAGGGCAGAGGAGCCTGAGCACCGCACTTAAAAATCAGACTCTGTAACAAAGAGCAATTCTTTTCAGAGACCTAGTGGCCTGATTTACATCCTACCAGAGACTCTGGACAACCAACCCACTGTCTTAATATACATTATTTGTCCCTTGGAGTGTATGAGATTGTACTAAGAAACCAGGAAATCTCATCCCTCAAAAAGTGAACCATCTAAGGAAATAAAATGAAACAGGCCACTCTTGGGCCCCCACAACAACAACAACAAAAGAGCTCAAAAAAGAAAAATAAATTTGTTATGTCAAAAATTCACATATCAGAAAAAAAGTTATTTATACAAATAGTAAATCTAATCTAAATATACAAAAACTTTTAATGCTAAGGACCTCTAATATTAACATGTCGGTATTATAAACGGTAGCTAGGGTACTTCTAGGCTAACTATGACATTGCCACTGGGATCTAATTACTGTTTCCCTCAAATTCCTATTGTAATGATCAGAGAAAAATAAAATCGAAGAAATTGCAGCAACACTGAACACAAAAGCAGGATGACATTCCAATGCCACAGTCTTTGAGAAAGTGTCACCTAAAGTCCAAAAGTTCCAGTAAATTTTGTGAACACCTCGAATTTAAAGTGTGAATGCTGGGAGCCTGCGATGAATATGGAACAGACAGAAAACATTTCACAAACCTTTCTGACAGCTACCGTACTCACAGGCACATCCAGCCACACGGAATAGAGAACCAATGGAGGAACATTGTCCTGACATACGGCCAGTAGTACCAGGAAGGAAGCAGACATTATGCCAGCCTCCAATGCACACATACCTAGAACGAAGTCTGATTAAGGAATTAGATGTGGAAAGCAGACTCCCCCCAAAGAAACATCACCAGAAACAGAGAACACACTACACTGAAGTAAAGTTCATTTATTTAGAACGTCCCTATCCCAGCTGCTGGATCACAGAGCTGATAATGTCACCGCTCACCAACTCTTCTGCAAAACCCACCAGAATAGAATTCTAATAACATCCTTGTGGACAGTGACAGGGTGCAAATGCACTGCATCTGACTGTGATAAATATCGTGATGGATTGATATATTAATAAAATCCTGGATATATTAACATTGGGCCTGGATATTTATTGTGCAAAGTTAAAGAAGGAAAAGAATATAGCCTGTTAGTGATATTTACTGAGAAAACAGAAGTAAAAGATCGCATATTATTAAGTTCTCAATGACATTTTATGAAACATGAAGTATATAAGAGAAAAAATTAGATGATAAATGGGTAAGTAAAATGGAGCTAAATAAGGCAAAGAAAAAAAGTAAAAAAAAATCACAAATGCCACAGATTAAAGCAGCATTATAGACACAGAAATACATCAGAAGATGGGGCACTTGGGTGGCTCAATCAGTTAAACATCTGCCTTCGGCTCAGGTCATGATCCCAGAGTCCTGGGATCGAGTTCCATGTCGGGCTCTCTGCTCAGTGGGGAGTCTGCTTCTCCCTCTCCCTCTTCCCCTCCCACTCATGCACACACACTCTCTCTCTCAAATAAATAAAATCTTAAATTAAAAAAAAAGAAATACATCAGATTTAATCCAAGTTAAAAAATTAATCAATTTCCTAGAACTATTTAATCAAAGATATTAAATTAATCAATTCACCAGAACTATGAGAATCTGCTGAAATGGACAAAGATGAAAACTGTAAGAGAAAATAAGATAGATATACAGGACAAAATGGTTATTTGACATCACAGAAAGAGAGACTAAATGAAATTGAAGAGAAGCCATAATCAAATATATACTACAAATATATATATGTCCCTGATATGACGGATACAATCTGCACATATAAAGGGACTTAAAATTTCAGAAACAAAATTAATGAATATAGATTAAAACCTAATGTACTCTTGTGAAAAAAAAAATTTTTGAGCATCAAATCTGAAAAGAGAATCATACAAGCATCAAGGTAGAAAAAAAAAAAGAAGAAGAAAAATATGCTAAACTAGGCCCAGGCTGTTGCCTTATTATTTGAAAAAACACTATGAAACAAGTATATAAATTTATAAAGGGTGAAAATGTTATAAGCTAGATATTCTATAACAAAACAAAAGTGAATGTTCCACATATGAAAGCAACAGAGCATTCTCAGAAACTCTCATTAAGTAAGCACATGTTTAAAAAAGAACTACTTAACAGACATACTCTAAGTAACCATTAGAAAGACTAAAAGAACACAGGAATAGAGACACAGAGGTAGAAAGTTACCTGGTAGTGAAATCACTTCAGGATACAATTAAACCTCAATTATTGTTGTAAATGTCATTACAAAAACAAACAAAAAAGAACGCAAATTTTATAAATAATTATGGAAAGGTAACATAACCACCGTAAAAATAATATTTAATAAGCTGCAAATATTTGCAGTGTGCATGATGAAGGTATTTTGTTAATCCCACTTGCAGATTATTAAGCATAAATACTACAATTAAGGTCAACAGGTGCATGAAAGATGCCCATGGTCACTCATTGTTAGGGAAATGGAAATCAAAACCACCGTGAGACAGCACCTCACACCTGTTGAATGGCTTTTACCAAAATAACAAAAGGTAACAAATGTTAGTGAGATGTGGAGAAAAGGGAATGTGTGTACTCATAGTGGGTATGCAAACTGGTGTAGCCAGGATGGAAAACAGTATGGAAGTTCCTCAAAAAATTAAAAATAAAACTACCCTTATAATCCAACAATCCATTTCTAGGTATATTATCAAAGAAAATGAAATCATTATCTCAAAGAGACAGCTGCACTCCCATGTTCATAGCAGCATTATTCACATTAGCTAAGACATGGAAAGAACCTAAGTGTCCATCAATGGATGAAAGGATAAAGAAAATTTGGTATGTTTGTACATGATGGGATACTATTCAGCCATAAAAAGGACATCCTGCCATTTGTGACAATATGAATGAAATTTGAAGGCATTGTGCTAAGTGAAATAAATCAGGCAGAGAAAGGCAAAAACTGTATGGTATTACCTTTTTTTTTTTTTTAGGATTTTATTCATTTGTCAGAAAGAGAGAGAGCGCACATGCGAGCACAAGCTGGAGGAGGGACAGAGGGAGAAGCAGACTCCTCGCTGAGCAAGAAGCCCAATGCAGGACTCTATCCCAGGACCCTAGGATTACAACCTGAGCTGAAGGCAGATGCCTAACTGACTGAGCCACCCAGGTGTCCATGTGTGGTATCACTTATATATGGAATCTAAAAAAGCCAAACTCTATAGAAACAGAGATTAGAATGGTGGTTGACAGGGGCTTGGGTTGAGGGTAATGCGGTTTGCAAAGGGTACAAACTTCCAATTATAAAATGAATAAGGTCTGGTGATCTAATAATGCTCAGCAGATCTATGTAATGGTGACTATAGTTAAAATTATAGACTTGAAAGTTGTGAAGAGGGTAGGACTTAAATATTCTTACCATGCACACACACACAAAATAGTAATTATGTGAAGTGATGCTGGTGTTAACTAACCTTATGGTAACCATTTCACAATATATGCCTGTATCACAGCATCATGTTGTATACCACTGTATACCATGCATACACAATATCATATGTCTATTGCATCTCAATAATAGAGACCATAGTTAAGGATGAAAATAAATAAACAGGCAAATCCCCCTACCAAAAAACCACATGACCATTTATTAAACAGACTTCTAAAAGTCTAATTTCATCATATCAGTTTGGAGTATAAGAAAAGGAGAACCAACTACCATCTGTATCTTAGGAATTTTCAACAGAGCATTTATAATTTTTCTCCTCTTAGAGAAAGAGAGGTAATAGTCAAAATGGTTACAGTTAGGTTATATGTTGAATATCCTTTATTTTAAATTACATAATTAATTATCACTATGTGCTTCTCAGTAAGACTTGGCCAAAGAATATTTACTTAACAAAAACAGTTGAACTTATTGGACCCTCCACTCCTCTACCTAGAAATTCCAGCGAAACGAACCAATGAGAAGACCCAATATCTGGTGATATTGGGAATTAGCCTGTTCTGAGAGGGGCCAAGGTAAAGTCAACAACATAAGGAGGCTGGAGGTAGAGCTGCTGAAGTAGACAGCTTCACATACTGTTAGGAAAGCCGATGTAATGATGTCCCCGTAAATACTCGAGACCTAACCCCCCTTAACCAGGCCCCAAGAGAGGTCATCAGGACAATATCCTCTGCCAGCCACACTCAAGAAGGTTCAGACTGTGAACCATAGGGTCAGGGGTGGAATAGGGGGATAGGTTTTCAGGGAGATATTGATTAACTTTTTATTCTTTCTCATTTTCTCCAATGAGTACATGTGTTGCTTCTATTCAGGGGGAAAAGCCTTTTTGAAATGGTGATTATGGATAATAAATACTTTGGGCCATGTTCATGATACAAGTGGTAAAGCAGCTCAATAAAACTGAACAAGTTCCATTTAAAGCTACGAGGAACAAAGGAGTTTGCAGGGAAAAAAACAAAAAATTATATGGAGAGTAAAATTATAAATGATTGGTTTTTTTCCCTCATGTCTGAACATTTCATAATACAGTTATGTTTTAGATCAGCTTAAGATCTTTTCAACGTAAGTTGTGTCCAATCTTTGTGCAATCTAAACTAATGACACTTGTGATTTATGCATATTAGGAGCAATATTCTTTCGAGCCTTTAAACAGAGTATAGGATGACCAATGAACCTTAATACATATCACAAGTGTTTTTAAAACTACAGTGCACTGAAAAATAATGAAATAAAGTTGGAGACTTAAAACAGAGGTAATTTCCAAATGACCGTTTTCTCTGGACGGACAGTTTTTAGAGAGCGTAGTAGTAACTGCTGATGGACGATTGGCATCATCAGAATTTTACATGTCATTAATATTTATTCAAATGAGGCAACTTTCACAGCTACTGGTGAGCGGCAGTCCCCCAGAGACTGGGTGTACTGCAACTAAAGCCATTGAGCAAATACAAGGTCTCACATAGAGACTTGTATGAAAAGTCAGTGTTCCTTGTTAGGAGGAAAACCCACGAGGCCAGAGAACCTTAACTCCTACAACTAACTATTGTTCTTCGGAGCCTTTCAAGAGCCCATTGTCAGAGAAATTGAACTTGATCCTGCTTTTGATTTAGAGTAAGTTCTCCTCATAGAACTGTCACTTCCAGGCATTCCAACCTCAGACACATGATGAGCTGTGGCCTGACAGAAGCTGTAATCAGGGGGAAAGCAACTGGTGATAAAGCATGAGGCGCCATGAGTTTTTATATAAATCAACACAGAAATTCTATCTCTACCCAGCTAAATCATTTATAACTTTATTGTCTTATAGGAAATACAACCTGTGTCAAAAGAAAGGCAAAGTCAGTATCTGCTGCTATAATTCCTATAATTTCTTTTTTTTTTTTAACACTGCTTTAGCAAACTCTTTTGGTCCTGGTACTTGTGAAGACCGTCTCTAATTCAAAGTACCTCACCTTAACCCTACCCTGAGCCCAAGGGTAGAATTCCATTGTGTTGGCAGTTAAAAGTTCACAGCTGCAACCTTTTCCAGAAATGCTCTCAGCTGGTAGGAGCTACCCTGTCCTCCCCACGTCTACCCCAACCACAGCCCCCAGTCAATGACTGAATGAGTCTGGGGTTCCAAAGTTCAACCCCCTTACCTTTTATGAAGTTAATACTCCAGATTTCCCCACTGCCCAAGCCCCCGTACATATATCCAGCATCCATGTATCAGACCAAGGTTAGACTTCATCTAACACCACATCCTTGCTGGGTTCTTTCGCCCTTTTCCCTTCTTCCCCTTTTCCTGTTTCACTTTCTTCCTTAAAGATTTTTTCCCTGAAGAGTATTTCCTCAATAAATCGCAGACACCCGAATTCCTCTTTCAGGCTCTGCTTGCCTTTAAGAGACAGTTTCAGTTCAACAAATGGATGTTGACTTCTCGGGCATATGTGACGATGCTTGTCTATTGAGACACATGACCTTAAGATTTGGGATAAAGTAATGACAAGATCCAATTAATATACTTGGACTTATTTTTGTATCCAACAACTCTGAAATTAGTAGTGGAAAAAAAGGAGATCCTCTCTGCCCTTCAAATAACGCTCCTGCACAAAATAGAAATGCAGAATGCCTTTGGATGCCCAAGTATTATCTGTAGTACCTTGCCTTAACTCACCTTTCTGTGACCCCTAAATCATTGAATACATGTAGGAGAAGTTGTTTTGATTTAATTCCTGCTAAAGAGAATTTTATTTTTCATTTCAATCACTGGGAAAAGAAATTTTTAGAGCACCTGCTCAATAAACACAACACCCAAAATCCTTATTTTTATGATCATTGCATTCTAATTCTGGCACACCAAAAATGAGAAACAGAAAATAAATAAAAATTATACATTCTAATAAAGGAGCAATTCCCAAAAATAACATATCCAACTTTGCCTCTAAACTTTAAGATAACATTTTAAATACACCTCTCTCTGCATTGCATTTTAGGCCACAGAACTAGGTAGTCATTGAAATATTTAAATAAAATAGAGATCGACCAAAATGTAATTCCTAAGATGTAATTCCTCAATAATGGTAGGGTGAATGAACTGTTCTTTCAAAGCAGATGCTAGGTTTACCCAGTCATTGCACTGCCCAATCATCTGCTTACTGATAGTGCTTTATAAACATTGCAGCATCCCATATGGCCTTTTTTCCACAATGTACATTAAGAGGGTTGCCTCCAGTTAGACCACCAGAGTAGTGGACACACTCACGGCGGAGGGGGGGGGGACACACGGGGGAGATGATGGCCAGGTCAGAACAAGGAGTCACATACAGCTTTAGCTGTGAAAGAAACTGTGAACACCAACAGATGGTGAAATGCTTGAGGAAGGTATTCCCCCAGCATAGAAGATGCTAAATAAACATCTATGGAATGAAAGAATAAATACATAGACCCAAAGAATGAAAGCTAGCATTTTATGCTCCTTATTGCTCCCCATTGGCTCTGAAGAAATACTTCATGTAATCTCAATCATTTCTCCAGTGATAAAGAAAATTACTTTGGACCAGAAGGCATTTTAGAAATTACTTTGGGACTTTACCAAGCACATTTATGATTATTGAATGATGTTCCAGGCTAATAGGTCGTGTTCAGCTGTACAAATAGTAATGTGTGAAGCAGCTAAGGTCTAAAATGTATCAGAAAAGTACCAAATATAAACATCTTCAGGGACATTTTAATAATAACATTCCGTTCCTCACATCTTCAATACATAGACAAAAAGCATATTAATCTATCCATTTTCCATTGCTGAACCCCAAATTGACTCTGAACAAGTGGTCCTATTGCTTCCCTAGTGAGCTTCCTTTCTTATTTAAGGATCTCCCACAGTTTGTTTTTGAGCACTTTGCAAGAGAGTACTCAAATTCTCCTTCAGACTGACTGGTTTTACTCCAAACTTTCATACTTTGGAGAGATTTCAATTGCCTTTACATGAGCCAACATTTAAGTTATAAAAGTGTCTTCTTTCTTGCAATAGCTGTTTTGACTTTTCCCATTACCCAACCTATGAAAATGAAGTGAAATACTTTACATATACATAGTACACTTATACTTAACAATTAGCATAATTATTTCAGCTGTAATTAAAATGAAAAATGTATTCTCATCAAATATGCAGATTTCACAGAGCTGAGAAGCAGCAAAACATAATAAAACTAAGCTTAAATATCACGGTGTGAAGTTGGATCTCAAACTCAAAAGATGAATTTAAAAACCTGTATTTATGTTAAAAAAAATAATTGCCTAAGTACAGAAGGGAAAGATGTGAATCACAGCCAAAATTTACTTGAAAAAAATAAATAGGAGATTTAACTACCAACTCAGGATCAATATCGAGATGGGGCAGCTAAAGACGAAATGGGACTTAGCTATGCTGACAGAAGTCACATGAAGCCATAGTTCTACTGTAATCCAGTGTTTCTCAATGTCTGTTCAGGAATATTTCTCCTCTAACTACTACCTTTTTTTTTTAAATCACCCACAATGTTTTACAGTCTTAATGCTTGATCAGCTTGACTCACTGAACTATGTACCGGAACAATTGGAGCTACTTAGGAGTGAGATGAAGTGCTCCGCTGAGGAGCTCCAGAGAGAACAAGTAGAAAATGTGAACTCAATGAGGTGAAAAGGAAGACCTTAACAAAAGGTAATAAAACACTGTTCAAATACTGATGAAATGTTCCCCATTATCCAGGGGAATGTCAGATGGCAGCACCTGAATGACACCATCAAGTCAATGAACTAATGTGTGTGTATCCATAATTCACAAATAACTAAACAGATATTTGCATTTCTCTTCTCTCTCACTGCCTGGATTAGATTTATCACTGTACAGTAGAGCCTTGAACAATGCAGGGGTTGGGGGCGGCGGCCCCCCTACACACTGGAAAATCTACCTAGCACTTTGACTCCCCCAAAACTCAACTAAGAATAGCCTACTGTTGACTGGAAGCCTTCCTGATAGCAGTCAATTAACATGTATTTTATGTCATAGGATTTATATAATGGATTTTCCAGTAAAATAAGCTACGGAAAAGAAAATATTAAGAAAATAGTAGGGAAGAAAATACATTCACAGTACTGTACTATATTTATCAAAAAAAAATCTGCATGTAAAGCAATTCATGCAGTTCAAACCCTTGTTGTTCAAGGGTCTTCTGTAATGACAAACTATTACTGTTTGCATAACTGCCCTTGATACATGAACTGAGGGGTAGCATACAAGGAGATCCTAATGGCATATTTCCACATTATATCATGACACTTAGTAAAATAGTATCTAATTCTTGATTTCTTTTCAGAAACCTTGACTTTTATTATGTGCATCAGTGAATGTGCTATTAGGGGATTTTTTAAATTCCATAAAATACTTTCTCCATTTCAAGAGCCATATGCTACTACCCCCCAAAAATAGTTCTGCTGGCCTCTGAAGAATTTATCACGTATATTCAGTATTTGGTGTGTATTTGAGAGATAAAAGAGAAAACACACTATTTCTACATTTTAGCTCTTTGTGTACTGATTTGAAATTATTATTACTCAAATGTGTATTTGCTATAATTATATGACTCCACTAATATCTACCCAACAACCAAAAAATGAATCCTTAGTTTTCTGTGATCACCTTTTTAGCGTTTTATGTTTTCTCTAAATGCAATAAACCATACAACATGAAAATAATTAAACATAATGCTCTTCCTTATATTCTTGCCACTTCTCCGACTCATCTCTGCTCAAGCCCCTCTCTAATTAAGAAGATGTGAAGAAAATAGGCATTTTGGCAAGCTGTTTTCTAACAATAACATTGTTTCCCGTTAAAAAGCAAGTTACAGAAAATTCCTTCCCAGATTCCTACTGTCTCTACTCTAGCAGCAGGACTGACTCAGAGACATGGTACAACTTCAAATTCGAATGCATTAATATTAAAATAGTAAGGTTCACTTTTAAAACACCACTGAGCATTAGAACACAATTTAATGGCTGAGTGGCTAGAAGAATTTAATCTCCTTCCTTCAACGTGACACAATAATTACTGCTACTCTTAGCATAAAGGTCCAGTGCCGATGGTGGGAAACTCTAGCTTAAGGAATATAACAGGTGTGTCATCGAGTCTGGAAGGAAGCATGTGACTTAAATATTATTACCTGTACATGGAGCTGCCATTTTCCTTCCTAGAAATGTCTTGCCTTAACATCGCCATCTTTCCTTTTCCCCCAAAGGAAAGATAAACAAAAGCCTAAAGACTTGTCTTTATTAAACATTCATATCATCCCCATTACCACAAACACAGAGCTAGACATATACAATTTTTATACACATATATAAATTGAATCAAAAGGGAATAGACAAGAGAGATGGGAGCTGTAATTTAGACATTAATGTGATGTTTGGCTCAATCCAGACAATAATAAAGCTGATTTGGTTCCTCACAGAATGATTTCAAGAAATTTCTCTATGATATAATTGATCTCAAAAGAACAGGAATAATGAGAAAAGGCAATGAATATGATATGTTGGATATCATAAGGGTGTTATTGATTGTACCATCCAAACATACAGAACCTTTTATGATTACCCATGAGAAAAATTTCTCTATGATTTCAGTACCAGAACTAATTCTTATTTTTATTTTACAGACACAATCATTCTTTCAACTGCTTATGTTTCTGTTTGTTCTAGCTACTGGAACTTCCAAGCTGATCACCTCTTACAAATGAAAGTGACTCTTTTGCTTTTATCCCCTGGTCATTTATTTGGCTTCACATTATCACCTTATTACTTCTTCCTACCTACCTCGTGTACATCTGAAAGTCATCTCAAATTTTCTCCTTTTAAAAAAATTTCTGGAGGTTCCTGGGTGGCTCAGTCAGTTAAGCGTCTGCGTTCGGCTCAGGTCATGATCCCAGGGTCCTGGGATCGAGCCCCACATCAGGCTTCCTGCTCCACAGGGAGCCTGCTTCTTCCTCTCCCTCTGCCTGCCACTCCCACTGCTTGTGCTCTCTCCCTCTCTCTCTGTCAAATAAACAATAAAAATCTTAATAAATAATAAGTAAATAAAAATTTTTTTAAATTCTGGAACAAGGTACAATATAAATACATACTATAAAGGGAGTCTTGTCATTTTTTTAAAAAAAGAACCATATTAATCCTTTAAAAGAGACAAGCTTTCCCCTGGTGCTACCATCAATGGAATGTCTTGTGGTTTTATATGCGAAGTTGATTAAGTACAAAAGACACTATCTACCAAGACAATTTTATAGACAGTAGTGAGCTAGTTCTGTATATCAAGTTCTTGTTTCAATCTCTGATGAACTATTGAATGCATCCTTGCCTTCAGGATACCACACTTGCTTGAATTTCCTTCTGCCATACTAATTATGCATGTCCAGTCCCCCTCTTGTTCCTGAGCATGTAATTTTGGAGTGCTCAGCCTTTGGTCTCTTCTCTATCTATGCTCGCTTTCTTAGACTCCCATCCAGTTTTACAGCGCTAAATACCATCATTATGTTGGCGGGTCCCAAATTTGTATTTCCAGCCTAGACTAAATTCAAGACTCATATATCCAACTGACTGCTGAAAACCTTCACTTGGATATCTGATAGGCATTGCAAACTCAGTATTTCTAAAACCAAACTCATGATCTTCCTTCTTCAGCATGCCTTACCTGTAGCCTGACCTATCTCAGTTGTTGGTAACTTGATCCTTCCACTTGTTCACATCAAAGCTCTGGTCTTTGCTTCCTCTCTCTCTCCCACTCTGTGTCTAATCCATCCAGATATTCCACTGGTTCTACCTTTAAAATAGTTCCAAAATCCAAATAAGTCTTACCACTTCTCACTGCTACTCAATCCACCAACCTCTCTCATCTAAGGCTTACTGCACCATCTCCCTACAGTCTATTTTTTACATGGAAGCCAGAATGATGAGCCTTTTAAAACATAAGTTAAATCATGTCATCTCTCAACTTCAAACCAAACAGTGATTCTCTACTTCACTTAAAATAAATCTAAAGTTATTTCAAGGCCCCACAGGACTCAACAAGTTCTCGGCCCTCCTTTACTTCTCTGACTACATCCCCCTCGCCATCTTGGCTCAATCAGACTGGCTTCCTTGCTGTGGGAACACACCAGTCATCCTCATTGCCCTAGAGCCTCTGTTCTAAACTCTTCTTTCTGCCTGGAAAGCTCTTTCTCCAAAAATTTCTTGGCAACCTCCTCGCCCTCTTCCAATCTTGTCATGTATTCTACCTGCTCAGTAATAACCAGTTTAATACTCCCAATCTCTTCCCCCACTCCTTCCAGCTCTCCTAATTTCCATTGCTCTGCTCTCATCTGTTTTTTCATAGCACTTATCACATTCTAGCATACAATATTATCCACTCAATTTTCATGTTCATTATTTCTCTCTCTCTCTCTCTCTCTCTCTCTCTCCCCTCACTAGATTCAAACATCCAGAAGGACAAAAATCTGTTTTGGGCTCTGATGTTCTCCAAGCATCTAGAACAAAACTGAGAACATAGTAGGTGCTCATTAAATATTTCTTGAGTGAATGAATGATGACTGGCTCATACTGTGATTAAGAGAATATATTCCTGTGGGAATTTAATAAAAACATACTTGTGATACTGGAAAATCCTGCTTCTTGTTGTTTATCAAGTCTGCTACCTTTATATCCCTAACAAAAATAAGAAACCTTAGTTCTATAGAACTTGTTTAATGAAAATACATTAAGCAAAAGTTTTCTGAGTTTACTTCTAAACCTCTGAGGCCACACAATTCAAAATAGAAACATTGACTGTTTTTCAATGATCTACCTGACATTTAAGTATAATTCCCAATTTATTCTATTATCTTCTAATGTTTTGGTTTATACCTCCCTTGTTAGGGTGATTAATAGTACACTTCTGACCAGAATAACCTAATTGCTGTTGATGATTACCTTTTAAAACTGGAAATAACTATGGGATAAGTTCAGTATCTTAATCCTTCTCTCTCTTTACCTGTCAACATAGATCTACAGCTGAGTATTAAAAATGTCTGTCTCACACTAAATTCTCTCCAAGTTAGTGCTGACTCTTTACATCTCAATACAGGTATGTGCACTATACAAAATAGCAAATGTGATGTTCAAAATTACATTATTGATGGCTAAGAATTGATATGAAACTTACAACCTGTAAGTTAAACAAAGCACCTGCTATTGCCAGAGATGTTCTGGAGAAGTACATAATGAACAAGGTTTTACCTAAATTGGATCTGTTATTGAATTCTGAGACAATCAAAAGAGAACATGAAGCAGTTTAAACAGAATATTTTTATTTCAGTTGTTTAAAGCTGCATTATTTTCTATTCAAGGACTAATAAAAGGAATCCATTTTTTGCTCCCTGAAGTCAAGTAAATGTTACACATGAGGCTAGTAAATATCAAAAGTGAGAGTTTTTCTTATTACACAAGGGAAGTAAGATGTATTTTAACCAGGAACAGAGCTGGTGAGAGTATGAGATAGCTAGGCTAAAATGGATAGTAGAAATTTTCAAAGTTATGAATAAATAAGACAACGCTAAAATAATTTCAAAGACATCCGTTAACTTAGTGATAAACATAGGTTGATTCTAAAAAGGGAGTATGAACCCTTAAGTTTCTGACTGGCAATGTCCTTTGCCTTTTTCAGTTTGAAGTGATCAGAATCACTAAAGCAAAGTAACATCACAATAGACACGGAGTGCCCCAGAGATGGAGAACTTCCAGATGAGAGTCTTGTTACAAGAGGATATTCTGCTGAGAGCCTTGAGCAAGGGTCTGAGGGAGGAAAACAGGTTCAACAAAAGAAAACAGAGAAAGTGTTTCTTGTCCCAAGACTTTTTCTTCTGGACAACGGATACTTCAGAGCAGTATTTTTAAAATGTTTAAAGTTTAAGGAAGAGGTGAACTCTGCTACTGAAGAAATATTAACACAAAAGTTTACATAAAAATAAGTGTATTCAAACCACCTATGAATAGACCAAAATCAGTGCAGAGCAAACTTAAAAACAAAGCACACTCTATGAGCTGAAGATTGGATTTTTGGTGTATTTCATCTATTTCTGTGTATTTGGCAGAGGTGACGGGTGGGAGTGGGGGAGGGGAGAGACAGTTCAGGAAAGAAGACTCTTCAGTTCACACAAAATACTGTCACCTTTGGTCTCACGTTTTCCTTGATTTACCCCTTCCTCCATTCCTACTTTTACCCCATCCCCACAGACAACCATTTTCAAATATTTTAATTTGTTGTTACTGTGCTCTTGTAAAATGGATGTCCGTGGTTGGTTTGCATGTTTCATTTTTCATAACCAGTATTGTGTTATATACTTCAAGCTAATTCCTTTTTCACTTAGCATTGTAACTTCAAATATTGACCCGTATTTCCACATGTGTAGCCAGTCCATTCCTGCTTGCTAACTGCTGCCTAATATTCCAAGCCAGGCACACATTTCCTCCTGTAATGGACACCCGGTATGCTTCCAACACACTGTAGCCAAACAACACGGCCATGAACATCCTTATTGTCCCCTTGTGGAGTCACCTGAGCATTTATTGGGCATATATATCTGGTTTAAAATGTTTATTATTTATAAGTTGGATTTACTGGCTTCCACTTTTGTTATGATTATTTCCCTTTCTTTGATGGGAGTACCAATGTTACAGCATTTTCCTGTGGATTCTTACAATGTACCTTTAAGACCCAAGGTTTTTTTACTTTTGTTTTAATATTTTATTTCTTTATTTTTCAGAGAGAGAGAGAGAAAGAAGGAGTGAGCACAAGCAGGGAGGAGGAGCAACAGGCAGAGGGAGAAGGAGTTTCCCTAATGAGCAAGGAGCCCGATGCAGGACTTGATTCCAAGTCCCCGGGACCATGACCCAAGCTGAAGGCAGATGCTTAACCGACTTAGTCACCAAGGTGTCCCAAGACCCAAGGTTTTAACATTATATCTTCTCACAGCATACTAACTTAACTACCTATATCACCTCACTGTGAATAGCAGCAAAGACAGGGGATCTAACCTCAAATTGACATTTTTTTAATGTTTTTTTATTACATTATGTTAGTCACCATACAGTACATCCCTGGTTTCTGATGTAAAGTTTGTTGATGCATTAGTTGCATATAAACCCAGTGCACGATGCAATACGTGCCCTCCTTACTACCCATCACAAGCCTATCCCATTCCCCCACCCCCCTCCCCTCTGAGGCCCTCAGTTTGTTTCTCAGAGTCCATAGTCTCTCATGCTTCATTCCCCCTTCTGATTACCCCCCCTTTCTGTATCCCTTTCTTCCCCTACCGATCTTCCTAGTTCTTATGTTCCATAGATGAGAGAAATCATATGATAATTGTCTTTCTCTGCTTGACTTATTTCACTTAGCATTATCTCCTCCAGTGCCGTCCATGTTGCAGCAAATGTTGAGAATTCGTTCTTTCTGATAGCTGAGTAATATTCCATTGTATATATGGACCACAGCTTCTTAATCCAGTCATCTGTTGAAGGGCATCTCGGCTCCTTCCATGATTTGGCTATTGTGGACAATGCAGCTATGAACATTGGGGTGCATATGGCCCTTCTCTTTACTACGTCTGTATCTTTGGGGTAAACACCCAGTAGTGCAATGGCTGGGTCATAGGGTAGTTCAATTTTTAACTTTTTAAGGGACCTCCACACTGTTTTCCAGAGTGGCTGTACCAACTTGCATTCCCACCAACAATGTAGGAGGGATCCCCTTTCTCCACATCCTCTCCAACAATTGTTGTTTCTTGCCTTGTCTATCTTTGCCATTCTAACTGGCGTAAGGTGGTATCTCAGTGTGGTTTTGATTTGAATTTCCCTGATGGCTAATGATTTTGAACATTTTTTCATGTGTCTGTTAGCCATTTGTATGTCTTCATTGGAAAAGTGTCTGTTCATATCTTCTGCCCATTTTATGATTTGTTTATTTGTTTCTCGTGTATTGAGTTTGAGAAGTTCTTTGTAGATCTTGGATACCAGTCCTTTATCTGTGGTGTCCTTTGCAAATATATTCTCCCATTCCGTGGGCTGTCTCTTAGTTTTTTTGACTGTTTCCTTGGCTGTGCAGAAGCTCTTTATCCTGATAAAGTCCCATAAGTTCATTTTATCTTTTATTTCTCTTGCCTTTGGAGATGTGTCGTGAAAAAGGTTGCTCTGGCCGATGTCATAGAAGTTGTTGCCTATGTTCTCCTCTAGAATTTTGATGGATTCCTGTCTCACATTGAGGTCTTTCATCCATTTGGAGTTTATTTTTGTGTATGGTGTGAGAGAGTGGTCAAGTTTCATTCTTTTGCATGTAGCTGTCCAATTTTCCCAGCACCATTTATTGAAGAGACTGTCTTTTTTCCACCGGATGTTTTTTCCTGCTTTATCAAAGATTAGTTGCCCAAAGAGCCGAGGGTCCATTTCTGGGTTCTCTATTCTGTTCCATTGGTCGATGTGTCTGTTTTTGTGCCAGTACCATGCTGTCTTTGTGATCACAGCTTTGTAGTACAGCTCGAAATCCGGCATTGTGATGCCCCCAGCTTTGTTTTTCCTTTTCAACAGTTCCTTGGAGATTCGGGGCCTTTTCTGGTTCCATACAAATTTAAGGACTATTTGTTCCAGTTCTTTGAAAAATGTCCTCGGTATTTTGATCGGGATAGCATTGAAAGTGTAGATTGCTCTGGGTAGTATGGACATTTTAACTATGTTAATTCTTCCAATCCATGAGCATGGAATATTTTTCCATCTTTTTATGTCTTCCTCAATATCTTTCAAAAGTGATCTATAGTTTCTAGCATATAGGTCCTTTACGTCTCTGGTTAAGTTAATTCCAAGGTAACGCATGGTTTTTGGTGTTATTGTAAATGGGATGGATTCCCTAATTTCTCTTTCTTCAGTCTCGTTATTCGTGTATAGAAATGCAACTGATTTCTGGGCATTGATTTTGTATCCTGCCACCTTACTGAATTGTTCTATAACTTCTAATAGTTTGGGAGTGGATTCCTTTGGGTTTTCCATATAGAGTATCATGTCATCTGCAAAGAGAGACAGTTTGACTTCTTCTTTGCCGATTTGGATACCTTTGATCCCTTTTTGTCTTCTGATTGCTGTTGCAAGGACTTCTAGTACTATGTTGAATAATAGTGGCGAGAGTGGGCATCCTTGTCGTGTTCCTGATCTTAAGGGAAAGGCTTCCAGCTTTTCCCCATTGAGAATAATGCTTGCAGTAGGCTTTTCATAGATGGCTTTTATGAGATTGAGAAATGTACCCTCTATTCCTACACTCTGAAGGGTTTTAATCAGGAAAGGATGCTGTATTTTGTCAAATGCTTTTTCTGCATCAATTGAGAGGATCATATGGTTCTTGAGTCTTTTCTTGTTGATATGATGTATCACATTGATTGATTTGCGAGTGTTGAACCATGCTTGCATCCCAGGTATGAATCCCACTTGGTCATGATGGATAATCCTTTTAATGTACTGTTGGATTCTATTAGCAAGGATCTTGTTGAGGATTTTGGCATCCATATTCATTAGAGAAATCGGTCTGTAATTCTCCTTTTTGAGGGGGTCTTTGCCTGGTTTGGGGATCAAGGTAATATTAGCCTCATAGAATGAGTTTGGTAGCTTTCCTTCTGTTTCTATTTTTTGAAATAGCTTTAGGAGAATAGGTATTATTTCTTCTTTGAATGTTTGGTAGAATTCCCCAGGAAAACCGTCTGGGCCTGGAGTTTTATTATTTGGAAGGTTGTTTATCACTGACTCAATTTCTTCATAGTTAATTGGCCTATTTAAGAAATCTATTTCTTCCTGTTTCAGTCTTGGTAGTTTATAGGTTTCCAGGAAGGCCTCCATCTCTTCCAGATTGTTTAGTTTTTTGGCATATAGCTGTTGATAAAAGTTTCTAATAATCCTTGCAATTTCAATGGTGCTGGTCGTGACCTCTCCCTTTTCAGTCATAATTTTAATAATCTCAGTCCTTTCTCTTTGTTTTTGGACAAGTTTTGCCAGTGGTCTATCAATTTTATGGATTCTCTCAAAGAACCAGCTTCTAGTCCTGTTGATCTGCTCTACTGTGGTTCTGGTCTCTAATTCATTGATTTCTGCTCTAATCTTGGTCAACTCCTTCCTTGTCAGTGGGTTAGGCCTGTCCCTCTGTTGCTGTTCCAGTTTCTTGAGGTGAGAATATAGAAACTGCATTTTAGATTTTTCTATTCTTTTGAGTGAGGCTTGGATGGCTATGTATTTCCCCCTTAGGACTGCCTTTGCAGTATCCCATAGGTTTTGGACCGTTGTGTATTCATTCTCGTTGGTCTCCATAAATTGTTTAATTTGTTTTTTGATTTCCTGGTTTATCGAGTCATTCTTGAGCAGGATGGNTTATTTTTATTTTACAGACACAATCATTCTTTCAACTGCTTATGTTTCTGTTTGTTCTAGCTACTGGAACTTCCAAGCTGATCACCTCTTACAAATGAAAGTGACTCTTTTGCTTTTATCCCCTGGTCATTTATTTGGCTTCACATTATCACCTTATTACTTCTTCCTACCTACCTCGTGTACATCTGAAAGTCATCTCAAATTTTCTCCTTTTAAAAAAATTTCTGGAGGTTCCTGGGTGGCTCAGTCAGTTAAGCGTCTGCGTTCGGCTCAGGTCATGATCCCAGGGTCCTGGGATCGAGCCCCACATCAGGCTTCCTGCTCCACAGGGAGCCTGCTTCTTCCTCTCCCTCTGCCTGCCACTCCCACTGCTTGTGCTCTCTCCCTCTCTCTCTGTCAAATAAACAATAAAAATCTTAATAAATAATAAGTAAATAAAAATTTTTTTAAATTCTGGAACAAGGTACAATATAAATACATACTATAAAGGGAGTCTTGTCATTTTTTTAAAAAAAGAACCATATTAATCCTTTAAAAGAGACAAGCTTTCCCCTGGTGCTACCATCAATGGAATGTCTTGTGGTTTTATATGCGAAGTTGATTAAGTACAAAAGACACTATCTACCAAGACAATTTTATAGACAGTAGTGAGCTAGTTCTGTATATCAAGTTCTTGTTTCAATCTCTGATGAACTATTGAATGCATCCTTGCCTTCAGGATACCACACTTGCTTGAATTTCCTTCTGCCATACTAATTATGCATGTCCAGTCCCCCTCTTGTTCCTGAGCATGTAATTTTGGAGTGCTCAGCCTTTGGTCTCTTCTCTATCTATGCTCGCTTCCTTAGACTCCCATCCAGTTTTACAGCGCTAAATACCATCATTATGTTGGCGGGTCCCAAATTTGTATTTCCAGCCTAGACTAAATTCAAGACTCATATATCCAACTGACTGCTGAAAACCTTCACTTGGATATCTGATAGGCATTGCAAACTCAGTATTTCTAAAACCAAACTCATGATCTTCCTTCTTCAGCATGCCTTACCTGTAGCCTGACCTATCTCAGTTGTTGGTAACTTGATCCTTCCACTTGTTCACATCAAAGCTCTGGTCTTTGCTTCCTCTCTCTCTCTCCCACTCTGTGTCTAATCCATCCAGATATTCCACTGGTTCTACCTTTAAAATAGTTCCAAAATCCAAATAAGTCTTACCACTTCTCACTGCTACTCAATCCACCAACCTCTCTCATCTAAGGCTTACTGCACCATCTCCCTACAGTCTATTTTTTACATGGAAGCCAGAATGATGAGCCTTTTAAAACATAAGTTAAATCATGTCATCTCTCAACTTCAAACCAAACAGTGATTCTCTACTTCACTTAAAATAAATCTAAAGTTATTTCAAGGCCCCACAGGACTCAACAAGTTCTCGGCCCTCCTTTACTTCTCTGACTACATCCCCCTCGCCATCTTGGCTCAATCAGACTGGCTTCCTTGCTGTGGGAACACACCAGTCATCCTCATTGCCCTAGAGCCTCTGTTCTAAACTCTTCTTTCTGCCTGGAAAGCTCTTTCTCCAAAAATTTCTTGGCAACCTCCTCGCCCTCTTCCAATCTTGTCATGTATTCTACCTGCTCAGTAATAACCAGTTTAATACTCCCAATCTCTTCCCCCACTCCTTCCAGCTCTCCTAATTTCCATTGCTCTGCTCTCATCTGTTTTTTCATAGCACTTATCACATTCTAGCATACAATATTATCCACTCAATTTTCATGTTCATTATTTCTCTCTCTCTCTCTCTCTCTCTCTCCCCTCACTAGATTCAAACATCCAGAAGGACAAAAATCTGTTTTGGGCTCTGATGTTCTCCAAGCATCTAGAACAAAACTGAGAACATAGTAGGTGCTCATTAAATATTTCTTGAGTGAATGAATGATGACTGGCTCATACTGTGATTAAGAGAATATATTCCTGTGGGAATTTAATAAAAACATACTTGTGATACTGGAAAATCCTGCTTCTTGTTGTTTATCAAGTCTGCTACCTTTATATCCCTAACAAAAATAAGAAACCTTAGTTCTATAGAACTTGTTTAATGAAAATACATTAAGCAAAAGTTTTCTGAGTTTACTTCTAAACCTCTGAGGCCACACAATTCAAAATAGAAACATTGACTGTTTTTCAATGATCTACCTGACATTTAAGTATAATTCCCAATTTATTCTATTATCTTCTAATGTTTTGGTTTATACCTCCCTTGTTAGGGTGATTAATAGTACACTTCTGACCAGAATAACCTAATTGCTGTTGATGATTACCTTTTAAAACTGGAAATAACTATGGGATAAGTTCAGTATCTTAATCCTTCTCTCTCTTTACCTGTCAACATAGATCTACAGCTGAGTATTAAAAATGTCTGTCTCACACTAAATTCTCTCCAAGTTAGTGCTGACTCTTTACATCTCAATACAGGTATGTGCACTATACAAAATAGCAAATGTGATGTTCAAAATTACATTATTGATGGCTAAGAATTGATATGAAACTTACAACCTGTAAGTTAAACAAAGCACCTGCTATTGCCAGAGATGTTCTGGAGAAGTACATAATGAACAAGGTTTTACCTAAATTGGATCTGTTATTGAATTCTGAGACAATCAAAAGAGAACATGAAGCAGTTTAAACAGAATATTTTTATTTCAGTTGTTTAAAGCTGCATTATTTTCTATTCAAGGACTAATAAAAGGAATCCATTTTTTGCTCCCTGAAGTCAAGTAAATGTTACACATGAGGCTAGTAAATATCAAAAGTGAGAGTTTTTCTTATTACACAAGGGAAGTAAGATGTATTTTAACCAGGAACAGAGCTGGTGAGAGTATGAGATAGCTAGGCTAAAATGGATAGTAGAAATTTTCAAAGTTATGAATAAATAAGACAACGCTAAAATAATTTCAAAGACATCCGTTAACTTAGTGATAAACATAGGTTGATTCTAAAAAGGGAGTATGAACCCTTAAGTTTCTGACTGGCAATGTCCTTTGCCTTTTTCAGTTTGAAGTGATCAGAATCACTAAAGCAAAGTAACATCACAATAGACACGGAGTGCCCCAGAGATGGAGAACTTCCAGATGAGAGTCTTGTTACAAGAGGATATTCTGCTGAGAGCCTTGAGCAAGGGTCTGAGGGAGGAAAACAGGTTCAACAAAAGAAAACAGAGAAAGTGTTTCTTGTCCCAAGACTTTTTCTTCTGGACAACGGATACTTCAGAGCAGTATTTTTAAAATGTTTAAAGTTTAAGGAAGAGGTGAACTCTGCTACTGAAGAAATATTAACACAAAAGTTTACATAAAAATAAGTGTATTCAAACCACCTATGAATAGACCAAAATCAGTGCAGAGCAAACTTAAAAACAAAGCACACTCTATGAGCTGAAGATTGGATTTTTGGTGTATTTCATCTATTTCTGTGTATTTGGCAGAGGTGACGGGTGGGAGTGGGGGAGGGGAGAGACAGTTCAGGAAAGAAGACTCTTCAGTTCACACAAAATACTGTCACCTTTGGTCTCACGTTTTCCTTGATTTACCCCTTCCTCCATTCCTACTTTTACCCCATCCCCACAGACAACCATTTTCAAATATTTTAATTTGTTGTTACTGTGCTCTTGTAAAATGGATGTCCGTGGTTGGTTTGCATGTTTCATTTTTCATAACCAGTATTGTGTTATATACTTCAAGCTAATTCCTTTTTCACTTAGCATTGTAACTTCAAATATTGACCCGTATTTCCACATGTGTAGCCAGTCCATTCCTGCTTGCTAACTGCTGCCTAATATTCCAAGCCAGGCACACATTTCCTCCTGTAATGGACACCCGGTATGCTTCCAACACACTGTAGCCAAACAACACGGCCATGAACATCCTTATTGTCCCCTTGTGGAGTCACCTGAGCATTTATTGGGCATATATATCTGGTTTAAAATGTTTATTATTTATAAGTTGGATTTACTGGCTTCCACTTTTGTTATGATTATTTCCCTTTCTTTGATGGGAGTACCAATGTTACAGCATTTTCCTGTGGATTCTTACAATGTACCTTTAAGACCCAAGGTTTTTTTACTTTTGTTTTAATATTTTATTTCTTTATTTTTCAGAGAGAGAGAGAGAAAGAAGGAGTGAGCACAAGCAGGGAGGAGGAGCAACAGGCAGAGGGAGAAGGAGTTTCCCTAATGAGCAAGGAGCCCGATGCAGGACTTGATTCCAAGTCCCCGGGACCATGACCCAAGCTGAAGGCAGATGCTTAACCGACTTAGTCACCAAGGTGTCCCAAGACCCAAGGTTTTAACATTATATCTTCTCACAGCATACTAACTTAACTACCTATATCACCTCACTGTGAATAGCAGCAAAGACAGGGGATCTAACCTCAAATTGACATTTTTTTAATGTTTTTTTATTACATTATGTTAGTCACCATACAGTACATCCCTGGTTTCTGATGTAAAGTTTGTTGATGCATTAGTTGCATATAAACCCAGTGCACGATGCAATACGTGCCCTCCTTACTACCCATCACAAGCCTATCCCATTCCCCCACCCCCCTCCCCTCTGAGGCCCTCAGTTTGTTTCTCAGAGTCCATAGTCTCTCATGCTTCATTCCCCCTTCTGATTACCCCCCCTTTCTGTATCCCTTTCTTCCCCTACCGATCTTCCTAGTTCTTATGTTCCATAGATGAGAGAAATCATATGATAATTGTCTTTCTCTGCTTGACTTATTTCACTTAGCATTATCTCCTCCAGTGCCGTCCATGTTGCAGCAAATGTTGAGAATTCGTTCTTTCTGATAGCTGAGTAATATTCCATTGTATATATGGACCACAGCTTCTTAATCCAGTCATCTGTTGAAGGGCATCTCGGCTCCTTCCATGATTTGGCTATTGTGGACAATGCAGCTATGAACATTGGGGTGCATATGGCCCTTCTCTTTACTACGTCTGTATCTTTGGGGTAAACACCCAGTAGTGCAATGGCTGGGTCATAGGGTAGTTCAATTTTTAACTTTTTAAGGGACCTCCACACTGTTTTCCAGAGTGGCTGTACCAACTTGCATTCCCACCAACAATGTAGGAGGGATCCCCTTTCTCCACATCCTCTCCAACAATTGTTGTTTCTTGCCTTGTCTATCTTTGCCATTCTAACTGGCGTAAGGTGGTATCTCAGTGTGGTTTTGATTTGAATTTCCCTGATGGCTAATGATTTTGAACATTTTTTCATGTGTCTGTTAGCCATTTGTATGTCTTCATTGGAAAAGTGTCTGTTCATATCTTCTGCCCATTTTATGATTTGTTTATTTGTTTCTCGTGTATTGAGTTTGAGAAGTTCTTTGTAGATCTTGGATACCAGTCCTTTATCTGTGGTGTCCTTTGCAAATATATTCTCCCATTCCGTGGGCTGTCTCTTAGTTTTTTTGACTGTTTCCTTGGCTGTGCAGAAGCTCTTTATCCTGATAAAGTCCCATAAGTTCATTTTATCTTTTATTTCTCTTGCCTTTGGAGATGTGTCGTGAAAAAGGTTGCTCTGGCCGATGTCATAGAAGTTGTTGCCTATGTTCTCCTCTAGAATTTTGATGGATTCCTGTCTCACATTGAGGTCTTTCATCCATTTGGAGTTTATTTTTGTGTATGGTGTGAGAGAGTGGTCAAGTTTCATTCTTTTGCATGTAGCTGTCCAATTTTCCCAGCACCATTTATTGAAGAGACTGTCTTTTTTCCACCGGATGTTTTTTCCTGCTTTATCAAAGATTAGTTGCCCAAAGAGCCGAGGGTCCATTTCTGGGTTCTCTATTCTGTTCCATTGGTCGATGTGTCTGTTTTTGTGCCAGTACCATGCTGTCTTTGTGATCACAGCTTTGTAGTACAGCTCGAAATCCGGCATTGTGATGCCCCCAGCTTTGTTTTTCCTTTTCAACAGTTCCTTGGAGATTCGGGGCCTTTTCTGGTTCCATACAAATTTAAGGACTATTTGTTCCAGTTCTTTGAAAAATGTCCTCGGTATTTTGATCGGGATAGCATTGAAAGTGTAGATTGCTCTGGGTAGTATGGACATTTTAACTATGTTAATTCTTCCAATCCATGAGCATGGAATATTTTTCCATCTTTTTATGTCTTCCTCAATATCTTTCAAAAGTGATCTATAGTTTCTAGCATATAGGTCCTTTACGTCTCTGGTTAAGTTAATTCCAAGGTAACGCATGGTTTTTGGTGTTATTGTAAATGGGATGGATTCCCTAATTTCTCTTTCTTCAGTCTCGTTATTCGTGTATAGAAATGCAACTGATTTCTGGGCATTGATTTTGTATCCTGCCACCTTACTGAATTGTTCTATAACTTCTAATAGTTTGGGAGTGGATTCCTTTGGGTTTTCCATATAGAGTATCATGTCATCTGCAAAGAGAGACAGTTTGACTTCTTCTTTGCCGATTTGGATACCTTTGATCCCTTTTTGTCTTCTGATTGCTGTTGCAAGGACTTCTAGTACTATGTTGAATAATAGTGGCGAGAGTGGGCATCCTTGTCGTGTTCCTGATCTTAAGGGAAAGGCTTCCAGCTTTTCCCCATTGAGAATAATGCTTGCAGTAGGCTTTTCATAGATGGCTTTTATGAGATTGAGAAATGTACCCTCTATTCCTACACTCTGAAGGGTTTTAATCAGGAAAGGATGCTGTATTTTGTCAAATGCTTTTTCTGCATCAATTGAGAGGATCATATGGTTCTTGAGTCTTTTCTTGTTGATATGATGTATCACATTGATTGATTTGCGAGTGTTGAACCATGCTTGCATCCCAGGTATGAATCCCACTTGGTCATGATGGATAATCCTTTTAATGTACTGTTGGATTCTATTAGCAAGGATCTTGTTGAGGATTTTGGCATCCATATTCATTAGAGAAATCGGTCTGTAATTCTCCTTTTTGAGGGGGTCTTTGCCTGGTTTGGGGATCAAGGTAATATTAGCCTCATAGAATGAGTTTGGTAGCTTTCCTTCTGTTTCTATTTTTTGAAATAGCTTTAGGAGAATAGGTATTATTTCTTCTTTGAATGTTTGGTAGAATTCCCCAGGAAAACCGTCTGGGCCTGGAGTTTTATTATTTGGAAGGTTGTTTATCACTGACTCAATTTCTTCATAGTTAATTGGCCTATTTAAGAAATCTATTTCTTCCTGTTTCAGTCTTGGTAGTTTATAGGTTTCCAGGAAGGCCTCCATCTCTTCCAGATTGTTTAGTTTTTTGGCATATAGCTGTTGATAAAAGTTTCTAATAATCCTTGCAATTTCAATGGTGCTGGTCGTGACCTCTCCCTTTTCAGTCATAATTTTAATAATCTCAGTCCTTTCTCTTTGTTTTTGGACAAGTTTTGCCAGTGGTCTATCAATTTTATGGATTCTCTCAAAGAACCAGCTTCTAGTCCTGTTGATCTGCTCTACTGTGGTTCTGGTCTCTAATTCATTGATTTCTGCTCTAATCTTGGTCAACTCCTTCCTTGTCAGTGGGTTAGGCCTGTCCCTCTGTTGCTGTTCCAGTTTCTTGAGGTGAGAATATAGAAACTGCATTTTAGATTTTTCTATTCTTTTGAGTGAGGCTTGGATGGCTATGTATTTCCCCCTTAGGACTGCCTTTGCAGTATCCCATAGGTTTTGGACCGTTGTGTATTCATTCTCGTTGGTCTCCATAAATTGTTTAATTTGTTTTTTGATTTCCTGGTTTATCGAGTCATTCTTGAGCAGGATGGTTCTTAGCCTCCAAGTGTTTGAGTTTCTTCCAGGTTTTTCCTTGTGGTTGAGTTCCAATTTCAGAGCGTTGTGGTCTGAGAATATGCAGGGGATAATTTCAATCTTTTGGTATTGGCTGAGACCTGTTTTGTGTCCCAGAGCATGATCTATTCTTGAGAATGTTCCATGGGCATTTGAATAGAATGAGTATTCTTTGGTTCTGGGGTGTAGTGTTCTATATATATCTATGAGGTCCAACTCGTCGAGTATGGCATTCAAAGCCTTTGATTCTTTGCTTAGTTTTTGCCAGGGTGTTCTGTCTATTTCTGATAGTGGGGTGTTGAGGTCCCCTACTATTACTGTGTTCTTATCTATATGTCTCTTTATTTTGGTTAAGAGTTGGCTTGTGTATCTTGCTGCTCCCCTGTTGGGGGCATATATATTAATAATTGTCATATCCACTTGTTGAATACTTCCTTTAAGAATAATATAGTGCCCTTCTGTATCTCTCTCTATGGCCTCTAGTTTAAAATCCAGTCTATCTGATATGAGAATTGCTACTCCAGCTTTCTTTTGAGGTCCATTTGCGTGGAAGATGGTACTCCATCCCCTTACTCTAAGTCTGAATGCATCTTTGGGTTCAAAATGAGTCTCTTGTAGACAGCAAATGGATGGGTCATGTCTTTTTATCCAATCTGCAACCCTGTGGCGTTTTATGGGAGAGTTTAAGCCATTTAGATTGATAGAGATTATTGACAGATATGATTTTAATGATGCCATTTCTCTTTAAAGTCTTTGTATCGGTTGTGACTTGCTGCTCTGTATCACTCTTGGGGCCTTTTTACCTTTATAGAGCCCCCCTTAATATCTCCTGTAGGGCTGGTTTCGTGGTTACGAAATTGGTTAATGATTGGCGATTTTGGAACGTCTTTATTTCTCCATCAATTCTGAATGACAGCTTTGCTGGATAAAGGATCCTTGGCTGCATGTTTTTCTCTGAAAGAGCTTTAAAAATGCCCCCCCAAGCCTTTCTCTCATTCCAGGTCTCTGTAGACAGGTCTGACGTAATCCTGATACCTTTGCCTTGGTACGTGAGAAATTTCTTTGCCCTGGCCGCTTTCAATACTGTATCCTTGGATCTAATATTTGCGAATTGCACTATGACATGCCGTGGCGTAGGTTTGTCCTGGTTGAGCTTGGATGGGGTCCTCTCTGCCTCTTGGACACGAATGCTTGTTTCCCTTGCTAGATTAGGGAAGTTTTCAGCTACAATTTGTTCAAATATCTCTTCTAGACCTCTGTTTTTCTCCACCCCTTCAGGGATGCCGATGATTCTGACATTGGATCGTTTCATAGAGTCAGTAATCTCCCGTAATCTACATTCGTGGGCGTGGATTTTTTTAAGACCAGCTTCTATTTTCGTTTTTTCTTCTACTAACCCATCCTCCAATTCGCTAACGCGTTCCTCTGCCTCGGTGACCCTGGCCGTCAGAGCCTCTAGTTTTGACTG
>NC_048235.1:19138993-19162075 GCF_002007445.2 Ailuropoda melanoleuca | reverse complement strand
CAGCAGTGGCCGAATCTCAGCCTCTGTCTCAGAACAGAGGGGTTGTGGACCGTTCTCCACTGATGTTCTGGCCACTTTAACTCTGTTACTGTTGGTGCTGCTCAACCCTGCAGCATCCTGGGATGTGCGCCCCACACCCAGCGTCCCAGCCCTCACTTCCAGGGCCAGCGCGTCTCTGTCCTTTGTGTTCCTAATGCCGCCAGCCACCAGCCGCCAGCCACCCCTGCGCACGCTCCCGGAGCTCCCGGTCTCAGTCTGGATCAAGTGAGTACACCGGGATTCCAGAGTTCCGTGAGATGCCTAGTGGCACGCGCTCCCGGCTCACGGTCTCAGTCGGCTGTCTCAAGGTGCGGGTCCGCGGTCCGCCCGCTCCCCCATGCAGGTGGCTACCACTTCCCGGCACCCAGAAACAGTGGCTCCCTCCCCCTTCCATTTATTTTCCGATATCTGTGTGCAGTTTCACGGCTCCCCGCTTCGTACCTCAATACTCAGCCCTATCGATATTCATTTGTAGAGATCCAGATGTATCTTCCTGCATCTCAGGCTGATTCCGTGGATGTTCAGGATGGTCTGGTACCTATCCAACTCGACTCAGGGGACCAGCTGAAAAAGGGGTCCCCTGCTCCTCCGCCATCTTAACTCCCCTCCCTTCAAATTGACTTTTTTTGATGCTTTAGGCCAAACTGAAATCTACAACTTTGAGGAGAACTTTGTGGACACCCAAATCCAAGCAAATTTCCTTCTACATTTTTTTTTCCTATTTACTCCTCTAAGGAACAAGAACAAAAATCACATAGGTCAGTTTATGGGACTTTCTGAGCATTCTTCTTATATTAGAACATGATTATGTATAATGAAAGGGAAAAAACACGGAATATATGCTCAGTCTCTAAAATCAGCGGGCGACAATCTTATTGTCTCACTTGAATCCACAGATAGTTCACTGTCTGCATGAAATAAAAGCCATAATTTTATTTTTGAGTTGCTACCTGTTTTAAACCCATGAATAAATATGATTAAAGGAGTCAGGCATCCCCAGATTGAAATACGAATTGTGGACCCAGATGAAGAAGCTTTCATTTTCTGTGTTAATCAAGGGGAACAGTAGCATGTAAAACAGTGAATAATACATGCACATAAATCCATTCAGATGCATACTGATCAGTATTAACACATTCTTCTCAGTATCTTTCACATCTGTTGCTTTCATCTGTTGCTTTTCACTGTCCCTACTCCTTGCTATTCAGGTTCCCATCACTTTATCCTAGTCTTGCTACAAAGCTTTTTTTCTTTCCTTGCAGACTTCAGGGTTTCCTCCCCTTTCATTCACTTTTCAGACCATTTCCTTGAGCATGATTATTACCTGTAAACACCCATGATTAACGACATTCTGCAGGCTTTCCAAGCCTGTTAGGATCTGGCCCCAGCCCACATATTGAAACTTACTTCCCATTAGGCCATCAGCATCAACATGAAAATTCAATTTCGTTACAGTTCAACTTCAATAATGACAGTTCCTTTAATAACGAAGTCCATGTCAATAACCACAAGGATGGTGACAAGTCCCATATGTCCCTTAGCTAGAGTCCCCTCCCTCCAATGCAATGTCTTCCTCACCCTACCCACACTGCATTCTCCTTATTTGAATCTGACCCTTGGGACAAGCTCACCCACATGGAAGATTCACTCACCCTTCAAAATGCAATCTATCACCTACTCACGTTAGCTTACTAGTGTATTTTAGTTTTGTTTCCTTTGGTTTTATTTAGTTTGTGATAATTTTCATTGTTTTTTCTTGCTATAAGACACATGGCCCTGAAATCCAAAGCCTACCATCTTTGATTCTTAAAAGTTTTCTGTTATAGTAACATATTAAAGGACAGTTAATGAAAGTTAGTGAAAGTCTTGGGGTATGTATTTTAAAACTTTTAAAACTTCCTCATTTCCTGATGCCTCAGCATCCCCACAAATGCGCTATGAGCATTCTCCCAGGCACTAGGGGTCCCACTGTGATAAGGCTGGCCCCTGCCACAAGCCCCACTCCTTCCTTCCCCTGACTATAACCTAGTGACATTCAAGCACACCAATAATATTCTACCCTTACACCCAATAAAGGCATCTTCTCACAGGTCCTCATTGGCCTTCAGCTCCCCACCTGTTTGGTTGAGCCCACTCTCGTGACACTCCTCCCACACCGCCCTTTGTGTGGTGTATGTGCCTCTCTCTTCTAGGACCTGTGAGTATAATAAATCTCTTTCGCTTTCCTACACCTGTCTGCCTCTCCATGGTGATTACGTGTCCACACTTAACTGATCATTAAAACACTTCATTTTTAAGTAACATAATTATTCCTCACAACACAGGGTGAAGTATATTATACATTTCATTTGTCTACACATGCTGATGTTGACAATGGACTTGCCAGTTTGGACTTCTACATGCACATTTTAGAATGTGATCCTCCTGTCATCAGCATCATTGAGTGGTATATAACGGGTTATATGCTTGACTGCTAAGAAGTTATTGTTACCCTCAATAAACTTAAATCTAGAAAAAATAATAAACTCATTAAAATTGTATTGAATAATTGCCTCCATATATGCATGTATGAGTGAAAAAAAATGTTGCATCCCACAAGAATGCACTATTTAGAGAATAATATTTTCTTAATTTTTTTTTATTCTTCTAATATATTTTTTTTAGAGAGAGAGAGTATAGGGGGAGTGGCAAATGGAGAGGAGGGAGAGAGAATCTTAAGCAGGCTCCACCTCCAGTGCAGAGCTGGAAACAGGGCTCAATCTTATGACCCTAAGGTTATGACCTGTGCCAAAATCCGACTGAGCCACGCAGATGCCCCTCTTCTAATACATTTATTAAAGAAAGCATACACCTATAATGCAAGATGTAGCTGTACTTTTTGACACTTAAATGTTGTGTACCAGATGCTATTTGAAGAGCACCAAAGTAATAACTTAATCCTCGTTATCGTCCAGAGGTAGGTAATGTCCCATTTTATGGATAACAAAGCTGAGGCATAACCTCCTCAAAATCTCATAACTGAGTCGGAATTCCAAGCCAAAGAGTCTGGCTTTGAAGCCTGCGCTCTTGGTGACTACATAATATTGCCACTCTGTGTGAGGTTTTATTTTAAAATAAAATATGCCACATCACCCAATGTTTAATACAGCCTCTTCGAAAAATGTAAGAAATGCATGTTTCTGACTACCCATGCCATGGGTTTTTAAAAGTTTTAGGACTCAAACAGAAAATTTACTGGGTTTTCTGCCAAGAAAGGTGTTTTGAGGGCTTATGTGGCAGCATGGCCCTTCTTAAAGAGCTGAAGAATTCTCTTAATTTCCCTCAACATGAGATAATTAATGCATCAAAGATAAACCAGTCTCAGGCTGCATGATTAAGCAAACTCTGCTAACACCATCTGAGCCTGGTGTATGTATTGAGCATCTGCAACATAATTTTACCTGGGAAGACAGATTTTTCCCTGATGGTACCAAGTAGAGATATCCTAAGAGAAGCTAGCATTAACACCAGGGGCAGCTCAATACTTTTATCACAAATATAGCAGAAAATAATTATTTAAGGCCACGTCCATCCAACTGACAAACACAACGTTTGTTAACTAAACACGTTTTTGGATTTGAACAGAATATATAAAAGAGCCAGAGACGGCTATTTGCCGTTTCTCTCCACGCTCTTGATTGGATTGCGTAGGCAACGCTAATGGTGGTCCCCAGCAGCCGGCTCCACCCCATGCCAGTCTTCCTCGTTAACAGAACTCCAGTTTTGTTGAGGTGGCAACATGCTCGGAGAACAGGCGCAGCTGTTCCCTGGGACTAACCCAGGGAGTTAGTCATGATCGGTCCCAGCTTATCACGCGATTCTCTCCATTCCTCCCCAGGTCTCCGTCACAGAATGGTTTGGCTGTACCCAGTTTTCAGCAGTGAGGTATAAAGCGAAGTCTGCCAGTCCCATCTGGGACAGAATTTCTTCGCTGGGAAAAAAGGACTATGCAGAGCCTCAATACCACCGAGCATTACATCAACCCTGGAACTGTTGGTATCTGCACTTCTTTTCATGTGAAATCCTAAGTCTCTATTACCAACACTGCATTTTGTATGAGATGTTAGCACTCACAGCCAAAAGTACCCTAATTTGTATACCTTAGTTGGCTTTCCTCCATTTCTCCAGGCCATTATCATAAGTATCCTACATGCTACAGTATCCTAACATTTACATTAGCACAATTTCTCCTGATAGGTACCTGATTCTTTTCTTTCTTTTATATGTAAGTTACACTGATTTAAATGAAAATATAATAATTATGACATAAAAAATATGTCAGAAAATTTTTGATGTCTACATTGTAACGATAACCACCATCACTCATTAGGATGGATTACATTGTCCCTGATAGCAAGAAATCTAGCCAACGTCCTGATTATGCACATTTGGGTTGCACAAGTATTCAGAAATAAGGTTATATTTTTTGTCAAGTACTTCCACAAATCCCTGTGAGCACATAGTTTTCCTTCTCTGAATTCTGAACATGCTTACCACCTGCAGATACTGAGGAAACTGACAAATAGCTTCTGACAAATAGGCAACTATTCTATAGTAACATGACACTGGGAAACATAAACTGTGCCAAATGGCATTTTATATGGAAGAAAATATACTAAATTTTCACATTACAGGTCAGGTTTATATACTTCATGATATCACATTTGGGGAAAAGTTTTCCTCTTCCTTTTTCTTTTATAATACCCTTGTAACAACTTCAATCTCAAATCCAAGGAGAAACTAAACGATATGCAGTGACAGTCTTAAACTAGAAAATTGTTCCCTGGCCGGACCTCTTACTGAGTTTGCTAGAACTGTGTCCTTTAATTTAAGGAGACACCAATGATCAGAGAAGACATGCAGGATACTATAATGGGTCCATGTTTTAGAAACAAAAAGGACAAGGAGAAGCAAGGTCATTCAAACGTGAAAGAACATTGTTAGAATATATATCAGCAAACAAACAAACAAAAAAACAAACAAAAAAACCCTACTGTATGTTAGAGTAGTAAGATCTAAACACAGTTTCAATTCCAAGCAGAAAGTGTTTCCTAAAGTATTTCCTAAAATTCATAAAGTGTAAAGAAAGATTGGTTCTTGAAGGAAAAAACCACTTTGGAATGAACAGACTCATTCTATTGGAAGGCAGTGACCAGGCAGGAATGAGCAGAGATTCTAAGTAGAACTCGACTAGAGCAAACATTTTGCTGCACTCAATCTACCCTATATCACTTCAGTGTACAACTTCAGAGATTCAAAATACAATTCTCCAGCAGAGACTTAATAGGAGCTGAAACACTAAGATTGAGCCCTTAGGCTTATACATTTATGTCACTGTCACGATAAGCCCCTCACATAGATACAATAACATTAAAAATTCATTAAAATCTTTCTATCAACTGCCCACTTCTTCAAAGGGGATTTCATTTTTATCCTGAACAGATGGCAAGCCTATCACTGAGTGTTCTTTATGACCGGAGCATAAATACTGATTAAATCATTCTGAAACCAATTAAAAACCCAACATTTACTTTAGTAAAACATACCTACAATAAGAGTGAACATGAGCAAACATAGTCAATGTATTGCCTCTAGCCCCATCTCCTGAGAAAAATCTGACTGAAGACAATGGATTATAGAATTAATCTACCCTCAGGTGAGGTGTCCTATTTCTACCTGGACTCTCAATTAAAAGGGCACTTGAGGGCACCTGGGTGGCTCAGTCAGGTAAGCCTCCAACTTTTGGTTTCAGCTTAGGCCATGATCTCGGGGTCCTGAGTTCAAGCGCCAGGTCAGGCTCTCACTCAGCAGGGAGTCTGCTTGAGATTTTCCCCCTATGCCCTTCCCCGTCCCCCTGGCAACACATGCGCTCTCTCTCTTTCAATTTTTTTTAAAAGGAACTTGTCCAGAGATACTAGAATTATTTTATCAAATATGTTTTGGGGTCCGCCATTGATGTGGCCATCAAATACATACACACACACTCACGCACACAGACCCCTTTGCCAAAAATTAAAATCCTTAATTTTGAAATCTTTTTTAAATCTTGATTCCCATTACAGAAAAATATATAGAGAGCAGATATTGCTGTAGCACAAATCTAGGCTCTTACCTTATAGCTACTTACAGCCAAAATACTGAAAACTTCAAAGTATCAGGCACTGTCATGACCACTTTACATTATTTCATTTAGTCTTTGTTACAAATTATTTAAATGGTACTAATTATTTTTTATTAAAAACTTTTTAAAAATTTAATAATCATTGCCATATTTTCTTGTGATTTTTACAACGTAAAAATAAGTCTGTGTTCTCACACAGACTTTTAAAAATACAGCATGTTTGGATTACAAATGACTAACAAAATCCTGCATTTTGTTACTGCATAACTATAAAGTAGGCCAGTGGTCAATAGGAAGGTATATTCAAATCAAAGGCAGTTTTAATTTTAAAGGCAAAAATCTTCATAGGAATCTATGCGTAATATTTTGAAATTGCTGCTGTAACAGTCTCCAGCCTGTGAATAAATCAATCCCGTTTCATGACTGATAGTGGTCAGTATGAAATGCTGGGACATATACCCTACAATTTAGGAATTGGTGTGGCTGCCATTGCTATGCATTCAATTGCATACTCCCTGGTTCCTCTGCGGATCCAGAGGTAACCATCCTCACCCCAGCTAGTGCCCCGGCTGTGTCTACCCATCCGGTAATCCAAAACAGAGGCTGAGTCAGTGCCAGAGCCCACCAGCCAAACAGCATGATTAATCAGCTCAAAGGCGTTGAAAGGGTCTCTCAGACCAGGGTGGCAGTAGATCCCCTTGTGGTAGTGGAGGAAGTAGTGTAGACTTCAAAAGCAACTGCCACGGGCCCATGATGGACCAGCTCAAGCTTCCTCAGGGCTTCACTGCAGAGAAGCCTCCCACATACTGGTACGCGGAGGAGGAGTAACAGAAGCAGTCCTCCTTCGGTTTGCATGGAGATTCGGTGTGTAAAAAGGGAAAGCATGCCTCTTCCACCAGCCCAAAATCTTGGGCATACTTTCCTGCAGTGAAGTACGGGAAGTCACCGTCACAGCCTTGAGCATACTGGCTGCAAGAGACAACGTCCTAAGACTCACCACTGGGGTCTGACTATGATGGGTTAGTGTACAGATTCTTGCTTCCAGCATTTCCCTAGAAGCAAATGAGTAGCAGCTTCCACAAAATGCTTGGTTTCAAACAGAAGTAACAAAATTGGTATCCCGAACATTTCTCCAGACCCTAGATGCTGGCAAATGTAAAATCTTTTCATGTATGTCAGCAGTCAGTGCTGCAGGTTTGGGCCTTAGGATTCTCTGGCTGTGGCCACCACCTCTCCTAATCATCTCCATCAGGGTAAGAATCTCATATTGCACATATGTGGTTGCAGTCCAAGACTTCTGATGGCATTGATCGCATTCACAAAGTCATGGCTGTATTTGTAGAGCCTATAGAATACTTTTCCTGGAGGCTCTCAAAGCGTGGTATTCATGCTCACATTCTGAGAGGTGGTTCCCACCTCCCTGGCTCTAGTGAAATGAGCTTAGTCCCTGCCCAGCACATCATGCACCCAGCCAGCCAAGGTTTCGTGGCAGGAACTGGTTACCTTGCTGTCTGTCCTCTTTACACTTAAAAAAGGCAAACCACTTATAGTCATTCATCACGATCTCAAAGCCTTGACTGTAGATGATGGTGAAATGGTCAGTATTGCCAAAATTATCATATGCTGTATCTACCTTCTCAAGGTGCACCACTACACTTTTTTCTGGTGGTCCCATAACCGAGCAGTTGACACCGTGTTGGGAACCAAGGGGACTCCCCTGGAAGACCCAGGTACCCAGCAGCTCAGAGTAGGTGCATTTGGCAAGTGTGGCAGTGTGTGGTGCTGACAAAGGAGAGGAGCAGCAGGAGGGCAGTAAGCAGCCAGCAGGGCCATCGACCCACCACGCTGGTGCAGCCCCAGAGGGGAGGAGAAGGAGAGGGCAGTCGCGAAATAGCAGTGTGGCGAGAGCCTAAATGATACTAATTATCATACCATGTTAAGATCTAGAAATTACATTTTCATGAGCTTAAGCAACTAGCCCAAGATCACATCGTTAGGGTGTGGAAGAGCCAGGCTTTGTACTCACATCTGTCGATTTCAGAAAACATGCTTGAAAGTACTAGACTCTATGTCCTCTCAAAGAGAGTAAGTTTTTCTAAGCCCTTTGAGAGAAAGAAAATTAAAACAGGAAGCTCTCTCAATCTCAGTATTGCTAAAGCAAATTATTTTCATGCAATGCATACAAACAACTGAAATGCTAGACACAAATCATTCTCATTTCTTCATTAAAGCATAATGAGAAAGTCTTTCTAGTTCAAATTACTATATACACTTAAAAGAAATAAAATGACTTTATAAATATTCTATAATTCAAATTAGTTAAAAAAAGATGGGTTTTAAATATTTATATTTTAGGGGTTTTTGTACATACTACAAAATATAAATTTGAAATAGTACAAATGTTATATTAAAATGTAAATGAGAATCTAATATATCTGAAATTCATCACTAGAAGAGAGTGTATTACTGATACATGACATGACCTAACTATACATGATTCTAGGCGCCTGACAAAGCATTTACAGGTATGGCCCCTACTGGGATGCAGGACTTTCAGTGTTAAAACTGGAAAGCCCAGGCAAACTGGCATAAGCTCGTCCCCCTAATTCTGGAAGATTGTCAGGTAGCAAGGAAAGCCACAGTCCAAGACAGGTACAAATGTCTGGAAAAATATCCTCATGATGTGATTTAATGTTGGAAAAATGCATGTCAGATTATATACTTTCTTGTGAAATTAGGCCATTGCATTTTTTTCTGCTTAATATGGTCCCAAATTTTTCCTAGAGATGGAGAATAACTAAAAAACATCCATCTAGTTCAGGACCTTTGTCCTAGAGTGGTATCAGGAAAAAAAAAAAAAAAAGTTTGAATAGTCAAATATGACAAAATTCCTGTACTCAGCTTTGCTTGATCTGGGAGATTAAGCATCACCCGGAGTTATCATCTTTATATGCATCTGTAACCGGCACATCCAATATTTACTACTCTAGCACATATTTAATGAATATTCTGATTAGGGGGTTGATAACTACAAATTCATGAAATTTATGATATTTTGCTGAAATTGTCTCACTATGGTGCATCTGAGGAAATGTCCTACCGTGCATAGCCAAAAAAGCTATGTTCATATTTTATAACTGATATTTACTGGATGGTATCAAAGACATTTCAATTAAGTTAAGGTTGAATTTAAGAGATTTAACTATTTCATGGCTATGGCAAGTGAAACTAAGTTTGGACCTAGACTTCTAATGAATGTGTCCCAGTGACATCAAGCTAAACTGGGCTAATTAAAATGTCTTATCAGATAAAGGGTTAGTATCCAAAATCTATAAAGAACTTATCAAACTCAACACCCAAAGAACAAATAATCCAATCAAGAAATGAGCAGAAAACACGAACAGACATTTCTCCAAAGAAGACATACGAACGGCCGGCACGTGAAAAAAATGCTCAACATCGCCGGGCATTAGGGAAATACAAATCAAAACCACAATGAGACACCACCTCACACCAGTCAGAATGGCTAAAATTAACAAGTCAGGAAACAACAGATATTGGCGAGGATGCAGAGAAAGAGGAACCCTCCTACACTCTTAGTGGGAATGCAAACTGGTGCAGCCACCCTGGAAAACAGTATGGAGGCCCCTCAAAAAGTTGAAAATACAGCTACCCTGTGACCCAGCAATTGCACTACTGTGTATTTACCCCAAAAATACAAATGTATTGCTCTGAAGGTGCACCTGTGCCCCAATGTTTATAACAGCAATGTCCACAATAGCCAAACTGTGGAAAGAGCCCAGATGTTCATTGACAGATAAATGGATAAAGAAGATGTGGTATGATATATATATAGAGAGAGAGAGAGAGAAAGAGACACACACACACACACACACACACACACAAGGGAATACTACTCAGCCATCAAAAAAATGAAATCTTGCCATTTGCAATGATGTGTATAGAACTAGAGAGTATTGTGCTAAGCAAAGTAAGTTCATCAGAGAAAGACAATTATATGATTTCACTCATCTGTGGAATTTAAGAAACAAAACAGAAGATCATAGGGAAAGAGAGAAAACAATAAAACAAAATGAAATCAGAGAGGGAGATAAACCATAAGAGCCTCTTAATCTTAGGAAACAAACTGAGGGTTGCTGGAGGTGAAGGGGGTGGGGGGATGGAGTATTAAGGAGGGTACATGATGCAATTAACACTGGGTATTATATAAGATTGATGAATCACTGACTTCTTCCTCTGAAACTAATAATATATTATATATTAATTAATTGAATTTAAATTTTAAAATTTTGAATAAATAAATGTAAAAAGTAAAATAAAAATAAACTGGGTGAATTAATTCATTTAATTTAAATATGATTGGGTCATTATCACGTTCATCACAACTAAAAGAAAAATAATTAAAAATGCAAAAGGAAGTTGCATTTTAAAGTATGTCGAGGGTCTTAGCAAAATAATATTAAATAAGAGACATCAGGCTCCAAACAATACATACATAATATCTTTCTAGAAAGTTAGAAACAGCTTTAAAAAAAAAAGTGCTTTTTAAGAGATACGTATAAATGCGATAAAACCATATAAAAAAGGAAATAAAGAAATGTTTACCACAAATCAATCGGGAAGCAGCAGGGGTACTAGGTGGTTGGGGAAGACCATCTGTTTAGTTTGGGTTTGCTGTTCATAGTGTGTATTACATTATTTTACATAAACATAAATAAATACATGAATGAATGAAAGGAAGCCATGCCTAGAAAATGAAGAGTGTTTCGTAATGATGATTACAATTTTCCCGATTCTGACCACTTAAAGTTTCTTAATATATAATCTTACCATCCTATTTAAATCCTCACTATTGGAGTCAGAGAGACCAGGTAGAAGATCCGGATTCATTTTCCTGTCTCCAGTGTCTCCTTCTCCATTTCAACCTACATATCCCTGATACCTTCTCTCAGAACTTCAAAAGCTTCATATTGTCCAAAGAATAAAGACCAGGTCAAGATCCCACGTGATGCAGATGGGATCCGCCTCCTTTCTCCTCTCATTGCTTCCTTCACTGAACCCTGTACCTGCTCATGCCAGTCCTCCCTCCTCTCTTACCCTCTCATTCAGCATCTTCCTATCTCTAACCAAGTCCTCCTTACCTCATAAGGCCTAGCTAAAGGCCACCATGTCCACAAATTACCTGGTCTGAGATCTGTTTCCCTCTGTGCCCCGGAGCACATCATATGTATCTTTATAATTGAATTTATCTATAGCATTTGAGTTTGTTTTGCTTAATTTAGGAAGCTTTTAGTGACTATTTACTTCTATGAGAAGTAAAACACATTTAGAAGAAAAAATCTGACCAAACCATATGCAATGCCCTCAAAGAGATTTTAGTGTAGAATTATTTACATTCCTATCTCACTTGTTCTACTTGGTAATAAAAAAGGCAGTATCAATAGATTTCACCTTTGTATATATCCTAGTACTTACCACACAGAAGGTAATTAATTAATATTACTTTCAAATCTACCCATGGATTTTTTTTCACTTCAGAGACCACCAGTGTAATCAAGGACTGCCATGTCATTCCACATTTTGTATCTTTCCTATAAATATGTCTGAATAAAAACTGAAATTCCTGAGTCACTTCTATCTTCTCACTAAAATATCTATGAAGAAAAAACTCACACCAACCAAAAACTAATATCCTACTTGCAAAATCTGGAAATGATTTCTCCTAGACTTAAGGTGCTGCAGTAAGAATCGCCATCCTAGGCTGAAACTAGTAAAAAAAAAAATTTAAAGAAAGGTAATTGGAAATTAAAGATAATGGGGAAAAAAAATCACCATCCTAGGCAATGTCCTCTGCTTTGGAGAAGATGTCCTGAGACTGCTTGTCTTCACTGGGACCTGTTTTCTCATGTGGCCAGAGACAGCCCTGCACTGACCAGGAGTTCAAAACAGCAAAGGCCTTTGCACCTGTGAATACTGGCCTTCATCCTTTGTTTAAAAAAATGGTGGTTTGCACCAGGTAAATACTTCTGTCCTTCAGCTCCATTGCAACTGTTGGTGACCATGTGACACAGTGACAGTTCCAAGCAATGAAACAGAAACAAATGTACTGAGTGGAGCTTTCACAAATATATTTTTTAAGTTAAAAAGAACTGGACACCTACCTTTTTCTCTTTGTTCTTTTCCTCTCAAGATACCCATTATAAATATATATGTATGTGTGTGTATATGTATATATACCTATTGAATATATGTTATATACCTATTACATATTTTAAAATATTGATATATATTTAGTATATAATAGGTATATATGATCTATATGGGTATATTATATATACAATTTTATACACACACACACACACACACACAAAATCTTATGCCTAGATTTGGTCCAGTCACTCCTCAATCATAATAATAAGTCACACTGGTTTGGAGGTTGAGCATCTAGAAAAGCCTTGGTTCTCAGCCACTTCTTTGACCCACTGTGTTGGTTCTGGACTTCCTAGCTCTAGACGTCTGGTCATGTGAGAATAAAAGATTCCATTCGGTTAAGCCGCTGTGGTTCTTTCCCTTACTTCAGACTAAAGCAATTCTAATTGACATAACATCCCTGCTTACTAGCCACAACTAGGCTGGATTCACTTCCTGTTCAAAGACTGAATTAAAAATGCCAAGACAGTATGGAGATTAGAAAATTTTTCTGTAACACAAAAGAATATATCTTCATGAATGGATTCCTTTAAAGGATACTACAGGAAATAAAATTTTAGAAACATTGTCACCTATTCGCAATGAAATTCAAAGGATAAACCTTTGAAATAAGAGCTGAGATGAGAGGTTAAGACAGCATACTGGCATGAAAAGGAATTTGGCTAGAAGGTAAGTTGAAGTGAAAAGGAAATAAATTAAAAGCAAGATGGCAAAATTAATATCTTAATGAGATTAGAATCACTCAATATTAGAGTCACTGAAGAACAAAGCCAACGCTGCTGAAAATTGAATAGTAATGTGTAGAATAAATTTGAACAGCTGCCTCCAAGATATAAGAAATGAACAGAGATTAAAATCATGAGAGAAGGAAAAGTAGATGCAGTTGATGGAAAATGATGTGCAACATAATTTGTGTTCTTGAAAAAGGAACCATTTTAACTAAAACAATAAATCTGAGTTATAACAGACAACATATTCCTAAACAAAAGAAAGCCTTTCGTCTACAGATGAAAAAGTCTCAGTGATTAACAGGCAACATTAATAAGGACAAAACCTCAAGTGATTCTGTTGAAATTCATAATTTCAAGGGTGAAGAAAATAACATAAATGTAGTTCTTGACTAGACAGAAAGTTTCGCCTCCAAAGGAAAAAAAAATCAGACTAAATTCAGACTTCTCCATATCAAATACCAGGAAGTAATGGGCCAATATCTATAGAGTTTCAGGTGGTAAAGCTTATAAACTAATATATCAATACATAAAATATTTTTATATGTGAAGATCAAATAAATTATCAGATATGCCTTTGAAATATATGTCAATTTTACTTTTGAATATGAGAAAGTTAAACATCAAATTCTCAAAGGTTAATCGAAAGACTAAAGGATTAATCAAACATTAAATGAATTATACTAACACAAATGATAGACTAAGATACAGGCTTTTTAAACCATACATTAGAAAAATAGTGAAAAATGTAGGCTATCATTGCCATAAAATCATAAATGAAGTAACAATTACAAAATGGATATGCTGAATGATTTTGTTTTAATAATGTATACAAATGGATAGAAAAATACTGAACAAACTACAATAAAATGCTTACTCTGGTTTAAGAGATATAAGTTTTTCTTTTCCTCAAAATTTTCTGTATTTTCTCTAATAAATGAAAAAAGAATTGTATTTTTAATCACCTCTCACTTTCTTCCTTTTGGGTGAATTTATAGTAGGTCAGCTCTAGTGTCTTCTTTGTGATTTTGAAAGCTTCTTTCTATATCTTTGGGTAACGTTTGGAGTTGTGATAAGAATTTATAACAATATATTACTTGTTAGGTAAAATGACTATGTTCTGATCTGCTTTATTGCAACTGATAATCTTCATAAATCAAATTTGCTATTTTGCCTATGTCAAGAAAATACCAGGCAATTTATGTTTTAATAACTTTCTTTCAAAACTGCGAAATTCCAGAAGCTGAGTTCTCAATATGTAGACCTATTTAGTCGTGATTTTTGTTTTCAGTATAAAGCCATAAATATTTTGGAACTGTAAGTTAGCCTCCGGTCTTTCCTCTTATCATACTACTCTGTCTTTCCATTTTTGCAGAATTTCACTTAGCTGATTAATGCCTCTTATATACCTAATACAGTTTAGTTTTGCAAGAATATATAGCAGAATCATAACTTTTTTCAGTCAGCATTACATTTTCCTGTAGTAAACAGAGTTACAGGTTTAACTGAAAAGAAAAATGTCATTTTATTTTCTTTAGCTGTTTTCTAGAATGATGAAGATTTTCCTGGTAAAGCTCAGCGCAGTACTGGCCCTTGGCATTAAACTAGGGAGTTGAGGCTGCCAGCTCAAAGAAATATATGAACTTAAAAAAAATGGATTGTTTGTATTATTACCCGAAGGTTAATTTATGGGCTTCTGGGTTCTTAACTCCTCCGAAACACACCAAAATTCACGGTGAGAGCCGCAAGCAGACCCAGAAAGCACTGATTCTCAGCTTCATCTCTGTTTCCTCAGTTGCCAAAGGGTCAGCATAGGAGTGGGTGAGAATCCCTTGACTAAACCCGAGATGAAGCATCCAGAGTTTGACAATCTAATTCCCTCTCTGCCCCTGGCTTTCTAGACATCTCCAATAAGGCACTTATCTGGTCTGTGCCTATAGCAACCTACAAAGGGAGAATAATATTTTGATCCCAACTCTCTAGGATGCTGTGATCATTAACTAATAATTTATGTTGAAGCTAAGAAGAGACATAGATATGCTAGGAGTTATCAGCATATTCAAATAAACTCCAAAATCCTAGGTATCTCAATGTTCTCCTACCTGACTAACCGCTGTACAGATGAGGAAATGATTTGAAGAAGAGGGTTTTCAACAAGCGGAACCACATGTTAATATCCTGGATCAACAAATTTCTACTGGAACTTCACATAAAAAAGTTTATTTCATCTCATACATGACTAAGCTTTCTTTCATTCTTTCATCAGATATAATATTATTTTATTTTTGTAAAATTGATCGCACTAACATTTGGATTATTTTGTGATTTTTCTGGGATCAACTTTTTTGCTCTAGTTACTTGAACTTGAATGAGGCAACCTTCCGAGTTCAGGTATCTCTAGAACTTGAGTATCCTTCTATTCCAGAGTAGCCACCAAAACAGTGGTTACGCTGATGAGGCTTTTCAGTCAATGACTGTCCTTATAAAGAGGTCATATACTGTTGAGAATGTATTTTTTCCCACATATTGTCCTTTACTTTCTTATAAAAATATAGTCTGACATACATTACATTATCAAAATAAAACAGCAAATGCTGGACACTGAAAAGAATTAAATTATATAAGCACAAAATCAAAGTGTTATTTTTATTGACAGGCCATATAGCTCTAGCGGGGATTGTTCCTCTGAAATTGGGGTAATAAGGATACTTAACTTGAAGATTAAAAAAATCTATTCCTTCAAAATTATTACAACACTGTCTGGCACATAAGAAATAATCAACAAATGTGGTCAGTGTTTAATAATAAATGTTATCAATATTTAATAATCAATAAATGTTATTAATACTTAATATTCTACGACAAGAATACACTTCATCCTAATCATACTAAAGTTCTGCATATCTAATAAGTAAAATCCACTGCTATATGTGTTTTCAAACAGTGTAGAGGGCTAATGATATAATAATATTTCTAAAATTTTTGATTTGTTAAAGATGGGAAACTTGCAACTATCTACAAACTCAACCAATAATCTGATCATTTTGTTCAATGTTTTTATGTAGTCACCATGATATAGTGGGGATATAGTGACCTCAAGTACATTGTTCTTGTCTACTGGGATTTTATATCTGGGATTGCCTGCCATTGTGCCTGGCATATAATGAATACTCAATACATGAGATCTATTATTATTTGTATCACTCCTATTATTTAAAGAGATTACATCATCAACTGCTTTTTATTGTCAGCTAAGTGCTCCTACATATTATAGATAAGTTAGTGAGATGAATTCTAGATAGTTAATCAAAGAATTAAATTAATGGGTTGGAAGGATTCTGTGCATTGTTGCGTGCTATATTACACTATGTTGTATCATATTGTGTATATGTATGTGTGTGTATGTAGATAGATACATATATACATGTATCAGACATACACAACATAGTGAAATAATATGTATAATTAACTCAAGATCTGTTCCCACCCTTACCACTATCTATTTTTAAAATTTAAAATATACATATAAAAACTTAAGACATAATGACACACCCAAATTCTCAGCAGGGAGAAAAAGACCAAAAACAATGAGGTAAAAAATAGATCTTCTGTGAGTCTCACTAGAGAAGAAAGACAAAAATCTAGGGCACAGCAAAATGCCAACGAAGAGAAGACAACTAAACTGGCGACAGAACCTCACTACTTTCTGTCATTCACCGTGTGTTTTCTTGTCTTGGTCTTCTGTGCGTAAGAAATTGGAAAGAACTACTCAAAAATGCTAAAAGAGCACTCCCAAACCCAAAACTTCACTTCTGCCACCCCCGAGGATCAGTGCCTTAAACCCTGAATTTGTCTTGTTCCAGCTCCACACTGTCCAAGTGAACAATCCTATTCCAAACACTACCTGATACAGCTTGCACCATCCCTACCATGATATTTAGCTGGATAATATTTTTGAACCTTACTACTTAAAAAGTGCTGAGGAAGAATATAAATAAGAGAGCCATAAATGTGGTTTTAAGAGCGAGCCATGGAAAATACATTCTGTTTCAGGGTAAATAGGTTAAGGTCCTTGATGGCAGCAGAATGCAGACCGAGGTACCACAGACCTTTAATGTAGTATCCATGTATGTTTTTATTAAGGGAAGGGAATGATTTCCAAAGAAATATATAAAATAGCTTTCACCCTTAACCACCTTTCTACTGGGAGGAAAAAAACATTCACAATTTAACAGATCACAAAGCAAGATAGATGTTGAGGGCTAGCATTCTCAGAATTTCTAGAAGGCATGGCAGTCTTGTTCAGCTCCGGGTCCCCAGTGTGTAGCAGTGCTCAAAGCTTGAAACACAAGGGTTCTTCCATAAATATTGGTTGAATGAATAAACAAGTAATAGTTAATAGAAGTGAGTAAGAGAAATAGCCCCGTCCAGATAGTCATTTCATCAAGCCATTCTTGAATCCCTATGCTTAAAGCTTGGAGGCAGATCCTTTGGGGACGGAGAGATGGATTTTAAAAATGAATACTACCTTCAGAAATTCATATTTGGTGATCATAATCTCTAAATGAAATGAAAATTTGCAGAACCAAAGAATATTTATTTTATACAGAAAGGAGAACAAAAAACAAGTACATCATTCAAGAGAGTAAGACTGACATGTCTCAGGTGAGATGGGGAAAAAGTTTAACAGAATTGAAAAATATTACATGGAAGTTCTACAAAGTACTGCTCACAATAAATGCTAATACAATTAAATAAAATGGGATGAGAACTATGCAAAAATACTACAAAAAATAAATATAATGTGTTTTAGAAAGATGAAGAATCAACTATAAAGGAAAAACATTCTTGTCCATCTAAAAATTAAAGTTTTCCATTTCCAGATGTCTGACTACCTACCAGTGTTTCTCTCTTCTTTTTGAGATCTTGAAAAAAACAATAAGAGCAACACAAAGCTATAATCCATCAACAGTAAAGAGAAAAGGTGGGAGCCAGTCATGAAAGGGGTGTTTCTAAAACATTCTATGAGAATGAAAGCATACAGTGTGAGACAAAAGGAAGCAAAGGGTCCTAAAGCAGTGGAGAGCATCAGCCTGCTCATCAGGAATCTTGGAACAATCTGGATATGTGTATGGTCTGACAGAGCATGAAAGTATGAAATTGAGCACAGGGAAGTGGGTCTCTACGTACATGGGATTTAAAAAAATATATTTTACTGATTTATTTGAGAGAGAGCACAAGACAGAGGAGGGGCAGAAGGAGAAGGAGAAGCAGACTCCCCACTGAGCAGGGGGCCCAACGCTGGGCTCCATCCCAGGACCCTGGATCATGACCTAAGCCGAAGGCAGATGTTTAACTGACTGAGTCACCAAGGTTCCCCCCCATATGGGATTTTTAACCCATATGGACTTAGATCTGTTGGACACAGAGTGGTAGAAGCAAACGTGTAGACTCTAGAGAGAAATAAAAGGTCTTTGCTAGTAATAATGCAATAGTAGAATAAATTACCTGCGGAGAACTAGGGCAGCTAATGTAAGTAGCAATACTCTAGAGTAAGGTCCTCAGCATTCATGCTTTTGTGCAACAAAATTAAAACCAGCTCCCATTCCGCTGCCCTGAGAAAAAGCCTTACATCCCACCAGCCCCACTTCACATACTCAGAACTCTTTTATCAAATTTTCTATTAAGTTATCCTTTGATGTGGACAAAAATTAATTGTATCATTTCAAGTACCACTGATAAGCTGGTACCTCTCAAATCTATACTACAATACCAGGGGTTTTTTTACTATTTTTAAATCTCAGAAAGCAAAGAACTCTTCATCTACCCTCCCTCAAATCTCTTCGCTGTTCTATTCTTATCTCAGTACCCAGCCACTAAATTATTCAAAACAAAACCTAGGAGTCATTGTGGATACTTTATTTTTTCCTCAGTCCATAAGGAAGTTACCCAAAACTAGTCCACTTTTCCTTGGACTCTTCACTACCCTCTTAACTACCTTAATCACCTCTTAACTACCTTCACCTCTGCCCTGGATTTCCTACAAAGCTTTCTGATTTATCCTAATTTCCAACAATGCATTCTCCACTGAGAAGGCAGGGTGATCTTTTTAGAATGTAAATCAAAGGTCATATCCCTCCTAGAATGTACCCAAAGGACTCCTTTCTCACTCACAGTGAAATCCAAACCCTTCACCAAGGCTGGAGGACCTCAGATGACATTGCCCCTGCCAGTTTTCCTTACTTCATGTATGCCCCTTTTTTTCTCACTCTGCTGCCACACTGTGGTCGGGGGCTCTTCAGAGATTTCTGAAGACTGTCCAGGACTTTACAATTGCTTTCGCACCGCCTGAAACACTCTTCCCCCAGATCTTCACATCTTCACATCTTCACATGGATAGCCACCTTTTTTTTTTCTTTAAAGTCTCAGGTTCCTTAGACAGGTTTTCCCTGACTACCTGGTCACTCTATCATATGAATAAGTTCCCACTGTTTTCTTCATGTTCCTGGTACATCAACTTCTTTTATTTATTTTTTGTCTACTTATATAGTTTTTGTATTCCAGGATGAAATCTCCATGGGGCATGGTTGTCAGTATTGTTTCTGACAGTAGCCACAGTGCCTAGAACAGTGCCTGGAGCAAAATAAGTGCTCAAAAGTCTTTGCTGAATAATTGTTCAAAAATGCCTGAAATGCCTGAAATGCCTGAAAATGAAAAAAAAAAAAGAAGAAGAAGAAGAAAGAAAAAAAGAAAAGAAAAAAAAAAAAAAAAGCCCAGTATCAACCAAAATAAAATCAACTCCAGGAAAAACAAAACAAAACAGAACTTCTGGCACCAAAATTATAACTTTTAAAGTACTTTAATTATTAACTCAGGGTAATTTGAGAATAAAATGTAAGAATTTAAAAATCAGAGTTCATAGACATGGGAAAGGTTATTTTTAAAATATCTAAAATAGCCACTCACATGCAATGCTGAAGCAAGTATGAACTTTTAGGAGCATTCTGGAAAGTAATCCAATTGCACCTGTCAATAACTAAATGCACATACTCTCTGCCCCATTAATTCCCCATTTAGAATCTATTCAACAGGTATAAAGGCATTGGTAACATGAATGTAGCACCATTTACTAGAGTATTGTATACAATAACAAAAAAGAAAATGTTCCTGATAGTGGTATAACTGAATAAAATTCAGCACATCCATAAAATCGAGTATCAGGCAGCTATGTTTAAAAATGAGTTAGGGGTACCTGCATGGCTCAGTCTGTTAAGCATCTGACTCTTGATTTCAGCTCAGCGTCTTGATCTCAGGGTTGTAAGTTCAAGCCCTGTGTTGGGCTCCTTCCTGGGTGTGGAGCCTATTTTTAAAAATAAATAAAATTTAAAAAAATAAAAATGAGCTAGATTAGTGCTTTGGAAAGAGATTTATTGTAAATTATTAAGTTTTTTTTTTAAAAAGCAAATTTGGGGGATACCTGGATGACTCAGTTGGTGGGTATGGAGATTATTTAAAAATAAAATCTTTAAAAAAAAAGCAAACTTTGAAAAGCAAGTTTCAAAGAAGTGTATGGGGTAGGATGCTATTTTTTAACAAATAAAAAAGCACATTTATACATGTATATGTGGGTGCACATGTATATTAGTAGAAGAAAGAAAAATACTGTTAGTAATAGTAACCTAAAGGATGGGAGGCGGTACATAGCAAAGAAAAAATTCTTCTTTATATATCTCCAGAGTGTTTTCTAATTACAAGAAACACATAATTCTTGTTTTAAATTCTAAACAAAATAAGAAGGAAAAGTTCAGTGAAATGTAAAGAGGAGAGACAGAGACGGAACAACAAAACGAAGTAATTACCGAATTAAATACTACCCAAAGAACAAGAAAAAAAAAATCTCCACCATGAGTCATTTGTACTTTAGAACTCCCAAACAACACGAAATCAATAAAATAAGACACCCAGGATGAAAGGATAAGACAGCAGAATAAAGTGAAAAATGAGATTGCAAAGCTAAAAAGACAAACGGGATCAAAGCAACACTATTAGAGAAATAATAAATACATTTGAAATAACACAAAAACAATATATGGGGCCAAATACTGAATCAGAGGCCAAAAGGGGAGAATAAGGACAGAGATTGTGAATCTCTGAGGAGAGAGTTAATGGATACCTCAGACAGATAATGATGATCCAGCAAAAGAAAATCAATTGTTCTCCATTCTGGGGAAATCTTGTGTTCTGTCCTATAAATGGAAGAGGGGGAAACAGTCCATTTATATATGTATGTTTTTTAAAGATTTTATTTATTTACTTGAGAGAGAGAGCATGCATAAGCAGGGGGGAGGGATAGAGGGAGAGGGAGAAACAGACTCCCCGCTGAGCGTGGAGCTCAGTGCAGGGCTGGATCCCAGGACCCTGAGATCACCACCTGCACCAAAGTCAGATGCTTAACGGTAATACATTTATATATTAAAGACAATTTTCATGAGATGCAAGGGGGAAAAAGTGGATCTGCTAATTAAAGGAGCCTACCATGTTTAAAAATAAAAATAAATATTAAACAGCATCATCAAAACTGAGCTATACACTGGACAATCTTCTGAAATTTGTAAGTGAAAAAAAGGCAACAGGAAAAGAGTCAGGAAAAGCAAAAGTAATGAGGGAAGAAGGAGAGAGGGAAGGTGGGAGGAAACAAGGAAGAAAGGAGAAAAAAGAAGCAGGGAGAAAACCAGGCTTGAATACGCTAGTAAGTTGAGGAGAAAGTTTGATTATAAGAACAACAGAGTCAGTGGTTTCCACCTTTTCTGTTAGCTCTCCTTCAAAACCTGTGCAGAGGGCAAGGAGCTGCAAAGCTTGACACACTCGCTCAAAATGATTACTTAGGTGAAATGCAGGCATTTGTATTTTAACTGTGAATAAAGCTTTAAATCAGTGAAGAAGAAAGTTAATGGGAACGGCACCTGCGAGACAGCAGACTGAGAACGGGAGCTCCGGGAGCGCGCGCGGGGCGGCTGGCGGCTGGTGGGCCACCTGCACCGGGGAGCGGGCGGACCGCGGACGCGCACCCTGGAAACACCAGACTGAGTCCATGAGCCGGGAGCGTGCGCCACCAAGCATCTCACGGAGCTCCGGAGCTCCGGTGTGCTCACTGGATCGAGGCTGAGACCGGGAGCTCTGGGAGCGTGCGCGGGGCGGCTGGCGGCTGGAGGGCCACCTGCACGGGGGAGCAGGCGGACTCGCGGTCAGCACCCGTGAGACACCAGACTGAGACGGGGAGCTCCGGGAGCCCGCGCGGGGCGGCTGGCGCGGCTGGCAGGGTTGGAAACACAAAGGACAGAGACATCGGCCCTGGAAGTGAGGGCTGGGACACGCCGGGTGTGGGGCGCACAGCCCGGGATGCTGCAGGGTTGAGCAGCACCAACAGAAACAGAGTTAAAGTGGCCAGAACATCAGTGGAGAACGATCCGCGATCCCTCTGTTCTGAGACAGAGGCTGAATTTCAGCCGCTGCTGCTCTCTCAGAAGAGGCATAGCAAACCGCCAGGGAAAGCCGCCAGAGAACAAAAGCCCGGAAATACCGGCTCACAGGGTGCCCATCCCCATCCCCCCTCGCAAGGGACACAGAGACTCTACCCAAACAGGGTTTTCTGAGTACCTGCAGGCAGGCCCCTCCCCCAGAAGGCAGGCTGAAAAATCAAGAAGCCCACAACCCGGAGCGCCTGAGTGGCGCAGTCACCNCCGCCTGAGTGGCGCAGTCATTAAGCGCCTCTCTTCGGATTAGGGCGTGATCACAGCGTTCCGGAAAGGAGTCCCTTACCGGGCTTCTCCACTGGGAGCCTGCTTCTTCCTCTCGCTTGGGTTCCCTTTCTTGCTGACTGTCTGTCTCTCTCTCTCAAATAAATAAATAAAATCTTTAAGGAAG
>NC_048235.1:19112501-19138893 GCF_002007445.2 Ailuropoda melanoleuca | reverse complement strand
ATCGAACTTTACATCGGAATCCGGGGATGTACTGTATGGTTGACTAACATAATATAATAATAAAATAAAAAAATAAAAATAAAAATTAAAAAAAAGAAAGTTAATGGGAAAACAGCAGACAACAAGGAGTTAGTGGAGAAAGTATTTCATAGATCTGGGTTTCTGAAATCACACCGCGTAGATAGTGGACACTAACTGTTCTGAAAAGAAAAAAATAAAAAATTTTTTAAATATATTCTACTTCTTGAGACCAGAACCACAACCAGAAATTTGGTCACAAATTTGCAAAGGCATTACAACTATGATCAAGGAAGAGTGTTCAAAGTCTCCAAGTGTCACAGAGGACTTTCTATCCTCCGGGTCTTCGGATTGGAAAAGACCCTGAAAATTAAATACCCTCTCAAAATTAATAAAAGCAAAGAAACATCTCAGCCTGATTTTAATTTACTACTAAGTTCCTGCACCACTTGACTTATGAGTTTCTCATTCAAGTACATATTCAGCTTCACAGATCACATGATGGCATAAATGAATATAAATGTCATGCCACTTTTACCCAAGTAGCATTGTTGCCAAGCTTACTTGCCTGGTACTGAATCTGGGGACCAGAAAGAGAGTTGAAGTTATGGACCCAGAACTTCTTGTGAAAGCCTCGGGAAGCAAGGTGTTATATCTTATGTACTGGTGAAGGCTGCCTGAATCTAAGTGGAAAATAAGCGCAGTTAGAGGATTTCGTGTTTATAAAAAAAAAAAAAAAAGGCAAGTTAAGTGTATATAACAATTGCAGACTGCCTTCTTTTCTGTAATATGGTTAGTTGAGATAAGATAGTTTTTAAAGTTCTGCATTGTTATAGATTCAGAGGAATATAAATAAATAGGTAGATAGGTAAGTAATCTTTAAAAAAAAAAACGAAATGCCATGAACAAGGGATAGGAGATAATTCAATCAAGTTTTATCTTTGATTTAGTTCTCTAGTCTGAACATTACTATAAACAGATTTCAGTGACATCAGAAGATTATTGAAATACACATTAAAAATTAACATCTTTCTAACGAATAAGTTGTAAAGTTGAGCTTAAACCAGTTAAATCAAGCAAGAAATAATGGAAACCCATTGACCTGAACAAACTGTGATTTTCTAGATCAGAGTGCAACACGTAAGTGCAATGAAAATAATTCCAGGTCATGTCTTGATCCTATAAAAATCTGTCGTCTGTGATATTGGATTTTGCACTTGATTCTCAAAGGTCAGAAGAATAGCAGGAAAGCTACAGTTCCAGTTTTTCCATAAATCATTTTGTATTCATGGAAGAATTGCTTCTTTGCTAGGAGAGCTGCCTAGAAACCAGATTGAAAATGTCTATGAATTGGGTAGGTTCCAGATGGTCAGTGATCTGCACAGGGACCACACATTTTAGAACTTAGGGGGAAAAAAAGTGTGTGTGTGTGGGAAAGTTTGTTGAGATTAAGATGCTTTTTCAAAGTTCTACCTTTTTATAGATTCAGAACTGCTATCATCAGCCACGGATCTATTTATGACATTAAGCTCTTAAAAAAATCATTACTAGTCATCAAAACCATGCTTTAATGGATGGGATAAAATCCTGAACTATCATACAATTCTTTTTTTTTTTTTTTTGCTACTTACCTTCTAAAAATTATAGAAGTTGATATGGTGATACCATACTACTCTTTCTTTACACAGTGTATATTAAAACACACACACACACACACACACACAAACTTGTCAATTTTCAGTAATTCCTATGGCCAAAACTAGACTTTACCGCTAGCAATAACAACAGTTTTTTTTCATAATCTCAATTTCAAAATTCCTATTCTTTGATTATCACCCACTTCCTGTAGGACCCCATTTCAAACAATCTTTAGTCCTCACAAAACTGCCAATTCATTATCACCTCCACCTTTCACTTTTGAACACACCTGCATCCTACTTCTCTCTTTACCCCATTGAGATTCCATGATTATTATAATCACATTGCTGCATATGACTTTAGTGAGCTCTTCCTCCTTGTCTTTCTCCAACAAAACTATATACCGGCTAAATCCCGCTCTTTGCCTACTCTCCCACCTGAACTTGGGTGAGTGAATTTAGACAAAGAAAAACCCACCATCGGGTTGGTTGGTCTTCCTTGGTTTATATTCATGAACATGAACAAATTCTCTAATGCTTTCTAGAAATCATATTATACTTTCTCTGGTCCATTTATACTCCACTTACTTAGATGACTATATCCCACCTTTTCCACTCCACCCTCAAATCTCAAATCCTTCCTCTCCATCTTCATCTTCAGCTAATGATCTGGCTTCCTAATTTATTCAAACAATCTGAAAAGAATTCTCACAGTCTCCCACAATTATATTGACTCTCCAACTAGCATCTTCACTTACTCTTCTGTCCCAACTTTTCCCTGAGATAAACTATTCCTTCTCTTTTCTAAAGGTACTTATTTGACTTGTTGACTATAACCCATTCCCTTTAACCTATCCAAGGATATCACTCAGGTGATGCTTTCCTCTCTTTGCTATATTATCAATTTCCTCTTACCACTGGATTATTTCTATCACCTTATATTCTATTGATGCTCTATCTTTAAAGTAAAAAAAAATGCCATCATTTCTTCTAGATAGCATCACATTTGTTTTTCTTCACACCGAAGTTCTTCAAAAGACCTGCCTTTTTACTTGGTCTTCAATTTCTATCTTAGACTCACTCTAAAAACTCAAGATTCAGTCTTTGGTCTCCTGTCTTCTCTATCTACATTCCCTGCCTTGATGGTCTCATCAGTCTCACAGTTATAAATCTCATTCACATGCACATAACTCCCAAATGTATCATTTATATCTGCAGTTCAAGCATCTCTCCCAAATGCAAGACTTATTTTTCCACCGCCTACTCAAAATCTCTATCATGGACTGAATGTCTGTGCCCCCCTAGAATCAATATTTTGAACCCCTAACCTCCAGCTTGGCTGTATTTGGAGATGAGGCCTCTAAGGAAGTAATTAAGGTTAAATGAAGTCATAAGGGTGGGGCCTTGATCCAATAAGATTAGTGCCCTTATCAGAAGACATACAAGAGAGCTTGTTCTCTCTTAGTACAAAAGCACACAAAGAAAGGCCTAGCAGATATAGCCAGAAGACAGTATCTGCAGACCATTTTCCTCACCAGAAACCATGTTTGCCAGCATCTTGATTGTGAAATTTGAGCCTCTAGAATATGAGAAATCAATTTCTATTGTTTAAGCTGGCCAGTCTGTGGCACTTTATTACAGCAGCCTCAACAGACTAATATAATCCCCATTCGGAAGTTTAAAGAACATCTCAAGCTGAGCATACCCAAAACTCAACTCCCAACCTTTTCCCAAAAACCTGCTCTACCACCATGGCCAAATTGTAACAATCTTCAATCCCTCTCTTTTCATCATATCCCATATCCTTTCTATCAGGAAATCTTTCGGTGATACCATCAAAACATATCTAGAATGTAACCATTTATCTTCACTTCTGTTGAAAGTTCCACAGATCAGGCTACCTCATCTCACCTAAATTACTGTAATACCCTCATACCTGATCTCTCTGCGTCTATCCTTATATTTTACCTTATAGTGTCAGTAAATTAAGGAAATGCTTGCAAAATAATGGGGTGTGCCAAAGGACATAGAAACTGATTTGAAGTAGATCTCATTGGCCAAATCTGGGACAAATGAGAAATAAGATGATAATAATCCATGAGTCCATACATACATAAAAAATTGAATACCTAAATAATTGGGGGAAATGGGACAGCCCTTCCTTACCGTAGAATTCTAGTCAATAAATGTAAAAATAAGGATGGAACTGGAAACATCATTTGGTAAACACTACATTATATTTGCTGCTGGCAAGAATCATCAATAAATACTAAGTCTAGTTGGTGAAAGTATTACAAGAAAGAGGATATTTGCATAGGGGCGCCTGGGTGGTGCAGTTGTTAAGTGTCTGCCTTTGGCTCAGGGCATAATCCCAGCGTTCTGGGATCGAGCCCGGCATCAGGCTCCTCCTCTGGGAGCCTGCTTCTCCCTCTCCCACTCCCCCTGCTTGTGTTCCCTCTCTCTCTCTGGCTGTCTCTCTGTCAAATAAATAAATAAAATCTTTAAAAAAAAAAAAAAAGAAAGAAAGAAAGAGGATATTTGCATAATCTCAAAGGCTCTCTGCACAATATACTTATTATTTTAAAATTGACGATTGTAACCTCATAGCACAGAAATCTGGCAGATACCACCTTAATCAAGTCATCAAACATCACCAAAAATGAGACATATCAACATCATGTACTCCTGGACATGATCCACCCGGAAGAGCACATCACTTCTGCAGTAGACTTGCCAAAAATTGCACAACATCAAAATATCAAACAAAATTTGAGACCCAGCCTACAAAATAAACGGCTAGTACTCTTCAAAATTGATGACCAATAAATGCAGTGTGAGTGTAAAAAAGGATCTAGAAAAAAGGACATTAATTCTAATTTGAGAAAATTTAAATAATGTCTGTAGACTCAGTATTGCATCAACATCAATTTCCTGGTTTCAACAATTATACTGTGGCTATATAATGTATTAACACTGAGGGAAGCTGGGTAACAGGTATACAGGGACTCTCTGTACTATTTTTTCTAACATTTGCAAGACTGACATTCATTCAACATAAATCATTAGACAAAAATGTAAACCACATCATGCTGCTTCTCTGCCCCAAACCGGCAATGGTTTCCAGGTTCCCTCAGACTTAATACATAACTGGGTTCATCACTCATTATTCTCTCTCGGCTCCAGCCACACTGTTTTCTCTGCTGTTCCTTAAACAAGCCAGGCATGCCCCCCCCTTACAGGCTTTCACTGCTGTTTCCTCTGCCTGGAATGTGTTTCCCCAAGACACCCACATGGCTAATTCCTTCACCTCTTTCAAGCCTTATTTCTCATCTTCTCTTCACAGTGATACCTGACAATGCTATTTGGTATTGCAAACTGAAAGCCCCTTTTTGCCCCAGAATTTCTGACTGTCTACCTTGCTTTATTTTGTCTTATTTTTCCATAGTACTTTTCACCTTCTGCCATGCCATTTAGTTTACTTAGTTAGTATTTTTATTATTATGTCCCCACCCACTGCTATGTAAATTCCAAAAAGGCAGAAAATGTTCTCTAGTATGTTCATTGTTGTATCCAAAGCACCCAGCACAGTGCCTGGGACAGAAAAAGCATTCTGTAATTACTAACTGCCAAATGAATGAATTCTCAATATTTTAATGGAATTTAACTTAGAATTGTTTTCTTTTTACCTCATATTGTTGCTTACATTCTTTTATTTTGGTATCTTCTTTCAGAATATCTTTATAGGTTGGATCTTAATTTTCTGTTCTGATAGATTGGTCATCATAATACATTAATAATACCCAAAATATCTGAAAAAAATATTCACAGCATATGTTACAGAGTAAGTTAATATATTAAATACAAAAACTATTAAACTAATAAGCAAAAAAAAATCATTGGAAGAGAAAAATGTGCAAATGTTATGAATAGGTAATGCATGAAAGAATTATAGTTACCATGCTAAAACACTAATTAAGTTACTAACAAAGAAATTTAAAAAAAGAAATAATGTATAGTTCTTATCTATCAAACTAGGAGAGAAGTTAATAGCTTAGTAGAAAGTAACCGTGTTCCTCCTGGGGTGGGGGGGGGGTCCCACAAGAGGAAAAGTTGATTTTGATCAGATCTCCTTGTGCACATGTCAGTGGAATTTTACTGATATGAAGAGAAATGGGGAACTCTTATTAAAACAAAAACAAAAATCCTCTTTTTANGGGGGGGGGGGGGGGGGGGGTCCCACAAGAGGAAAAGTTGATTTTGATCAGATCTCCTTGTGCACATGTCAGTGGAATTTTACTGATATGAAGAGAAATGGGGAACTCTTATTAAAACAAAAACAAAAATCCTCTTTTTAGTCAAGTATATCTAGATGAGTAGTTCTCAATAAGGAATGATTTTGTCCCGCAAAAGACTTTTGACGGTGTTGGGGGTCTGTTTTGTTTTGTTTTGGATTATCACAGGAAGAGGAACTACTGACATCTAGTGGTAAAAGCCTAGAATGCTGTTCAACATCTTCCCCCCCCCCCCCACACACACACACAGGTCAGATCTACACAACAAAGACTATCCAGTCCAAAATGTCAATAATGCCAAGGTTCAGAAGCCCTGGTCTAGATAGATTACTGCAAATAAAGCTGGAATTAAAGAATTTGTGCACTGCAGTTGAGTAGAGAATGGAAGTGAGCCCTCTTCTCTTTAACCCCACATGACTAACCAAGTGTGAAAATAAAGCTCTGGAGTGGGCAGAATGATTTCCCCAAATCACCACATGAATAGTGATTACATCCTAATCATAAGAACTCGTATATATGTTACCTTACATGATAAAAATGACTTTGCAGATGTGATTAAGGTGAAATAGGGAGATTATCCTGGATTATCCAGGTGAACTCTATCTAATCACATGGACTCTTAAAAGATGGAGTTCAGTTGTCTGCAGAGAAAGAGAGAGAGAGAGAGAATACTTGAAGACAGGAGTAGTGAGGCAGGCAGAGAACCCAACCTACTGTTGCTGGCTTTGAAAACACAGGGACCCAAGAAAAACCCTGGGAACCAATTTCAAGACTACAATATATTATTATTAATAATACAATATATTATTATTATAGTCAGCATTAATTGTAGTCTTCAGAATTTATTTATCCTGGCTTTTGATGTTTCCTGAAGATTGACCCAGTCTAAACTCCTTAATGGATTCAGCCTTCAGAAACCAATTCCAGAAAGACCTTTTTTACTTGGTTTCCCTCCCTACTGCATCTCTACTGTGAATCAATGAATAATGAGTAGACTACTTCATTGGTAGGGGGTGGGGGGACAGTGTTACAGAGGAAAAAGAAATGTTTAAAATATTTCCCCCTGGAAATTCCAAACTTCTCACTTTTTATTGCCAGTGCCAATATTGTATTTAATATTCTTAAAATGGAAGTGTCACTGTACTGAGAAAAGCAGAGTATGAACTCCAAGAAGAGAAATGAAAGCTTCATCTCAACAGAAGACCCTTGTAATTTTCATAACACGAAAAACAAAACAAACAAGCACATTTGCAGATATCAAGTCAGCCGGACATCCCTGGCAGATTAAAAACTAAGAATTAGAACAATTGTGTTCAGTAATAAAGGACCTAATGTAATAAACAGTTCTTTGGTCAAGGCCAGACTACATAGTAACAAAAGAGACTCCAGACCACTCTGTTTTGTTTTGTTTTTAGGCTCTTACCTTAGACACAGAGGTTTGGACATTGCCAGTTCCTCCGAGATATGTAACAAGAAAATAGTGCCTCCTCTCTACCCATAGCCACAATATTGCTAAAACAAATATAAATTCAGTCATTTGTATATTGTTCCTTTTTTAAAAAGAGCTTCAGTCATCCTCAACACATCCCTTCAGGTATCTGGAAGTCTCCAATTAGGGGGGAAAAAAGCCCTCAAGGTATTTTTATACTAATAATTGGATTAGGAAAAATACTATTTACTACGTGTTTGGCCCTGCACAAGTGTTTTACATGTATCATTATTCTCAAATCTACATAATCTTTGGGATAAGATCATGAGGACCCCCGACCTCACCGTTGGAGTGAAGGTGTCAAACCCACTACTCTGTGAACAGAATTCTCTCCAACGTGCTTTTTATTTCCTGGCTTACCACCTCATCTTTCTGGGTGTGCTGTTACTCTAAATCAGTACAACCATTTTAAATTTAAATGAGTATTCACCTCCTTTTATTGCCATAAATCTTTTATTAAAGGTCAGATTTGATTGAAATGAGGAAAGACCAGCAGAAAATGGTGGAAAGGATCCGATGAAGATTCAGCCTCTGTTGCTCAGCCACTGCACTTACTCTGCTTCCAATGTAAAAGTAGTAAATCTCTAGATAATCTTTTGAATGGCTTCCAGTCACTGAAGTATATTTTATAGCTTCCATAGAAGTGTAACATTGATTGAAAGTAAGATTTGTGAAACATCGAGTAGCATTAGATCCTCCGATTTAAAATGAGGATTCGTATTCTACAAGGCTGTTTGAGATAGCCTGAAGCCAAATCAGCTGATTTGACTCAAGGCATGTCTGCCACAGAATTATTATAGACAGAGAGCTAATGCTGGGGAAGTTTCACAGACTAGTCAGCCACCTATTCAACTTTCTAACAGGTTTGCCTGAGACCTTGGCCACTATAATACCAAGGAAGCAAGGCAATAGGAGCATAAAATTTTTTCAATATAAATAATAACAGTAATAATTACAGCTTTATTTTTAGCACTCGTTACATTCTAGGCACAAACTGTGTGCTAAACATTCAACAGACATTAATCAGGAAAACGAAAAATGATTATAGAGTTAGATTCTGCAGTTCGTCTCCCTTGGTTGTGGTCTCAGGTCTACCAGTTTCAACTAAATAATCTTGGCCCCAATATTTAAATTCTCATGTGTAAAATGGAATAAGAAAAAAATACCTACCTCACAAATTGTGAGAAATAGAAGAGGTGTGCAAGAGGGAGGTCCCAGGTGGCAATGTTCAGGAAGACCCTGAACACCGAACTCATCTCCCACGACACACTGTACCTGTACCTACACAGAGAGCAATTGCTCCTGAAGAAGAACTAGGGCTGATGGAGCAGGTTTGCACAACAAATGCTAGCGGGACCACACAGAGAGGAAGAGATGGAGACAAGTAATGATGGGAACCCCACACCCAATGTGGGGGAATGCAGCAGGAAGGAATATCACTGACGGGTCCATGGGCAGATTCATCACACTGGGCACAGTGGAGCTGGGGGCGGCGGGGGGGGGGACACCAGTCTAAAGGAAAACTAGACTTTTAAGTAAATCCATTTACTAACCTTAGGACATCTGTCAAAGTGAGGGAAAACTGTTGGAACTCTTTTCAGAGTCCAAGGCACTGGTGAGTGCAATTTTTTATATCCCCCTCCACCTTGATAATGCAAGTGGGAGCAGGGTCCAGGTGCCTTGTCCAGCCTGCTAGGGCTGCCCTAGTGCACCCCAGGCCTGGCCTACACCGGCTCCAGCCATCCCCAGCAGGTGGCTCTGGCACCATGTGCCCCAGATCTCCCCACCTGGACCCACCCCAGCTCCATCCATCCTGCCAAGGCAGCTCCAGCATGGTGCCCTCTGAGACCAACTTGCCTGCACCCAGTGCAGCAGTACCACCAAGGCTGCCTTGGTGCAGCACATCCTGAGACTGATCTCCCACCCATCCCCACTCCAGCTCCAGCTGTCACACCAGGCCAGCCCTGGTACTGCACACCCGACAGCTCCAGCCCATATCTGCTCCAGTCTAAGCCATCCCACCAAGGCAGCCACAGTGAATATGCCCGGGATCTCACACACACACACACACACACACACACTTCCTCTGGCTCTAGCCACCCAACCAAGGTGCCCCTGCTCCAACCCACCAAACTGCCTGACACATGCAGTCTACACAGGGGATGCTCCTACACAGGCCAGTCCTTCCACACCAAGAGAAGTAGCTGTTTCAGCTAATTCATAGGAAGAAACACAGAATGTCAAACAAAATGAGAAGACAGAGGAATATGCTACAAACAAAAGAACAAGATAAAACTCTAGAGGGAAAAAAAAAACTAAAAAAAGAAAGACTAAGTAATTTACCTGATAAAGATTTCAGAAGTAATAGTCATAAAGATGCTCACCAAACTCAGAAGAAGAATGGAAGAACACAGTGAAAACTTCAGGAAAGGGTTATAAAATATAAGAAAGAATGAATCTATCTAAATAACACAATAACAGAAATGAAAAATACACTAGAGGGAATCAACAGCAGATTATATGATACAGAAGAATGGATCAGCAATCTGAGAAACAGATTAGTGGAAATCACCCAATCAGAACAGCAAAAAGAAAAAAGAATTTTTAAAAATGAAAATAGTTGGGGTGCCTGCCTGGCTTAGTTGGTAGAGCATTTGATTCTTGATCTTAGGGTCATGAGTTTGAGTCCCCATGTTGAGCACAGCAATTACTTACGAAAAATAAAAATTAAAAAAAATAATAAAATGAAAATGAGGCTAGTTTAAGGGACCCCTGGGAGATCATGGGCACTAACATTCACATTATAGGGGTCCCAGAAGGAGAAGAAAGAGAGAAAAAGGCAGAAAACAAATTTAAAGAAATAATGGCTAAAAATTTCCCTTGCTTGGGGAAGGAAACAGACATCTAGGTCCAAGATATACAGAGTTCCAACTAAGCTGAACCCAAAGAGATCCACACCAAGACATATGATAATTAAAATGGCAAAAGTTAAAGATAAAAAAAGAATCTCAAAAGCATCAAGAAAAGAACCAAATAATCACACTCAAGGGAAGCCACATAAGACCGTAAGCTAATGTTTCAGCAGAAATTTTTCAGGCCAGAAGAGAGAGGAATGATGTATTCCAAGTCCTGAAAGGAAAAAAGTTACAACCAAGAATACTCTACCTAGCAAGATTATCATTCAGGATTAAAGGAGAAATAAAGAGTTTCCCAGACAAGCAAAAGCTAAAGGAGTTCATTATCATTAAACTGGCCCTACAAGAAAAGTTAAAGTGTCTTTTTTTTTTTTAAGATTTTATTATTTATTTGTCAGAGAGAGAGCACACAAGCAGGGGGAGCAGCAAGCAGAGGGAGAAGCAGGCTCCCCGCTGAGCAAGGAGCCTGATGTGGGGCTCAATCCCAGGACACTGGGGTCATGACCTGAGCCTAAGGCAGATGCTTAACCAACTGAGCCACCCAGGCATCCCTAAAAGGTCTTCTTTAAGTGGAAAAGAAAATACCATAAAGAGAAATAAGAAAATATATGAAAGAAAAAAAATCACACTGGTAAAGGCAGTTGATCAGCCACTAGTTTGCCACTTATTAATAAGCTAGTATGAAGGTTAAAAGACAAAAGTAGTAAAATCAACTATAATTTCAATAAATAGTTAAGGGATACAGAAAATAAAAAGAGGTAAAATATGATGTCAAAAATATAAAACGGGGGGGAGATAAAAATAGAGTGCTTTTAGAATGAGTTCAAAGTTAAGCAATATCAGCTTAAAATAGATTGCTATATAAATAGGGCAATATATACAAACCTCATGGTAGCACAAACCAAAAACATACAACAGATGTACAAAAAGTAAAAAGAAAGAAACCCAAATATAACACTAAAGAGAATCATCAAATCACAAGGGAAGAGACCAAGAGAAGGAGCAAAATTGCAAAAACAACTGTAAAACAAGTAACAAAATGGCAATAAGTACATATCTGTACTATAATTTTTACTTTGAATGTAATTTAATTACTTTAAATGTTAATGGACTAAATCCTCCAACCAAAAGACATGGGATATCTGAATGGATTAAAAAAATAAGACCCATCTATCTGCTGCCTATAAGAGACTCATTTCAAATCAAAAGACACTCTCACACTGAAAATGAAGGAATAGAAGATATTCCATGAAAACAGAAATGAAAAGAAAGGTGGGGTAGCAATTCTCGTATCAGAAAAAAATAGACTTTAAAACAAAGATTATAATAAAAGATAAAAAAGGGCAATACATAATGATAGAGCGGTCAATCCAAGAAAAGTATATAACAGTCATAAATACATTTTATGCACCCAATATAGGAGCACCTAAATAAATAAAGCAAACATTAACAGACATAAAGGGAGAAACTGACTGTAGGACAATATTAGGACTTTTTACACCACATTGATATCAATAGGTAGATCATCCAGACAGAAAGTAAATAAACACTGGCCTTTAACAACACATTAGACCAGATACAATTAATACATATATACAGAACATTTCATTAAAAAGTGAAGACTATACATTCTTCTCAAGTGCACATGGAACATGAACATTCTCCAGAATAGATTTCATGTTAGGCCACAAAACAAGTTTCAACAAATTCAAGATGACTGAAATCTTATTAAGCATCTTTTCTGAGCACAATAGTATGAAACTAGACATCAATTACAAGAAGAAAACTGAAAAAAAATGTGGAGATTAAACCACGTGTTACTAAACAACCAATGGATCGATGAAGAAATCAAAAAGGAAATTAAAAATTAGCTTAGGGCAAAAGAAAATGTAAACACAACTTTCCCAAGTATATGGGATGCAGCAAAAGTAGTTCTAAGCGGGAAACTCATAACAGTACAAACCTACCTCGAGAAAAGAGAAAAGTCCCAGATAAATAATCTAACTTTATACCTAAGGGAACTATAAAAATAAAAAACAAACAAAATTCAAAGTTAGAAGAAGGAAGGAAATAATAAATATCAGAGTGGAAATAAATGAAACAGAGACTTAAAGTACAATAGAAAAGATCAAAGAAACTAAAAATTGGTTCTTGAAATAAACAATATTGCTAAACCTCTAGCCCAACTTATCAAGAAAAAGTGAGTGAGGACTCAAGTAAATAAAATTAGATATGAAAGAGTAGAAGTTACAACTGGTACCACAGAAATACAATGGTTTGTAAGAGACTACTATAAACTGCATGCCAACAAATTGGAAAACCTGGAAGAAATGGATAAATTCCTAGAAAGACACAACCTTCCAAGACTGAAGCACAAACTTCTAAGACGGAATCATAAAGAAAGAGAAAATCTAAATAAACTGAAGTGATGAAATTGAATTCATAATTTTAAAACTCCCAAAAACCAGAGTCCAAGACAAGATGGCTTCATAGGTGAATTCTACCAAACATTTAAAGAAGAGTTTGTATCTATTTTTCTCAAATTATTTCAAAACATTGAAGAGGAAAAAATGTTCCCAAACTCTAAAGCCAGCATTATCCTACACTAAAACCACAAAAGATACCACAAGAAAAGAAAATTACAGGCCAATATCCCTAATGAACATAAATGCAAAAATCCTCAACAAAGTATTACCACACCAAATCTAAAAGTGCATTGAAAGGATCATACGCTGATGATCAAGTGGGATTTATTCCAGGGATGCAAGGATGGTTCAATATTCACAAATCCATGTGACACACTCATGAAATGAAGGATAAAAATCATATCAATAGATGCAGAAAGAGCATTGACAAAATTTAATAACCATTTATGATACAAACTCAATAAAATCGGTATAGAGGGAATATACCTCAATGTAATCAAGGCCATATATGACAAATCCACAGTTAACATCAAACTCAATGGTGAAAAACTGAAAGCTTTTCTTCTAAGATCAGGAAAAAGATAGGGATGCTCATTCTCATCATTTTTATTCAAAATGGTTTTGAAAGTCTGAGCCACAGTAATTAGGCAAGGAAAAAAAGAAAAAATGAAAGCATCCAAATTGAAAAGGAAGAAGTAAGACTACTGCTATTTACAAATGACATGATACTATATACAGAAAACCCTGCAGATGCCACCAAAAACTATTAGAACTAATAAATGAATTTAGTAAAGTTGCAGGATACAAAATTAACATACAGTAATCTGTGGCATTTCTATACACTGATAATGAGATATCGAAAAGAGAAATTTAAAAACTAATCCTATTTATAATTGCATCAAAAAGAATGAAGTACCTAGGAATAAATTTTACCAAGGAAGTAAGAGACCTGTACTCTGAAAATTATAATACATTGATGAAAAAAATTAAAGATGACACGAATGAAAAAATATCCTGGGCTCATGGAGTGGAAGAATTAATATTGTTAAAATGTTCATAATACCCAAAGCAATCTACAGACTCAATTCAATACTCACCAAAATATCCATGACATTTTTCATAGAACCAGAATAAATATTTCTAAAATGTATATGGACCACAAAAGACCCCAAACAGCCAAAGCAATCTTGAGAAAGAAGAACAAAGCTAGAGGTATCACACTCCCAGATTTCAAACCGCACTACAAAGATGTAGTCATCAAAACTATAGTATTGGCATAAAAACAGACAGGTTGATCAATGCAGCAGGACATTCCAGAAATAAGCCCATGCACATATTGTCAATTAGTCTATGACAAAGGAGGCAAGTGTATACAATGGAGAAAAAACAATGGATGATGTTGGGAAAACTGGACAGCTACAGACAAAAGTATAAAACTGGACCACTTACTTATACAATATACAAAAATGCATTCAAAACTGATGAAAGACTTGAGGGTAAGACCTGAAAGCATAAAACTTACAGAAGAAAATATAAGCTGTAAGCTCTTTGACATTGATCATTTTGTAGAATATTTTTTGGATCAATTCTCTCTGGGCAAGGACAACAAAAGTTAAACAAATGGGATTACATGAAACTAAAAGGGTTTGTACAGTGAAGTAAACCATCAATAAAATGAAAATGCAACCCACTGAATGGAAAAAGATAAGTACAAATCATACATTCAATTTTGGTTAAGACCCAGAGTATATAAAGAACTTACACAATAAAATTTCAAAAAGAAAAAGAAAAAAACAACCTGATTAAAAAATGGGCAAAAGACTTAGAGACATTTTTCCAAAGAAGACATACAGATGACAACACGAGCATGAAAATATGTTAAACACCACCATTCGGGGAAATGTAAATCAAAATTGCAATGGAATATCACCTCATACCTGCTAGACAGGCTAGTACCAAAAAGATAAAAAATAGTAAGTCTTGGCAAGGATGTGGAGAAAAGGGAATCCTCATATGCTGTTGATGAGAAGATATATTGGTGCAGCCACTATGGAAAACGCTATGGAGTTTCCTCAAAATAATTAAAAATAGAACTGCCATATGATCCAGCAATTCCGTTTATGAGTATTTATCTGAAGAAAATGAAAACACCAATTTGAAGAAATATACGTAGCATTAATTATAACAGCATTATTCATTGCAGAATTACTTATAATAGCAATGGAAGCAACCTATGTATCAGTTGATAGATGAATGGAAAAAGATGTGAGATACGTACGTACGTGTGTATGTGTGTATACACACATCCCACATCTTCTATATACATAATAGAATATTACCCAGCCATAAAAAAATGAAATCTTGCCATTTGTGGTAACATGGGTAGAGGGTGTTACACTAAGTGAAATAAGACAAAGAAAGACAAGTACTGTATGGTTTCACTTATATGTAGAATCTAAAATATAAAACAAAAAAGAAATAGACTCCTAGATACAGGAAGCACACTCTAGGTTACCAGAGGGGGGGAAGGATCGGAGGGATGGGTGAAACGGTGAAGGGAATGAAGAGGTACAAACTTCCAGTTATAAAATAAATAAATCCTGGGGATGTAATGGACAGCTTAGGGGATATAATCAATAACATTGTAATAACTACGTATGCTGACAGATGGTAACTTAGACTTACTGTGCAGGTCATTTCATATACATTATGAATATTTGTATATACAGATACAAATATCAAGCCACTATTATGTACACCTAAAATAAGATATTGTATGTCAATTATATTTCGATTTAAAAACACACACACACACAAAGTGTGAGTGCATGTAAAGCATTTGACAGGGTGTCTACCAGAGCTCTCAATAAATGTGACCGTTCTTGTGCAGGACCACCACGTTCCACGTGATTACTGGCTCTGAGATATGACGGCGAGCAAGCTCCCCAAGGTTTTTTACCTTAATGAAGCTTACATGCCTATGGGGGGAAAACACAAGAAAACAATAATTTTGCAAAAGATAACTTTATATTGTGATAGAGAAAACAAGCATGGTGATTAAATTGGCAATAGCTGAGTGAGGTGGGAGGCAATTGAGATGAAGGAGTAAGGAAGGCTGGTAAGTAGAGGGATCATTTAAGATGGACCTAAGGAATGACAGTGAGCCTCCCGTACCCAGAACCAGTGGGGGAAAGAACATTCCAGGCAGAAGAGACAATGACATCATCCCAAAGGAGATGAAGTAGACAAGGAGCCAGATCTCTGAAGTCCTTGCAGGTCCTGGAAAAGAGTTTAGGTTTTATTACAAGAGCAAAAGGAAAATGCTGAATGACTTTAGGTGAGAAGGTAACATAACCTGATCCATTTGTTATGTTTTTTCGATCACTTTGATTTCTGTCTGACAGGATAAGAAATAGAGAAAATCAATAGGATAATAGCAACAGATATGCCGATAAGTATGTCGAATCACAATATGACCGGAGAGAAAAATAAATAGCAATAATAAACCTGTGGAACAGGCATGATAGTGTTCCTAATTTTGTAGAGAAAGAAACTAAGGCTTGTGGAATTTAAAACATAGCCAAAGAGAAGCTGATGTTCAAGCACAGGAATTTCTGACTCTGCCAATTTAGATGTTAGGTTAAGGTGTGTGGTTTGTGGGGGGAAAAAAGAAGAGCATTCACTAATGTTTCCGAAGCCTGCGTGTTCAGAGTCAAACAGAACACTATGAAATATTGTGTAAGGACACATCTGTTGTGTATTTGCTGTATGGAGTGGCATCAGTTCTATTTAAGTCTTGAAAGTTGTCAGAATTGGGGGGGAGGTTTTGTGGGGGGCTTTTCTTTCTTTCTGCTTTTCCTTTAGCCTTTTAAAATGTGCTCTGAAACAAAGCACTGCAGGATAACTTGTTACCACTTGGATTTTACTTGAAGTAAGACTGATTTTGTTGCCATGTTCTCCAAAAGGCAGACTGCTTTCTGAAAAGTGTGAACTTCCACCAGAGAAAGGGAAGCGGAAATCTTACTTATCTCTAACCCTCCTTCCCCACATGAGAGAATCTGAATTACTGGATTATTATTTTGCCATATGCTGATCTTCACCTGCAAGAGAATTTTTGTTGCAAAGGAAAAACTTTCTAAAGAGAATTTATTTCCATGCTGTTTTCCTAGTCTATCCACACAACCAGCTTTCAGAATTTGGCACTGCACCTTCCTGAATACACTCTCGCCCCAAAATCTTGTGACTTCCATGGCTGTCCAGTGTTGTAGGTGTGCATAATGGCAAGTTCCAAAGTACATTAGGGAGATTCTCTACGGGCAGTAACTGCAGAAAGATTTTTCTGAAATATATTTAGGTAAGGTAGGGAACTTCACCTGATACTTTCTCTCCAAATATTCTGGATAACAGGAGTTTTAAGACTTTGTTTAAATGAAAGAAAGAGAACTATGGCACAACAAAATGGGAGAGTTTACTGAATTATGTAAAGTTCAAAATGAAGAAAGGAGAGGGGGAAAATGAGCGAGTTCTCACCAGTAAAAAGTGTTGCAACAACTCACTCAGACATCGTGAGTGAAATTTCACCTCCCTTTTATGAAAACATCTCCAAAGTAATGTTGTTGCTTTTATTAAAATATAATTGACACACCATGTTACATTAGTTACAGGTGTAGGACATAGTGATTCCACATCTCTATATGCTATGCTCACCACAAGTGTAGCTGCCATCAGTCCAGAAAGAAATGGTATTAGAGGGCAATTTTTAAGGCTCACAATATTTTGCCTATTTTGCATATCTAAATTGACTGGCTTTTCTACCATGGTAAAACATTTGTGGAAGGAAGATAACAAGAAGGACATGGAACAGAGCATGTAAACACTTTATAGATATTAGTTATCTATGAATCTATCCTGGTTTCATTTTCTCTTTATTTCCTGAGTCGAGAGGAGATTGGTGTAAATGGGGGAAAGTGCAACCTATAGAAGAACGTTCAACTAGAATCAAGATTAAAATTGTAGGCAATAGTCAGCCATACCTACCACTCAGGAAAGAACACAGAGCCTTCCATAGGATATAATGAACTTCACCTAATTTTACTATTGGAAAGGGGGCATATTTGCTCCCAGGTGTTGTTGAACTCCATTTTAAAATCCTAAAGGGCTTAATTTGGGTGGCTGTAGTACAAAGCCATTTTTAAGTTACTTGTTTCAATGTTCTTCATGAGTGTGGTAGGATTTGGCAACTATTGCAATTATTGGAGGATCCCAAACAAGATGGGTCAGTAACAAAGCTTATCTGGAGCTTTGCAATACTTATTAATTATTAATACCTAATACTAACCTATTTTGGTTATGAATGTCTTTCAACCCTTCACACTGGGGGCTCAACTTCTATAAAAGCCTCTTAAATAATTACCCGGTGCTTGCCATTACGGTTGTACGGAATGTGGCACATTTTGACTTCCATGTTATTTCCCCCTCATTGGCATATAGAAAATAGTCAGTGGAAATGAGGAGACAGGATTAGAGAGGGGGCAAAGTTCTCTGATCTCCTGTCCCCACTATTTCTCTTCCCACCATTACAATAGCATCAAGCTGGTCATCTCCTTGTCTAGTGGTATGCTGCTAAAGGTTTAACAACCAGCATTCTCAAAATAAAACAGCCTTGATTTATAGGACTTGACAATCATTTGGTATAAATACCCGCCTTGTGGCCAATGTCAAGCTCCCAACAAGATGGTACTGAACACAGAGTTGGGAAATGAAATAACCACGATCTGCTCTGGTTAACTATTGTCAGCATTCAAACGCACCTTCAAAAGGATCTTCTCAGCATAGCAACAGGGAGAATGAGGATGACAAGACAAGGATGGCCAAGTTTTCAGCTACCATGATGCTTGCTTTTCTAAACTGCCACAATTTTTCATAAAAACCACATTCATGTCTTATGGAATACATGCTTCAGCCACTGGATAATGCCAGAATGCTATGAATAGCTGCAAAAGTGTGTAACTAAAAATGTTCATGGGAACAGAAACTCATTCCAATAGCTCATATTTATATTTGCATGTTTTTGCATTTTTTTCTTGACATAGTGTAAATGATCTGCTATGAAAAAAACGTTGGTCTATTTACAAGCTTAAGGGAGGCTATGTTCTCCCTTTCATGCTGAAAGAGTGACACTTCTGGTTCTTGGTGTGAAGTGACACTTGGGTTTGTCATGATACAGTTAAAACATGACCACAAAAAATCATGCAACAGAGCCCACTCGAATAATAAATAAGCAGGGAAAAAACATTAAGGATCTGTTATTTGACGCTCGATTACAAATACAACTGTAATGCAAAAAAAAACTGACCACACCTGAAAACTTCACCTAATACTTCTCCTCTAACACTTTGACAGTTCTCTTGGCCTGTTGAAGAATGCAAGTTGAATCCTGAACAAAGCTGAGATAGTGCAACTTTCAGACAATTCGTGTTCAATACTACTGAGTATCATGATATGTCTCCTGCAGGAGCAGATACTTCCCTTCACATGATTCAGAGATCGACTGACAACACAGAATAGGAGAAGCTGAAGTATTCGTGAAGGTATATGCACTGAATTGCTTACCCTGTCTCAAAATGTACATTCCTCCCTTGGTTTAAAAAGCACAAAGCAGGGGCGCCTTGGTGGCTTAGATGGTTAAGCATCTGCCTTAGCTCAGGTCATGATCTCCAGGTCCTGGGATGGAGTCCCATGTCAGGTTCCCATCTCAGCAGGGAGTCTGCTTCTCCCTCTCCCTCTGCCTCTCCTGCTTGTGCGCTTTATCTCTCTCTCTCTCAAAAATGAATGAATAAAATCTTTAAAAAAAAAAGGAAAAGGCAAAGTAAATTCAGTTTTGTGGAGTGACAACACCATGTGACATTGTAATTCTAACACTAGCATCTGAGAACTCTAGTCAATGAAGATAAATGCAACACCTATGGCTTTATTCCATCTCTTGGATCCCCCTGTCAATGTGGTAGCCGATAGCAACAGGTAGCTATTTAAATTTAAATCAGCTAAAATTAAATAAAATTTAAAATTTATTTCCCAGTCACATTAGCCACATTTCCAGTGCTTAATAGACACATATGGTTAGTGGCTACCATACTGCACAGTGCAGATATAGAACATTTCCATTACCACTTAAAGTTCTATTGGATAGCACTAAGATACACTAGCCTCATTACACTGGCACACTAGAAAATGAAGGGAAGACAAAAAATTGGAAATTGCCCTTTGCTTTAACCTGTTACTACATTCTCATACAAATTATTTTGGCACAGAAGCATCTTTTGAATAGTCAGGAATTAGGAGCCTCTTAATCTGGAACCCGATATCCTTGAGCAAATATGCAACTCCTTCTTTCATATTTAATTATAATGGGGGGAAATGGAGAAAACATTCAGCAAGCCATGCTTAAGAGTAATTCCCAAGCAGTGCATTTGTCAGCTGGAGAAATAAGATTCTGGCTGCACAGAATTTATTCCTTACCCTTATTTTGCTTTTCCCCTGACCCTCATTTCATAGAAATATTTACAGCAAGCAGTACTTTAGTCCTTAGGAGGAAAACCCCCCAATTGCTCCCCAATCCCTTAGGAGCCCAGATGTTGCTCTATGGAATCCTGACTACCTCTGGCTGGATGCTGAAGTAAGTTCAGAGAGCCTCCTCTCTTGGGCCTGCTAAATGAAACAGAATTTTCTGTCTCTGATAGGCAAGGGCTAATTATTGTCCCTGAGCATGAAAAATTTGCTCAAAGCCCCCTGAAAGGAAAAAAAAAATCAAAATTCTAACTTAAAGTCAGCAGTTTCTGAATTAAATTTTGCAGAACCTCAGATTGATTAATTTCTAATGCATTCAGCAACAACTCTGTCCTTGGGCATAATCTGGATCCTTTCAATACAGTGGTTATCACAGCAGTAGAAATAGCAGCAAAACCAATGCTATGATAGCTAAAACATAATGTTTTGTCATCCTGCATCTCCCTATCATAGGTTCATTGTCTAGTCAAACAATATTTGGATAGAAAATAGATTTGATGACAAAAAAAAAAAAGGAAAAAATTCTTGCACGCACCTGTCTGATTGCTCTAGATAAGCTCAGGAAACAGAAAACACAGAGCAGCCTAACTTGCCACATAAAATTAGAAAGTGACATTTTGGAAAAAAAAAAATACACTACAAAAACGGCTCCGTTGTCTGAAATAAAAGATCTCTGTCTGAATTATTTTTTTCATTTCATCCCTTCCTTATGTCACTACCATCCCAGTCCCAACCCACTGATTCTTTCTGTCAGGTACCTATTAGTCCCTCCCTAGAGGCTCTGCAGCCTCAAAGCCAGAATTGGAAAGTACCTGGTCACACTGTCATCTCCAAAATGGATCTTCTTCCTAGTCATAAATTGCCACAAATGGATAACCCATTTATTTTTTTATAGACTTTCTTTTTTTTTTAAGATTTTATTTATTTATTTGACAGAGATAGAGACAGCCAGCGAGAGAGGGAACACAAGCAAGGGGAGTGGGAGAGGAAGAAGCAGGCTCATAGAGGAAGAGCCTGATGTGGGGCTCGATCCCATAACGCCGGGATCACGCCCTGAGCCGAAGGCAGACGCTTAACCGCTGTGCCACCCAGGCGCCCCGGATAACCCATTTAAAAAAAAAAAAAAAAAAGATGAATTAGGGTGAATTTCACAGCTTACTTCATTCTAATTGAGAAAAAAAAATATAGGGGATTTGAATCAATACAAGATAAACTTATTGTCTTCTCAATAAGAAAANGATCCCATAACGCCAGGATCACGCCCTGAGCCGAAGGCAGATGGTTAACCGCTGTGCCACCCAGGCGCCCCGGATAACCCATTTAAAAAAAAAAAAAAAGATGAATTAGGGTGAATTTCACAGCTTACTTCATTCTAATTGAGAAAAAAAAAATATAGGGGATTTGAATCAATACAAGATAAACTTATTGTCTTCTCAATAAGAAAATTTTTTGACTGGGGCTCTTGGGTGGCTCAGCTGGTTTCTTCAGCTCAGGTCATGGTCTCAGTGTCCTGGGATTGAGCCCAAGTGGTCAGGCTCCTTGCTCGGTGGAGAGCCTGCTTCTCCCTCTCTCTTTGCCCCTCCCCCTCATTGTGCTCTCTCTTACACTCTCTCTTTCTATGTCCCTCAAATAAATGAAATCGTTTAAAAAAAATTATTTGACTACTGTACCTGACATTTTGTAGTTCTTATCTGTTTCCCGAAACTGTGTGTCCTCTTATGATTAAGTGACCAAAAAACTTTCTGAGGGAATCCTAAAGTACAGTGTTAATTTTATATCCCTTAAGTCATTTCCCTGCAGAAAATCATGATGAGCCCAGATCATCGGGTCAATGTTTTAAAAAAAAAAAAAATGGATTCCATTTCCTCCCTGAACATCATTTACCTAGGAAAACTTGAGTGCTGTTCATTTGCCTATGGGCAGTTTCCAAGTTGGTAGTGGCATAAAGTTCTTTCAACCTACTGTAAAGAAGGAATTCTATGACCCATCATTTTCTGGTTATTCTAACCTCGACTGAGTCATGAAAAAACCATGAACAACTTCTATTTCTTCTCTCCTATTTGCTCTGTCATCTGTAGAATTTAGCTGAGGTAAAGAGGTGCTTTTTTTCTCATTAATCATTATAAGCTAAGAAATAATTTTATCGCTATGAATGTTTTGGGCAGAATGCCCATCTCAAAGTGGAAGATGTTAAGCCGACCCATTTTCTCATAAGATGTATGTTTCTGCATCTTCAACCAATATTCCTTAGTCTGCTGAAATGCATTAAAAAGTGGGAAAGATAAATAGACCCACCTAGCTGTTTTGAGGTGGTGGATTGAACTATAAGGCATGTGGAAGAGATAGCTTCATGTTCGCTTATAGTCTAATAAATAACATCAAAAATAGATTCTTGGTAAATAAAATCTTGAAATAAGCCAGAAGGCAAGGAATATAAAACACTAACTGATCAAGTTGAAATAGAGATACCTCACTTCCCTTAGTGACCAAACCTGATTAAGAGTAAAGCAAATATGAAAGGTGTCAGAATGTTGGGTAGAAATGCCTCCGAATAAACACAATGCAGTATTTGCTTTGCAGATTTTTGAAATCTCAAATTAATAGAGCTCCAAAAAATAAATGGTTTCGTTATAGAAACTCTGGCCTTTTGTTAAAAAAGAAAAAGAATCATAATATATCTTTAAAGAGAATGTAAATTCCCTAAGGGCTGTGTGTGTGTTATTCACTGATGCATGCTGAAATATAAAAGTGTATAATAAATATTTGCTGAAGAGAGTTTATAAAGCCATTTCCTGTATATGATCTCATGTGATCTCACCAGACCCAGCTGTCTTGAGGATTGGATCCCAGTCACATGCTTTAGCCTGATGAATAAATGAATCAACCAATCAACCATCTACCTGAAATGACTGCCCGGATTATCCTTTTTTCACTTATTCTCTCTCTTTACCATGCATTACTTGGGTAGTGCAAGCATTTATCTGTTTTAGTTTGTATATGCTGTATGTGTGGTGCTTGCTTTCCTTCTCTTTCTTCCCCTGTAATTTGAACTACCTCTTTCATGAGGAAGTGAGAAGCCCTTAGGTGACCTACCAAAACCATGGTAGAATCCAAGAAAGAGAACCATGATTTGGATGGCGTGAGCCAGCTCTTCTCTAATTGCTTGAAATGCTAAGGATGAGATACAGAGGCTCGGAGTGGCAATGAGACAGGACTTCAAACAATTCCCCCAACCAGAAGGCAGGGTCTTCCCTCCTGTGACGTGCTTTAATCATTTCGTCTCACTGAGAATATGAAAATTTAAATAACAATTTTAAAGAAGCATACTATGAAAATACACAGTTCTTATGATCATGTCTTCTTTAGTTGAGAGGTAAATTAAATGATCTGTTCTTAATACAACCAGGCAATACAAAAGACGTAAAAACCAGCCTTAACTTTAAAATAATGGGAAAATTCTAGTACCACCTTGACTCATTTTTTGTCATCATCATTTATAGCTTCTTTTTCTCCTTCCAGGCAATTTTCTGGAAATACTGAAAAGTTTTTGCTCTCATTTTTTTTCAATATGGCAGTAGTCCTAAACCTTGAAGCAATAAAAATAGTCATTATAAATTCAAAGACTTGGAATAGTTTTTATAAAAATCTGGCTATGTCTTCTCATTCATGTCACTTAAGAGTTATATGTTCGGTTCCTGCTGCTTTTGAAATGGTTAGATCTCTATCTACTACAAGTAATATCTTTCCTTCTTCAATTACACATGCTTCCTCCCCATCCCCGTGACTGGGCACTGTGGTCAATACTCATGATTGGATTTACTGGTCTTCCCCAATTACTATTTTTTTCTTCCATCTCTATATATCTTCTCTTCTCACATGGTGAAAAACATGCTTTTGTACTGACTTCTTGTCCCTTCTAGAGCCTTAGTTCTTTAAGAGCAAGAACACTGTATTACATATCTTTTGATCTCCAACAGGGCACTGACAATATAAATGAAAGCAAGGGTTAATACTCTACAATTATACCCTCCTGTTTGTTCTATTCATCCCCAATAGTTTAATATGTTTGTGGTAAAGTGATAATTAGATTTGCATTGAAAGTGGAAATTGAGAAAAAGCTTTAGACTAATAATGGACATTGTCCCATTATTGGACATTAACTGTAACAAGTCTAGGCTAGATCCTAAGGAAATAACCAAACAGCCTGAGCACTTTTCGACAGTCNCATTATTGGACATTAACTGTAACAAGTCTAGGCTAGATCCTAAGGAAATAACCAAACAGCCTGAGCACTTTCATGGACAGTCCCATTACATTTAAATGGCTATCTGTGTTCTTTGAAATTTTAATCACCTAGAAAGCTGCTGCTAGTATCCTAAAGCCTGCTGGGTGAAATTATTATCCCACAGCTTTTATTCTTCAAGTACTCAATGCTCTTGGAGCAACAGATCCACATAACTTTCTTTTACTCTTGCAGTCAAAAGGGGTAAAATCTCCAACAGATGAGTCAAAGATTGGTCGTGGAACGATGTCAGTAAATACAGTAATCTCCTGAGTTTGTCAAGGTGAAAAATTGGCACCTTACACAAAACCTAACAGCTTTTTCTTCAATCTCACCATTCCAGGAGAAAAAGAGAATGATAGCTTTGTACAAGGTGGGTAGACAGTGCCTGGCTGAGGGTTCTGATATATAGGCTTAAAATTTAAGGGGAGGAATTTAGTTTGGGCAGAAAAAAGTTCTCCACTGTAGAAGTTATATGATATTGGAATATAATCTAAAGGAAAATAGCAATGTTGCATCCACAAGATTTTAGGTTTTTAAATGTTGAAGTGGGCTCTCTTACGGTGACCTGGACACAAAGAAATAACCTCTCAAAGAGTTCTGTGATTCTCTAATCATACTTAAATACAATAGTTTCCTAGCACTGGGGTTTTTCAGAGGGCGGCACAAATATTGGAAAAGTGAAGAATATCCTTCTGGAGGTTTAAACACAAAAAGATGTACGCTTCAATCCAAAATGGTTTTTAAAATAAACTCAGTGTTCAAAAATACAATTGTGCATGACTCCCTCTGGAGTCCACACCCCCAATTAACACTATGCACTCACAGAATACCTGACACTAAGCAGACCTTCCCAAAGTAAAGTGCTTCCCCTTTCGGGGTCCACATTCCATGCAGAATAGCACAGACCGAATATTTCAAAAACTCAATCTACATCCATTTTGAAGTCTGAGTTATAAATCACTTTTAAATTTGGAATTGAGGAAGGAAAAAAAAAAGAGGAGGAAGCAAACCATAAGAGAGTCGTAACTATAGAGAACAAACTGAGGTTTGATGGAGGGAGGTGAGTGGGGGGATGGGCTAAATGGGTATTAAGGAGGGCACTTGTGATGAGCACTGGGTATTGTATGTAAGTGATGAATCACTAAATTCTACTCCTGAAACCAATATTACCCTATATGTTACCTAACTAGAATTTAAATAAAAACTTAAACCAAAAAAAAAATCAGTAAGTAAAGTTAGGATTTTAAACTTTTGGGAGAACCCTGGTCACAGTTTTGTAAGGTAATAGTATTTTCGATTGGTTTTTTTAGAAATTGCTTTTCTCTTTTGTAAGTCCCATGCATATAATAACCTTCTCAAAGCCTGTCAGGGTCACATTTGAAGTGAAGGAGTAAAACAATACAAATCACTTGGTGGACCCCAAGTGAATTAATCCAGCTTTCCCAGCGACAGGATATTTTCATCCCACTGTTGCCAGTCAATGACAGATACCCAAACGCTGCAGAGGAAGGACTCTCATTTAAATGTGAACAGCATGTGAAGCTTTTTTTTTTTTTTCAAGGAAATTGTTTCATTACAAACCTCACGNGATATTTTCATCCCACTGTTGCCAGTCAATGACAGATACCCAAACGCTGCAGAGGAAGGACTCTCATTTAAAGGTGAACAGCATGTGAAGCTTTTTTTTTTTTTTTCAAGTAAATTGTTTCATTACAAACCTCACGAGGGGCGCCTGGGTGGCACAGCGGTTAAGCGTCTGCCTTC
>NC_048235.1:19090072-19112354 GCF_002007445.2 Ailuropoda melanoleuca | reverse complement strand
AAAAAAAAAAAAAAAAAAACCTCACGAAGGAGGCGGCTTGCTGTGTTTGTACAGACAAAAGTGCCAGGAACAGATAGATAAGTCAGTGGAGTCCACGTTAACTTACTTCATTATCTCAGCCACTCACCTAGACAGAAGAATCCCCCGGCTCCCGGCTCCCGGGTCCTGGGTCATGCCTTCTCGCTCCTGCCCTCCTGCTCCTGCCTCCAGGCCTCCCATCAGGCAGAGAAGGAAGAGGAGCCAGTTTCAGTTCACGCTCTCTGAACGTCTCCCCGGAGACGTTCTCACTTTGACTATTGTGCGCTTTACAAGCTCTTCAGCAACAGCTGCTGGGCATCCTGTTGGGGCAATATTCAAATATTATGCCTACCAGCTGTGTTTTTTAAATAGTATCTTTAAAAGTCAGCGGCTGTGTTTGTGGCAGACTACAAGGCGTGGACTACACACTGAAACATCATTTTCTCCTCTAGAGGTTTAATAGTTCCAAAAATGACTTTACATCAGTCAGAAAAGTTTGCCTTTCTTCGGCGCTCCGCCCCTCCCCCCATATAACAGAGTTAATGAGTGTTCCTTGCTTGCGGCTATCTTTCCAAAGGCAGGCACCAAACAGGGAAAAACATTCATCAGGGAAACTTAAAGTAAGAGAATAAGTTAATCCCTTGAAAACTCGGTGATGGGTTCGGGCTGACTGAAGCCGAACACAAGAAGCCAACGGGGCTGGGGCCGATGACTATTAATAGAAGTAACGTTAGATCTAATAGCTCTTTGATCGTTTTTCGGTCTATAGCTCACAAACTCCTGACATTAAAAATTCTTACTACGCAATTGAGTGTGCAATGAATTTTTTTAATACACAGTTTTGTAGAACGTGGTCCTGAGCCACTCTTCTTAAGGTAATTCTGGAAACGACATTTTAAAAAAGGTAAAAAATGAAAGTGAGGAAATATTACCACAAAATACTGACTCATGTACAGTATTCTCTGAATCCAAATGATCCCAAAGCACATCATAAAACAGTTAAATGAGTGTGAAGATTTATGTAGGAGGACAGATTGGTATCTCCTCACTATAAAAGGGAAAATGACTCATTCCCCCAAGGGTAAGCTAGCATCCTGCTACATTTTTCAAATGCTATAAAGTTAACTTACTTCCAGTCCCAAGTGTCTCTGGAAGCTATAGTTATGGTAGCAATGCTGCAGATGAGCAAGAATGGAACAGTTGGATGAAATGAATGGGTCCTATCTTGTCAGGCATTATCTAGAACTAGCCTGACTTTGATGCATAAAGTTGCCACTCTATCACATTCTTTACTTCTGAGGTCCACTGTCCCCTGTCCTTTCTTGGAACCTTCTCAAACCCATCCTGCCTTCATTTTCTATACTACTTATCTAGACTCTGTCACCTGTCACTTTTTTTACACATTGTCAATAGCCCTAAATCCCTGTTCTTCCTCACCTAAGTCATAGTCATTAATAAATTAATAAGATGCTAAAATCAGGCTAGTAGAGGCCCTGGGTGACTCAGTCAGTTAAGCATCTGACTCTTGATTTTGGCTCAGGTCATTATCTCAAGGTCGTGAGATCCAGCCCCATGTCTGGCTCCCTGCTCAGCTTGGAGTCTGCTTGAGATTCTCTCTCTGGCTCGCTCTTTCCCTACCCCCTGCTCACATTCTCTCTCTCTCAATAAATAAATAACATCTTTAAAAATAATAATAATAACTTAAAAAAATAAAATCAGGCTTAACTCATGAAAGTTTCATTTTTGTCAAATCCTTCCATAGGCTCTGTGTAGAATACATTTTATCCAAACCAGGAATTTGCAGTTTTTCTGGACACAGAAAATACATTATAGGCATTTTTACCTTTTATCACTGTTTTCTTTGTTTGGCTGCTAAGAAAAGCATTTTTCCTTCTCTTTCTGAGCCCTGATGAATTTGTTCATTTGATATGGGTGGCTAATAAATTCATAATGCTAATAATCTTAAAATAAATACATCTAAGACTCCTCAAAACACCACGAGCCAACCTTCCAACATGCTTAAGTGTAGGAGATATACCCCCAGTCTCTGACAGCTTTGGCTAAATATGCTGCAAACATCATCACACAATTAAGAAATCCTGTGCCCAGTGACTTAGGATTGATTGATTGATCTATTTATTTATTTTTGCAGCTTTAGCTAAACCTTGTAACATTTAAATGATACCCAAAAAGGCCAAAATTCCTCTGCAGGAAATGGGGATGCCAAGAATCATCAATTAACAACATAAAGCAGGAAAGGACAGTTGAGTTTTTGCTAATGCACAGGCAGAAGCAGAAGAAAATTGACTGACACTAAGAAGATTATCCCTGATTTTTCAATACAGCAGGCAAATGAATATTGCTGATAAACGCACTATCAACCTTATTCTTACAGCTCTGATAGAGACTTTAATCCTGACCTTGAAATGGCTTCTCCTACACACAAAGCCTTTTCCAAATGACATTTTATAAAAGAAAGAAAGAAAGAAAAGAAAAGAGAGAAAGAAAGAAAGAAAGAGAAGAAAGAAAGAAAAGAAAAAAAAGAAAAGAAAAGAAAAGAAAAGAAAAGAAAAGAAAAGAAAAGAAAAGAAAAGAAAAAAAGAAAGAAAGAAAGAGAAGAAAGAAAGAAAAGAAAAAAAAGAAAAGAAAAGAAAAGAAAAGAAAAGAAAAGAAAAGAAAAGAAAAGAAAAGAAAANGAAAGAAAGAAAAGAAAGAAACCATTATTTATCTGGTGATGAATTTTTGTATGGGTGTTTACTGAGGACAGGGCGACTAAGTGCTTTATCTACATCTTGTGTCACTTAAGCCTTAGAACAACTTGATGAGAACAACTATTAACCTCCNCCATTATTTATCTGGTGATGAATTTTTGTATGGGTGTTTACTGAGGACAGGGCGACTAAGTGCTTTATCTACATCTTGTGTCACTTAAGCCTTAGAACAACTTGATGAGAACAACTATTAACCTCCACGTTTTACAGATGGGGAAACTGAGGTTTGGTGCAGATCAGGTCTATCTGACATCAGGGCCTGAACTCCTATGCCTGTCTGAGGCCACACTCCGCATAGTTTGTGTTTCTTCCATCTGGCTTCCCACCAGTTAACAGTCAGGGCATTTGACAGGTACAGATAATTATAAAAGCAGGTACTAAAAATAGTGCAGAGCAAATGACAGCAAGTAATTGATTGTATTTAGGCTATAAGAACAAGCAAGTTCCTGCCTTCTCTCTAGGAAAAGCCGGCCATTGACTATGTAATGACATTTAAGGAGACCTTAAAACTTCCTCCAAACAGATAGTAAAGATCTTTCTCACCCATCTTCTTTAGAGCCAGACAGTCTTGCTCTTAACCTATTGTGGGCTTTTTTTTTAAGGACACATGTATCTTAACCGGGTCAATTGTTCTGTTTTCCTGGAAATAGAAAGCATCAGTTCATGAAATGAAGGATTTAATTTGTCCACTACTATCTTTTTTCAATTAACAGAGACACACATTGAAGTATTAAGATTTCTGGAAAGAAGTATTTTCCCACTCCACCTTGGCAAATGCTACACGTGGCCCATCTTTTTGCTAAAATTCCCTTGACAGGTCACCTTATCATCAGGCCCACTGATTATTTTCAGTCCTCAATCTGTACAGCCTTCAATGCTGCTGACATCTTCCTTCAACTGAAATATCCCCTTTCTTTGGTACCAGGATATCACATCTCCTTGTTTCCTATTTCTCTGCCTCATTTGCACTGTTTCTCCTGTGAGCTACTCCTCTTTCACACACACATCAAGTGTTGGAGTTCCTCAGGACTCTGCCCCCAGGTCTCTCCTCTTCTCTGTCTTCCATCTCGTCCACTCATGTTGTTTCGGTTGCCGTATTTATAGACAACCCTGAAATCTCTATCTGAAGCTCAGAATTCTATTCAGAAGTTCAGACTGGGGTATAGTAAAATGTCTACCAGATCTCTTAGACGTTTGCAGACATCTTGTTCCATGGTTCCCAAAATTCAGTTATTATTCTCCGTCCCCCAAACTCTGGTAATCTGTATCTTGGTAAATAGTCCTCTACCTGTCTAGATGCCAGAGGAGAAACCCGGGTGCCCTAGTCTTTGTTGTTCTTTCCTGTTCTTCATATCAAATCAACCATCACCTGCTCTGTATGTACCTCTTCCATATCACTACTACCAATATCTATCCTCTACTCTGTCCATCCTATCACTAACTTAAAGCAAGATGTTGTCTCTCCTCCAGAAGACTGCAACCAAGTGCAGCCAAGACCCTCATGCTACTTTGTTTCCTTCAGTCTACTCTTTGGAAAACTATATATCATCCAAATAAAAGTTTGTTATTGAAAGGGGGCACAACTGACATTTACAGCAGAACCATAAACAGAAATTGGACCTATCCTGGAAACCTAGCAACTCTGGTCATACTATCCGACTGCGGTTAGAGAGATGTCTTCCTAAAACACATCCCGGGGCCCCCAGGTGGCTCAGGCAGTTGTGTCTGACTCTTGACTTAGGCTTAGGTCATGATCTCAGGGTCCTGGGATCGAACCCCAAGTTGGGTTCTGCACTCAGCAGGGAGTCTGCTTGAGGTTCTCTCTCTCCCTCTCCCTCTGCCCCTTCCCCCTCCTTTGTCTCTCTCATTCTAAAATAAATAAAATCTAAAATAAAATAAAATAGGGATGCCTGAGTGGCTCAGTCGGTTAAGCATCTGCCTTCAGCTCAGGTCCTTGCTCAGCGGGGAGCCTGCTTCTCCCTCTTTCTGCTGCTCCCCCTGCTTGTGTGCTCGCATGCTCTCTCTCTCTGACAAATACATAAATAAAATCTTTTAAAAATATAAATAAATAAATAAGATAAGATAAAACACATCCCTCACCATGTCATGTCTCTGCTTAAAAGGTATCCACGGCTCCCCATCGCCTTCAGGAAATAAGTCAAACTTCTTAACAAGGCTCTTCATAGTCTGGTTCTGCTTGGCTCTCACCCCATTACCTTTACACACCACACTTCCACCATAGGTTTAATTCCCCCAAATTTGCATACTCTCTCTTGATGCTGGAATGCTTGCGTGTTCTTAAGTCTTCCCAGAGGCTTTTCCTACTTCTCTGCTACCACATTTCTATGTAACCTTTAAGTCTGAGGTTGAAGCTACCTAGAAAAGTTTCTCCTGACCCCAAGAACTGGCTAGCGTGCCCCTCAGAGCGTTGCCAACACACCTAATACTTACCCCATCCATGTGGTGCTGTAATTGCTTAGCTTCTTATTTTATTGACCATGACATCATACTAGTGCCATAAGTTTCCTATATATAAGGCACTTAAGAGCAGGAAAGTGATTTGGGGGATAGGGTGATAGGGACCTCTCAATGCTGAATTTAAACAGTAAGCATACTATGTTTACTTACATTTGCCATTTACTGTTTACTGAATGTGGGGGGATTCATAAATACTCTGGGTGGGGTAGAGCGTCTAAGACTTCTCATGAGCCACAGGTTAATACCACTAAACCAGTGGTCTGAAAATATTTTTGCTTGAAACCTCTATCAGCAACTAATATGAGCATACATCTTTAATATTTATGGATTTTATACTTTATAAACTATACACATGTTCTATTATGCTAATGTATGATGTACCATCTAAGAAATAGGAATAAAGAATTTTTTCTGAAAAAGTAAATAGAGGTTCCAAATTTTTCCATACCTCAGTTGATCATTATCTGTTCATTCCGTTTTGAAGATCACTTTTAAAAATAGGTTTGGAAGACAGAAACTGTAATGGGTTGGCTGTTTTAGCATCAGAGCCAGGCCTAGTACAGAGCCTGGCACCTAGTAAGCACTCAGTTATTGAGTGAAAGAAAGAAAGTTTGGACCAGGGAGTGGAATTTATAGGGTGAGGGCTTATCCTCAATTGGCTTCTTTGGTATTCCATAGACAGCAAATGGGTGCAATGGTGAGAAGAAGAAATGTTTAGTTGGGAAAATGTTAGGGAGAATATAACCAAATGAGGAAGTGAAAGGTCTTTGAAGAGAAAGATAATCTGCTTCTTGGCTTCATATAATATATATAATTACCAATTATGCTAACAAAAATAACACATTGGTTATTCATTTGAAAGCAAAAACATTGTGAAGCCAGGATGCAAAAACAAAAGCAAAAGAAAAGACATAGAATCCCTAGTAGCTATGTGGCATTTGCCATTGCTGTGTCTCTGGTTAAAACTAAATCCCCCCACTTTAAGTTGAAAAAACAGAAGGAGGAAGGACACATCCTTTGTGACTTCTCACTCTGTCAGTCACTCTTCTGGGAGTTTCATGGGCTTTGTATCACTGAGAACTGCTTTTTATTTTATTTTATTTTTATTTGTTTGTTTATTTATTTATTTAGCACTGAGAACTTCTAACATGCAAAACACGTGGAAGTTACAAATGTGGGTGAGCATTGTTTTCTGCCCTCAGTGATGACACTGCCCAGCTCCAGAGAGGAGGTAATATAAGTCTGCAAATAAATACAAGCCAAATAGAATGAAATATCCTCTATTATAATGGTACATATAAATTTTGGATTTTTCACAATAGTTCAGATGTTATGTGATTTTATTATTTTCAATGACAAAGAACATAACATACATCTAGAAGCTGCTTCATTTGAAAATCTTTCTAAGGGGCACCTGGGTGGCTCAGTCAGTTAAAGGGCCAACTCTTAATTTGGCTCAGGTCATGATCTCAGGATCCTGGGATCAAGCCCCATGTGGGGCTCCACACTCACCAGGGAAACTGCTTTAGGATTCCCTCTCTCCCTTTGCCCCTTTCCCTGCTCATTTTCTCTCTCTCTCTCAAATAAATACATAAATCTTAAAAAAAAAAAAAAAAGAAATATACTTGATCTTTAAAAAATAAAAATCTTTGTATTTTTATTTTATTTGAGAATTTTCTTCTCAAAGTAATGAATCAGAAAAAAAAATTGTCCCTTAATATAAACATGTTACCCAATTTTGGATGTTTAAAAAAAAAGAAAAAAAAAAGCTTAAAAGAGTATATCTGTTGGAGAGTAATAAAATGCCGGAGGGGTCTGGAGAAGAAAGGGAGTCTTTCACCAAGCTTGTGAAGAAAGTATTCAGCTGAACCAAAAAAAAAGTTGGAAAGGATTTTTTTCATCAAGCAACACTGAGAAACTGCAATGAAGGCAGAGAGAATAGACAAGCAAAAGGCATTTAGCCTATACAGTTGGTCACAACCACCATAGTAATACCTGTCGCCATGGAAGAGAACGGCCACAACCATGCCAGCTTAAAAAATACTATTGTTAGGAGCCCACTGACAAAAAGTTGAAATGTTGAACCCAGCCATGAAAATAATTTGCAGAACCTAGGAAATAATAGTTTTCTTAAAACTCACCCATAATCCTCATCCAGAGGCTTCGTATGGAACAAATGAAAAGTTTCTCCCAACTGAAGCTGGTGTATGTTCATGATAGAAAAGATAACTTCTCTGCTCTAAATTGATTGAAAGGGTAACTTTGATCCTACCCACAAGGTAGAGGGAAGAACCAAGCTTGATACTGTCATTGAAGACTTAGCTGTTGATCACATCTCACATCTGGGTAATTCTGAAAAACTGATGAGACAGAAGCCAAGTTCATCTGCTGGTCTTACTGCAAGCATTGACTTTTTGTCTTCTGAAGCCACTGAAAGCCTGGCCCAGGGAAGGAAGGAAAAGAAGTGAGTCAGAGAATACTCACAAGGTAACAAGGAGAATCCCCCAAAGGCACAAAGGAAGAAGTATTTGCCCTTCAGATGCAGATGCATTATGTAAGCAAGCATATCACCATTTCCTTTTATATCCAAGCAGATTTGGGATGGGTTTTGTAAAACAATTTCTCAGCATTTTTAATGACTCAAACTAGCAACAATTATCAATAGGATTTGGAGGGGAGGTAAGAAGAAATTCATTTCTTTTTTTTTTAAGATTTTATTTATTCATTTGACAGAGAGAAAGACAGCCAGCGAGAGAGGGAACACAAGCAGGGAGAGTGGGAGAGGAAAGGGATCTATCCCAGGACTCTGGGATCACGCCCTGAGCCAAAGGCAGAGGCTTAATGACTGAGCCACCCAGGCGCCCCAGAAGAAATTCATTTCTATAAGTGAGAGTAATCAATATATTTGTGAATATTCATCCATTTCATACATTTTCCTTCAGATTTATGTCTTAAGTGAGGGAGGTTTTAGACCTCTGTCGTGCCATAAATTCATCCCTGGTGTCAGAAAAACCGACCCATTGTTCTGGTCAGACAATGGCAAAGGGAGGTCTCAAAGGCACGCTGAGAAGATGGACAAAGTTTACAGTCCGTCAAAAGTTACCCAGGAAAAACACACTTTCTTTGGACCACCTCATTTCCCAATAATAACATTAAATTGCGCGAGATACGCAAACAACCTAGTGTCCAGGTTCCTTGAGAGAAAAGGACCAGGCCTAACAGAGCCTGGTTGCATTCAGTGTGTGGTGCACTGTGTGAGCAGGAGGAAAGGCTCATAGGCCGTGGGCAAACACAAGCCCCACAGCTTGAATTCTGATGCTCTGATCCAGGAGCATTTGGCTATTCTTTTTTCAGGGTATGAGAAATCAAAGTCGTGTATTCTTAGTCTTTTCTGAAACGTTAAAACAAGAAGCTGGCCTGACTTGGATGCTGGACTCTAGTGAGTTTCTCTCTCTGGATTTTATAAGAACCTTTCACTTTCTGATTTATTCTACTGATTTTTAACAGATTTACATGTCCAATAAAATTTAAGTGTACAAATTCAGTAACTTCTAATAAATGTACAGAGTTGTGCACCCATCACCACAATCCAATTGTAAAACATTTCCATCACTACAAAAGGAGACTTTGGTCCTGTTTGCAGGTAGGTACCCCATATGCCGACTCCAACACCCAGGTGACCATTAATTTACTTTCTATCACCATAAATTTGCCCTTTCTGTACTTTTCCTTGAAACGAAATTATACAATATGTAATCTTCTATGTCTGACTTCTTCTGCAATAACGTGTTGTTGGAATTCATCCGTGCCGTAGTCTACACCACTACTCCATGCCTCTTGGTCGTTCAGTAGTCTTCTCCACCGTGTGGATACACCATTTTTTTTGTTTGTCTATTCACTAGTTGATGGACATTTGGATTGTTTTCCTTTTTCTGGTTAATATAAACAATGTTACTAATGAACATTTACGTATAAGTCTTTGTGTGGATATATAATTTCATTTCTCTTGGCTAGATAACAAGGAAGGAAGTTGCTGGGCCGCATGATATATGATATATTTAACATTTTAACAAACTATCAAACTGTTTTACAAAGTGGCTGCACCGTCATTCTTCCTAACTCGAAATTTGCTGAGTACCAGATAAATATCACTGCTTTGAAAAAGCCTAAATTTCCCAACCCGATGGACTCTAAACTTCAGCCACTGCTTACCAGTTAATGCACTCCCATCATTCCGTCGTTTTCTATTATCCTATACATTACAAAAATGATATAATCTGAAAAAATGAAATCCTGGTTACTTGGAACCATTAGAAAATTTAAACACAAACAGACCATTTAAAGTGATCTTTTTTTTTTTATAAATCTGCTTGAAAAATATCAGAAACATATATTACCGTTACATTTGCTGTAAAGAGTTCCATCAAAATGGTGGAGCTGGAAAACTGATAAGAAATGTGGACATGTGATTTGGGGAGATCCTTCCGTAAACCACCTATGTAAAGAGACAAAAGGGAGTCCTCAGATTTAGTCCTTAGAGGAGTGTGACATTTCTGTGGAGAACAATGTTTCATGTGAGATTGTTATTTGAGTAGCCCATGAAGGACAAAGGGAAAAAAAGAAACTAAACACTGTTCACAGATCCACGCACCTCTCCCCCTTTAGTGAATCCTCCATTGTCAACCTCAAGAGAGCCCCGAGTATAACCATTACTTCTTAAGCAGAGTCCTTGGTAACAGGATTGATGCATTCAACTCTTCACAAGAGGGAAAAAATAAATTTCACTTAAAAAAGGGAAAATCTGTATTTAACGGAAGAACAAGGCTCCCACCTAGTGGATAATTCAAGAATTTGGTTTTTACAGTTTAAATTGGGATTTACACAGTAAAATATCACAATAGATCTATAAAAAGAGAGACAAAATAGAAATGTCAATAATTTATTCTTGTTTACATTTGAAGCCTAGGAAAACTTGAAAAGAATCCCGCAATCTTTCAGGGAGACCGGGAAAGGGCACAGTCACCAATAATATGTTTAAAAGTAAATGTAGGTAACGGAAGGTAGTGAGAGAAAGCAAAGTTTTAGAAGTATGGAGAACATTTAACTAGATGATTAAAAATGTGTATGATTCAAAGCAACAGTGACTCTGTATTGTAAATCCTCAACATCACATGAATTGCCATGGAGCACAGGCCATCAGTATCTGGATCATTTCCCCTGTCAGACCTATGGATGAGCCAAGATTTTCTGAGGCTAGGAGACAAAAAGTGATTGTGCTTCTAAATTATGTCATTTTCAAAGGCAATTGTAGGATTCTTATAACCATATATAATAGTTTCCAAATTATGTGCCTTTTATTATGAGTGTATTAAAATTCTAGAGAATAACAGATTTAAGGTTTATAACTCTGCTACATAATGTATTTATTAGAATCTCAGCACCTGTGTAGACAGTAAACGAAAATGCCAATTTTTGAGGATTCACCATGTTCTAGGCACCGGTAAAGACTTGATATAAATTATTTACATAATCCCCAAAACAATCCTAAATTGCCCTTTACATAGATGAAGAAACTGGGCCATCAGAATAAACAGCATCAAATGGCAGAACTGGCATTTGAGCTGGCAAGTCAAACTCCAGAGGCCACATTCCCAATCTCTGAATAAAAATAGGAATAGAGTTAGTAAAATATAAAGTAAATGCACATTTGTCAATGTTTTTAAGGGTAAGTGTGCATCCTTTTCTAATTTAAATTATTTATTTGATAATTTTTAAGAGATTACTAACATGCCAATGCAATATTAGCACAAGCGCTGAAGTAACAATCAGAAGGTCCAGGTTCTCACTGTCTCTGACTTCACTTCCCTTTTAACCTTAGACCATTTCTTGAAGCTTTGTAATGAAATGACTTGCCTCTTTTTCTAGTGTTTCTAGTATAAAAGCCATTTGGAGTTGTATCAAAATCAATGGCATATAATAGGGTCATCTCGATTGTGGATAAATATGTTCCCATTCCCACTTGCAGGATAATCGTAACAGAATATAAAGCACGAGCCCAAACTTCCACGTATAAGAGAAATACACTTGAGAGACCATGAGGATTGTTTGGTAACAACATCCCTGAACTCCCCTTTTTCTTTGCTTGTATAACATCGACTAGAATTCAGGGTTTCCCCACACTAGTGCCTCTAGTGAGACAATTCTTGGTTTTGACAAGAGAATTGACAGTTTTGGCCCCCACCTTTATTATAATGCCAACAGAGCTCTACACATTCCAAAATTCACCCCTATGGGAAACAGCACAGCCTCTTGGTAAAACCCATGGCCAAGTTCTTTCAGGCCCCGGAAACTTCATCCCTTGCTTTGCCCAAAGTTTGTAAAATATGAAGAGCTATCATTGGGGGGGCGGGGAACAAACTGTATGTGCCTTGAGTCAACCAGTCAACAGACAAATGTGATTGCTCCCGGCGTTCACTGTGCCCAGTAAGGAAGACGGGATCCAAAGCCAAACAGGACACACAAAATGTTCGTGGTTCCTGGAGTGATCTTTTTAGTCTCACTTCTGGCTTTTTGCAGATTTAGAAACTAGCTTTTGAAATATGGAACTATGGTTTTTGGTCCTTCACATTAAGTGGTAACCCATCAGACACAGGAAAATGCAAAACAGGATTTACAACCATAGCATGTGTGGGTTGGGGAAGGGGATGGCAGAAATGGTTGTGCATGTAAAGGTATTATAGTACAAAGATATTCTGGGTTGCAAAAAACTTGGGCTCTTTTCTTATTTTTCTGTACCTCACCTTAATTTCCATACTCTAGTCCACATAATAAAAGAAATTTGATCTAATCTTTAGAATCAAACCCCAGGGTTTTTTCCGTCATTTTTTATTTAAGCTAAAAATTACCCCTTCCTTTGTTCCTTCTCCATTTAGGGGTGGGGGCAGTGATGAGAGGCTCATAGTACTAACTACTATTACCATAAGAGCTAAAATGTGCTGAGCACTTCTGGTATAATTGATTTCTGCACCTCTCCTGTCTTCTCATGCCCAGACAACTGAACTGCTTTCTATCATGATAGATTAGTCTACATTTTTTATGATTTTATATAAATGGAATTTTACAGTCTGTCCTCTTTCAGCTTAGCTTCATTCACTCAATATAATCGTTTTGAGACTCATTCATATTGTTCACGTGTCAATAATTCATTCCTTCTCATTGTATGGATATTCTATTTTCTATCCATTCAACGGTTAATGGGGATTTTGGTCATTTCCAGTTTTAAGCGACCACAAATAGAGCCACTATGAAGATTCCCATCCAAGCTTTTCTGTGAACAGATACTTCCACTTCTCCCTGGTAAATACCTAGGAATGGAATGGTGGGATCATATGGTAGGTGTACGTACACCTTTTAAGAAAATGCTAACCTGTTTTCCAAAGTGGTTTTATCATTCACACCAGTAGTGCATGAAAATTCACATCTTTCCCAACATTTGATGTGGTCAAACTTTTAAAATTTTAGTCATTCAAGTTGGCGAGTAGTGGCATCCCATTGCGTTGTTGTTGCTGTTGTTGCTTTTAAGATTTTATTTATTCATTTGTCAGAGAGAGAGAGCACAAGCAGGAGGGAGCGGCAGGCAGAAAAAGAAGCAGGCTCCCACTGAGCAAGGAGCCAGATGCGGGACTTGATCCCAGAACCTTGGGATCATGACCTGAGCAGGAGGCAGATGCTTAACGGACTGAGCAACCCAGGCGTCCCCCATTGCGGTTTAATTTATATTTCCATAATGGCTAATGATCTTGAACATCTTTTTATGTGTTTATTTGCCATCTGTATAATTTCTTTGAAAAAATATCTGTTCAAATGTCTAGCCTATTTTCTATCATACTGTTTTCTTCTTATGAAGTTGTAAGACATTTTTTATGTTCTAAATACAGGTCCTTTACCAGATGCACATTTTGTAATATTTTCTCCCAGTTTTATTTGCTTAACAGAGTACAAGGTTTTAGTTTTGGCAACATCGACTATATTGATTATTTTTCTCTTATGGATTGTGTTTTTGGTGCTGAATTTGAGAAGTCTTTTCCAAGGCTAACATCACTTAAGCTGTTTCCTATGTGATCCTCTAGAAATTCTAGAGTGTAAACTCTTATATTTAAGTTCTTGAACAATTTCAAGGGAATTTTTGCTTTGTTGTAAGAGCTCAGATTCAGTTTCTTGCATGTGGCTATACAATTGTTCTGCACCATTTGTGGAAAGGATTATCTTTTCCCCATTGAATTTATATATTCACTGAATTCCATTTATCCATTTGTCTCTTTACACTGATATCACACTTTCTTTTCCTAGCTTTACTGAGATGTAGTTGGTGTATAATATTATGTAAGTTTAAGGTGTACCATGTGATAATTTGATACACATACATATTGTGAAATGTATACCACAGTAAGGTTAGCTAACACATCCTTCACCTCATACAATGATCATTTCATTGTTATTGTCATTAGATTGGATAATTAAAGCTCTTCTCTCATAGCAACTTCCAAGTAAACAATACAGCATTGGTTACTACAGTCACCATGCTGTGTATTAGACCCCTGAAACTTTTTCCTCTTAGAACTAAAAGTTTGTATCCTTTAACCAGTGTCTCTCAATATCCCCAACCGCTCAGCCCATAATAACCACCATTTCACTCTGTTTCCATGAATTCAACATCTTTAGATCCCACGTATAGGGAGATCATAGAGTATCTGTCTCTCCCTGTCTGACTTATCTCATTCAATAATGCCTCCAAGTTCCATCCAAGTTGTCACAAATTCAGGATTTCCTTCTATTCCTAAGGCTAATATCCCATTGGATATGTATACCACTTTTCCTTTCTTTATTCATCTGTCATGAACACTTAGGTTGTTTCCATGTCTCGGCTATTGTGAATCACGCTGCAGTGAACATGAGAGTGCAGCTGTCTCTTTGAGAGAGTGATTATGGTTTTTGATTTGCATGTCCTTGATGATGAGTGATCTGAGCTCTTTCTCGTGTGCATGTTGGCCATTTTTAGGTCTTCTTTGGAAAAATATCTAGTCAAGACCTCTGCCCATTTTTAATCAGATTATTTACTGGTTTTTCTTCTTGCTTGCTATTAGTCTTTTCAGGTATTGTATTTCTTCATGATTCAAATGGTAGGTTTTATGTTTCTAGGAATCTATCCATTTATTCTAGGTTGTCCAACTGGGTGACATATAGCTGCTCATAATAGTTTCTAATGATTCTTTGTATTTGTCGCATTAGTTGTAATATCTCCTCTTCCATTTATAATTTTATTATTTGAATACTCTTTTTTCTTGGTAAGTCTAGCTAAAGGCTTGTCAGTTTTGTTTCAAAGTCAGCTCTTAGTTTCTTTGATCTTTTCTACTGTATTTTTAATCCCTATTTCATTTATTTCTACTCTGATCTTNCTTGGTAAGTCTAGCTAAAGGCTTGTCAGTTTTGTTTCAAAGTCAGCTCTTAGTTTCTTTGATCTTTTCTACTGTATTTTTAATCCCTATTTCATTTATTTCTACTCTGATCTTGTTATTTCCTTTCTTCTCCTAACTTTGGGCTTAGTTCGTTCTTTTTTTTTTTTAATATTTTTTATTTATTTGACAGAGATAGAGACAGCCAGTGAGAGAGGGAACACAAGCAGGGGGAGTGGGAGAGGAAGAAGCAAGGCTTCCAGCAGAGGAGCCTGATGTGGGGCTCGATCCCAGAACACCGGGATCACGCCCTGAGCCGAAGGCAGACGTTCAACAACTGAGCCACCCAGGTGCCCCTGGGCTTAGTTTGTTCTTGTTTTTCTAGTTCCTTCGGGTATATAGTTAATTTGTTTATTTGAGGGTATTTTTTTACCTAAGGTAGGCATTCATCACTGTAAAATTCCATCTTAGTACTGCCTTTGCTGCAGCCAATGAGTTTTGATGTGTTGTGCTTCCATTTTCATTTGTTTCAAGATAGGCTTTTATTTCCCTTTTGATTACATCTTTGAGCCATTGGCTGCTCGGGAGTGTGTTGTTTAATTTTCACATATTTGTGAATTTTCCAGTTTTTCTCCTATTGCTATAGTCATGAAAGATACTTGGTATGCTTACAATCTTTTTAAATTTGATGATATTTGTTTTGTGATCTCACATATGATCTATCCTGTAGAATGTTCTATATGTGCTTGAGAAAACTGTGTATTCAACTGCTGTTGCATGGAATGTTCTGTATATGTCTTCAGGTCATTTTTATTTTAAGTATAGTTAAAATCCAATGTCTTCTTTATGATTTTCCAGCTAGATAACCTATCCATTGTTGAAAGTGGGGTACTGAAGACCACTACTATTATTGGATTGCTATTAATTTCAGATCCATTACAATATCACACTCTCTTGACTATGGCAGGTTTATAGTAAGTCTTGAAAACAGGTAGAGAAGACCTCCAAATTTCTTCTTCTTTTTCAGGTTTTTTATAATATCTAGATCTTTTGCATCTCTACATAAATTTTAGAATAAAATTTTAAATTTCCAGAGAAAGACTTTCTGTGATTTTGATGATTCTGTTGAATATATAAAGCAATTTAAAAAGAATTGATGACAATAATATTGTCATCTATATCTAAACACAATATATTTCTCCAATTATTTAGGCCTTCTTTAAATTATCTTAGCACCTGATAGTGTTCCAGGAATAAGTCTTACACATCTTTTTTAAATGCATTCCAAATTATTTCAGTGCTATTTTAATGTACTTCCTCAACTTTTATTTCTGATTGCCCATTGCCCATATGTAGAAATACAGCTGAATTTTGTTTCATGTCATTTGTAAATAAAATTAGTTTTACTACTTCCTTTCTTATTTATATACCATTTATTTGTTATCCTTTCCTATTGCACTGGCAAGTAACCCTAGCACAGGATTGAAAAACATGGTGAAAGCAGACATCCTTGATTTGTTTCTATTCTTTGAGAGAAAGCATTGAGTCTTTCATCATCAAGTTTCATGTTAACAACAGGTTTTTCATAGACGCTCGTATGAGGTACTCCCTTCTCTGCTGAGAACTTTTATCAGAAATGGATGTTGGATTTGGTCAAAGCATTTTTGCATCTAATGAGACATTCATATTGTTTTTCTTTTGTAATCTGTTAATGTAGTAGCTTATGTAGATTGAATTTCAAATGTTAAACCAAACTGCACTCCTGCATAAACCCCACTTGATCATGGTATATTATCTTTTATAAAGATTTTTGGACTTGATTTACTGAAGTTTTTATAGAATTTTTGCATTTATGTTCATGCAAGCCATTGGTTTGTAGTTTTCTTGTAATTTTTTGTCCAGTTTTGGCATCACCATAGTATTTAAATAAATTGGGAAGAATTTTCTGGAAGAGGTTTATAAAATTCATATAATTTATTTAATGTGATTAACATATATTAACATTTTACATCTTAATCTTTATGAAAACAATATGAGGTAGGCCATTATTATCATCATTTTATAGAATAGTTAATCTACTTGCTCAAGGGTCATTGTTTATAATGGTCACAGTCATGGAGCCAGAATTAGAATCTTGGCTGTGGGATACCAAAGGGCAACTCACAGCTACTTCACTATATTGATTTCTGTTATAGTCAAATAAAATGAAATAAATTCTTTTCATATGTAAATAGTACATATTTTATAATCCCATTTAAGCCGCATAAATTAAGACTGAGAACATGGTAGAGAGAGGGGAAGTCTTTTGCAAAGGAGTATCTAGTCTTTGGAGAAATCACTGTATAATGACATGTTAAAATGGGAATCTTTTTGCCCCAAATTTTGCTGAGGTTACAAACGGCCCAGAAACAAAATGCAAGTTACAACATTTGCAGAAACAGTCTGCAACTAAAGAGGCTGAAGTAATGAAAGTTGGAGAACTGCGTTATTTTCTCACCCACCAACCCTTGTTGTAAGCCTAGAAGGTGCAGATTTGAGAAGACCATCAGTAGAGCCAGAAGTTTGCTCCCCATTGTATATGAGGCAAAGAGATTAGCATTTGACCCTACCCTGAGAAGAGCAAATGCAGAAATCTATGCCATGAGCTGTCTGCAATGTTAGGACAAAGAGCAAAGCTAAGGAAGCAACTTTTCTTCCGTTGATACATGAGATGTTAAGCAGGCTGACTCCTCTCAAAAGATCCATTCCAAAAAGGACAGTCAGCCAGGGTATGCAGACCCCACCAGGAAAAGGCTCTGAGGATGAGTCACAGAAGGTTAGTTGAAGAGTGCATCACCCATGTCAGAAAACTGCAAAATGGGGCATCCAAAGAACCCACAAATGTGCACCAAAATATGAATCAGATTTGAGCATTTATCAAAAATATCAATGCCGTATCTATTGGCTCATGTATCATTTAAAACCTGAATTATTATCCATAAGTATGATTGGTCTTAATGTAGACGTGTGTGTGCATACGTGTGCACAGGTGCTCACATATGTGTGTAAACTTTGTTAGGTTTTTGATAATGGTGTTACATTGGCCTTGCACAAAATACTTTCCTTCATGGCCCAAATACAACTGTGTTTCTTCTGGTCTTGTTACCCTAGATAAAATTTAAAGGAGGCACAGAGAAAAACCTGTGTTGTCCTGGTAAAACCTCCTTTCCTATCCAATCTTACCTACAAACCCTTGCAGTATCACCATTCACCACTATAAAGTAACTAGTGGGTCAGTGCCAAGGAGTCTGTAATTAGAACAGGTATCCACCATTCCCTTCATGCCCTGACAGATCAACATTATGCCCTCATTCCTTTTCACCTCAAGAAGTCCAATCCTGTTGGCCATCCCTCCCTACCCAGACTTTTAATCTCATATGGCTTTATATATTTACATGTGAACCCAGTAGTTTACTTCTGCTCAAACTTCTATATTCCTCCTCTAAAAGTCATGTTCGTTCATCAGCATACTCTATTATATCTTCAGTCTCTTTCTTAAACATGTATTTCTCTTTCTTGCTCACGAATACAGGCTGTCTCCTGAGACACTGATTTTCTGCAGCTCTCTCAGACAGGAGATTTTTGTCTCACTGCACACATACCACCAAATCTAGAGGTCAGTTAGGTGTAAGACTTGCTCCTCCTTGCTGCATCTAGACAATTTAGCCTTACCTCCTAAAACTTGAAAATTCTGAGCAAGTGCCATCCAAACATGACATCTTTCATTCACTTAGAATTTTACCACCTACCTAGTGGTTTTCTTTCAACCACTAGCCTTACCGTCAATTTGACTGACTCGCTAAGCCTATAGATTCAACACCTTGACCACCCATTTTTTTTTAAAGTTCGATGATTTATTAGTTGCGTATAACACCGAGTGCACCATGCAATACGTTCCCTCCTTACTACCCATCACCAGTCTATCCCATTCCCTCACCCTCCTCCCCTCTGAAGCCTTCAGTTTGTTTCTCAGAGTCCACAGTCTCTCATGCTTCATTCCCCCTTCTGATTACCCCCCCTTTCTTTATCCCTTTGTTCCCCTACCAATCTTCCTAGTTCTTATGTTCCATAGATGAGAGAAATCATATGATAATTGTCTTTCTCTGCTTGACTTATTTCTCTTAGCATTCTCCTCCAGTGCTGTCCATGTTGCAGCAAATGTTGAGAACTCGTTCTTTCTGATAGCTGAGTAATATTCCATTCTATATATGGACCACATCATCTTTTTTTTTTTTCAAAGATTTTATTTATTTATTCGACAGAGATAGAGACAGCCAGTGAGAGAGGGAACACAAGCAGGGGGAGTGGGAGAGGAAGAAGCAGGCTCACAGCAGAGGACCTGATGTGGGGCTCGATCCCAGAACGCCGGGATCACGCCCTGAGCCGAAGGCAGACGCTTAACCGCTGTGCCACCCAGGCGCCCCTGGACCACATCTTCTTAATCCAGTCATCTGTTGAAGGGCATCTCGGTTCCTTCCACGATTTAGCTATTGTGGACAATGCTGCTATGATCATTGGGGTGCATATGGCCCTTCTCTTCACTATGTCTGTCTCTTTGGGGTAAATACCCAGTAGTGCAATGGCTGGGTTATAGGGTAGCTCCATTTTTAACTTTTTAAGGGACCTCCACACTGTTTTCCAGAGTGGCTGGACCAACTTTCATTCCCAGCAACAATGTAGGAGGGATCCCCTTTCTCTACATCCTCTCCAACAATTGTTGTTTCTTGCCTTGTCTATCTTTGCCATTCTAACTGGCGTAAGGTGGTATCTCAGTGTGGTTTTGATTTGAATTTCCCTGATGGCTAATGATTTTGAACATTTTTTCATGTGTCTGTTAGCCATTTGTATGTCTTCATTGGAAAAGTGTCTGTTCATATCTTCTGCCCATTTTATGATTTGTTTATTTGTTTCTCGTGTATTGAGTTTGAGAAGTTCTTTGTAGATCTTGGATACCAGTCCTTTATCTGTGGTGTCCTTTGCAAATATATTCTCCCATTCCGTGGGCTGTCTCTTAGTTTTTTTGACTGTTTCCTTGGCTGTGCAGAAGCTCTTTATCCTGATAAAGTCCCATAAGTTCATTTTATCTTTTATTTCTCTTGCCTTTGGAGATGTGTCGTGAAAAAGGTTGCTCTGGCCGATGTCATAGAAGTTGTTGCCTATGTTCTCCTCTAGAATTTTGATGGATTCCTGTCTCACATTGAGGTCTTTCATCCATTTGGAGTTTATTTTTGTGTATGGTGTGAGAGAGTGGTCAAGTTTCATTCTTTTGCATGTAGCTGTCCAATTTTCCCAGCACCATTTATTGAAGAGACTGTCTTTTTTCCACCGGATGTTTTTTCCTGCTTTATCAAAGATTAGTTGCCCAAAGAGCCGAGGGTCCATTTCTGGGTTCTCTATTCTGTTCCATTGGTCGATGTGTCTGTTTTTGTGCCAGTACCATGCTGTCTTTGTGATCACAGCTTTGTAGTACAGCTCGAAATCCGGCATTGTGATGCCCCCAGCTTTGTTTTTCCTTTTCAACAGTTCCTTGGAGATTCGGGGCCTTTTCTGGTTCCATACAAATTTAAGGACTATTTGTTCCAGTTCTTTGAAAAATGTCCTCGGTATTTTGATCGGGATAGCATTGAAAGTGTAGATTGCTCTGGGTAGTATGGACATTTTAACTATGTTAATTCTTCCAATCCATGAGCATGGAATATTTTTCCATCTTTTTATGTCTTCCTCAATATCTTTCAAAAGTGATCTATAGTTTCTAGGATATAGGTCCTTTACGTCTCTGGTTAAGTTAATTCCAAGGTAACGTATGGTTTTTGGTGTTATTGTAAATGGGATGGATTCCCTAATTTCTCTTTCTTCAGTCTCGTTATTCGTGTATAGAAATGCAACTGATTTCTGGGCATTGATTTTGTATCCTGCCACCTTACTGAATTGTTCTATAACTTCTAATAGTTTGGGAGTGGATTCCTTTGGGTTTTCCATATAGAGTATCATGTCATCTGCAAAGAGAGACAGTTTGACTTCTTCTTTGCCGATTTGGATACCTTTGATCCCTTTTTGTCTTCTGATTGCTGTTGCAAGGACTTCTAGTACTATGTTGAATAATAGTGGCGAGAGTGGGCATCCTTGTCGTGTTCCTGATCTTAAGGGAAAGGCTTCCAGCTTTTCCCCATTGAGAATAATGCTTGCAGTAGGCTTTTCATAGATGGCTTTTATGAGATTGAGAAATGTACCCTCTATTCCTACACTCTGAAGGGTTTTAATCAGGAAAGGATGCTGTATTTTGTCAAATGCTTTTTCTGCATCAATTGAGAGGATCATATGGTTCTTGAGTCTTTTCTTGTTGATATGATGTATCACATTGATTGATTTGCGAGTGTTGAACCATGCTTGCATCCCAGGTATGAATCCCACTTGGTCATGATGGATAATCCTTTTAATGTACTGTTGGATTCTATTAGCAAGGATCTTGTTGAGGATTTTGGCATCCATATTCATTAGAGAAATCGGTCTGTAATTCTCCTTTTTGAGGGGGTCTTTGCCTGGTTTGGGGATCAAGGTAATATTAGCCTCATAGAATGAGTTTGGTAGCTTTCCTTCTGTTTCTATTTTTTGAAATAGCTTTAGGAGAATAGGTATTATTTCTTCTTTGAATGTTTGGTAGAATTCCCCAGGAAAACCGTCTGGGCCTGGAGTTTTATTATTTGGAAGGTTGTTTATCACTGACTCAATTTCTTCATAGTTAATTGGCCTATTTAAGAAATCTATTTCTTCCTGTTTCAGTCTTGGTAGTTTATAGGTTTCCAGGAAGGCCTCCATCTCTTCCAGATTGCTTAATTTATTGGCATAAAGCTGTTGATAAAAGTTTCTAATAATCCTTCCAATTTCATTGGTGTTGGTTGTGACCTCTCCTTTTTCATTCATAATTTTATTAATTTGGGTCCTTTCTCTATTCTTTTGGATAAGTCTTGCCAGTGGTCTGTCAATTTTATTGTTTCTCTCAAAGAACCAGCTTCTAGTTCTGTTGATCTGCCCTACTCTACTCCTGGTTTCTAATTCATTGATTTCTGCTCTAAACTTGGTCAACTGCTTCCTCATGCATGGATTAGGTCTCTCCCTCTGTTGCTGTTCCAGCTTCTTGAGGTGAGAATATAAAAACTGCATTTTAGGGACGTCTATTCTTTTGAGTGAGGCTTGGATGGCTATGTATTTCCCCCTTAGGACTGCCTTTGCAGTATCCCATAGGTTTTGGACCGTTGTGTATTCATTCTCGTTGGTCTCCATAAATTGTTTAATTTGTTTTTTGATTTCCTGGTTTATCGAGTCATTCTTGAGCAGGATGGTTCTTAGCCTCCAAGTGTTTGAGTTTCTTCCAGGTTTTTCCTTGTGGTTGAGTTCCAATTTCAGAGCGTTGTGGTCTGAGAATATGCAGGGGATAATTTCAATCTTTTGGTATTGGCTGAGACCTGTTTTGTGTCCCAGAGCATGATCTATTCTTGAGAATGTTCCATGGGCATTTGAATAGAA
>NC_048235.1:18978479-19090050 GCF_002007445.2 Ailuropoda melanoleuca | reverse complement strand
TGAGCAGGATGGTTCTTAGTCTCCAAGTGTTTGAGTTTCTTCCAAATTTTTCCTTGTGGTTGAGTTCCAATTTCAGAGCGTTGTGGTCTGAGAATATGCAGGGGACAATTTCAATCTTTTGGTATCGGTTGAGACCTGTTTTGTATCCCAGATCATGATCTATTCTTGAGAATGTTCCATGGGCATTAGAATAGAATGAGTATTCTTTGGTTCTGGGGTGTAGTGTTCTATATATATCTATGAGGTCCAACTCGTCGAGTTAGGCATTCAAAGCCCTTGTTTCTTTGTCGATTTTCTGCATGGGTGTTGAGTTCCCCTACTATTAACGTGTTTTTATCTATATGTCTCTTTATTCTGGTTAAGAGTTGGCTTGTGTATCTTGCTGTTCCCCTGTTGGGGGCATATATATTTATAATTGTCATATCCACTTGTTGGATACATCCTTTAAGAATAATACAGTGCCCTTCTGTGCCTCTTACTATACTCTTTAGTTTAAAATCAAATCTGTCTGATATGAGAATTGCTACTCCAGCTTTCTTTTGAGGTCCATTGGCATGAAAGATGGTATTCCATCCCTTTACTTTCAGTCTGAATGTATCTTTAGGTTCAAGATGAGTCTCTTGTAGGCAGCAGATGGATGGGTCATGTCTTTTTATCCAGTCTGCCACCCTGTGGCGTTTTATAGGGGCATTTAGGCCATTTACATTGAGACTGATTATTGAGAGATATTATTTTAATGATGCCATGTTGCCAGTAAAGTCTTTGTTTCTATCGATTGTGACTTTCTGTTCTGTATCACTCTTGGGGCCTTTTTACCTTTATAGAACCCCCCTTAATATCTCCTGTAGGGCTGGTTTTGTGGTTATGAAATTGGTCAATGACTGGCGATTCTGGAACGTCAGAATGGATAAAGGATCCATTGCTGGATAAAGGATCCTTGGCTGCATGTTTTTCTCTGAAAGAGCTTTCAAAATGCCCCCTCAACACTTTCTCTTATTTCAGGTCTGTGTAGACAGGCCTGACATAATTCTGATACCTTTGCCTTGGTATGTGACAAATTTCTTTACCCTGGCCGCTTTTAATACTGTATCCTTGGATCTAATATTTGCAAATTGCACTATGACGTGACGTGGCATAGGTTTGTCGTGGTTGAGCTTGGGTGAGGTCCTCTCTGCCTCTTGGACACGAATGTTTGTTTCCCTTGCTAGATTAGGGAAGTTTTCAGCTACAATTTGTTCAAATATCTCTTCTAGACCTCTGTTTTTCTCCACCCCCTCGGGGATGCCGATGATTCTGACATTGGAACGTTTCATTGTCAGTAATCTCCCGTAACCTACATTCTTGAGCGTGGATTTTTTTGAGTCCAGATTCTATTTTAGCTTTGTCTTCTACTAACCCGTCCTCCAATTCACTGATACGTTCTTCTGCCTCATTCACCCTGGCCGTCAGAGCCTCTAGTTTTGACTGGATTTGGCTCATAGCATTTTTAATTTCTGCCAGCTTCGCTCTCATTTCCGCCCTTAGAGATTCTATATTCTCATTAACATTTTCGTTAATACTTTTTTCAAGTCTACACATCATGTTGACCATTGTTACTCTGAATTCCATTTCTGATAATTTGGTTATATCCATATCCACTAGTTCTGTGGCAGAGGCCCACAGACTCATTGTCTTTTCTTTGCTGGGGGGGATTTCTCCTTCTCGTCATTCTGATGAGGAGAGGTTGCAGGGCTGTCCAGAGCCCAAATTATCGACCGGGACCCAGGCCCTGCACCCTTGTTTTATAGGGATCTTAGGGACGTGGGCGTCTTGATTTTTCAGCCTACCTTCTGTTTGCCGCTCTGATACTCAGGCAACCCTGTTTGCGTAGAGTATCCGTGGGGTGGGGGTGGGCACACTGTGAGCCGGTCTTTCCAGGCTTTTGTTCTCTGGCGGCTTTCCCTGGTGGTTTGCTGTGCCTCTTCTGAGAGTCAGAGGGCGTCTTGATTTTTCAGCCTACCTTCTGTTTGCCGCTCTGATACTCAGGCAACCCTGTTTGCGTAGAGTATCCGTGGGGTGGGGGTGGGCACACTGTGAGCCAACCCTGCAGCATCCCGGGATGTGCGCCCCACACCCAGCGTCCCAGCCCTCACTTCCAGGGCCAGCGCGTCTCTGTCCTTTGTGTTCCTCACGCTGCCAGCCACCCCCACGCACGCTCCCAGAGCTCCCAGTCTCAGTCTGGATCCAGTGAGCACACCGGGATTCCCGAGTTCCGTGAGATGCCTGGTGGCGCCCGCTCCCGGCTCACGGTCTCAGTCTGCTGTCTCGATGTGTGGGTCCGCGGTCCGCCCGCTCCCCCGTGCAGGTGGCTACCGCTTCCCGGTGCCCAGACACAGCGGCTCCCTCCCCCTTCCGTTTATCTTCCAATATCTGTGCGCGGTTTAACGGCTCCTCGCTTTGTACCTCAATACTCAGCGCTGGAGATGTTCATTTGTAGAGATCCAGATGTATCTTCCTGCATCTCAGGCTGATTCCGCGGATGTTCAGGATGGTCTGGTACCTATCCAATTCAACTCAGGGGACCGGCTGAAAAAGGGGTTCCCTACTCCTCCGCCATCTTAACTCCTCCCTCTTAAGGAATTTTAATGAACTACAAGAAAACACAGACAGACAACTTCTTTTGTTCCTTCTTTCCTCTGCTGGAGTCTGCAGACTGAGTCAGAAGCTGCTTGCAATCTCTGGAGAACTTGGTTTAAGTTGTCTTGCATGATTTCTTTACATTTGGGAAGAGTATGTTCATTTGTTTCGTGGATCATATTCTTCAAATTTTCAAGAACTTGCATTTCTCGAAGACCACGCTTTTCTTCAAATTCTTTCACAAAATAACGGGTTTCTCCTTGAACAACTGGTCTGTGATTTAAAAGCCTTGAATGAATTTCTCCAAGGTCCTTGATAATGAAATGTGCTGGTGAGCCCGCAGTCCCCAGCGAATCCTTCTTCTTGTCGCCGCCGCCCGGGGTGGCCTCACAACCCACAGGGGTCTCCGTCCCTCCACCACTCATTGCGACCTGCTCCACCCAACCTGACCACCCATTTCTTGACCTCTTTGCTTCCAATAATTTTATCCTTCATCCTACCTCTTCCTCTAATAACTACATACATCATCTCTAGTGTCTGTTTCAATCAACCCATTCTCTGATCATTACATCCGGTCTTTACAGCTCACTCTCTAGAACTGTCACTCCAACAATCCTCATTCCAAAAACTCACTACAAATTCCAACCACTGACCTGACCACTTAAAAAAGTGGTGTATCACACATCTCATATCCTCACGTCCTTCCTTACCCAGATTAGTTTCTATAGCCTATTTATTATAATCACTAACTCATACACCTTCAATTCCTTGATCTTCTTTCCTTCCATTATACTCTGCTAAAAAAACATCAGCCCTAGTTAAATTCAATTCCAAATCCAACTCTTACTTCTATATGTTGATTAATCTCTTGGTGGATTGGATTTCTCTATTATATACTTTGTCCAAGAAGAATTCATAGATGCTATATTTCCTGGGCCCTTGCACCATTCATCTGTAAGAGTTACACCTTAACTGAAACATCTCAGGTATAAATATTTTTCTTCAAATAAAGGTGAGTTTTTTCCTTGAATTCTGAAAAATCATTTAATTTTCCTTGAGGATCAATAATTTCTCCTTGATATAGATTAGTGTTGATTGTTCTAGAACATGGTATACATTTCAATTTTCACATGTTATAACATTAATATCATTTTAAGAACTTTTTTAAGTTGCATTTTGGAATATTTTGTTTTTTTAAACTCCAGAATGAGGTTAATTAGCTTTCATATATTTTCTCTAGTTTCTTTCAGTCTTGTTTTTCTTCTATATACAATCTGAATTATTTTCCTAGCCTCTTTACCATTGGCTCAATTTTCAACACTATTTAACACCATCTCCTTGTTTTCAATTCATTCCAAATTATGTCTTTTATATTCATTTCTTTCTCTAGCTCTCTCAAATTACCCTCTTGAATATTCTTTTCATCTCTGTTTTATGGTTTCATATATTCTATATTCTCTTTAATTTCTTTGAGAATGCAAAGAATTAGTTGTGAATATTTTTCCTTTTTTCCTAGGGTATATAATCATTCAGAGTGCTCTGCATGGGAAGTTTAATTATCTTATTTTTTAAATAGCCATAATAATTTCTGATAGTTGTTATCCTATCTTTTCTCATTTCAATCATTAGACATGGGTAGCTCTCCTTTTTTCCTATGTGTGCTCCTTCCCTGAACCCTTCCTATCTTATCTGAGACCTTCTGAGCACCAGGGTAGAGACTGGGCTAGATTTGCCCTGCTCTTCATTTACTTGGAAACAGGAGGAGACGAGAGGGAAGAAATGCAACTGTGGGCATTATGGATGGATGATGTTGGTCCCTTCTCCATTTTCTTATCCATTTCATAAAATCCTGGTCTGTATTTTATTTTCTTCAGTAAAATGTTGACTTGCTTCCTTCATTCAGAGTGAGCTGCTGAGCCTTCACTCCACAAAATATTTCCCATTCTGGTTAGGCTTGTTCTTCCTTTTTAGCTGAATATTAAGTTCTTAAGATCAAATGAGAGGTTTCATCCTAGCCATTAATCTTTTCCTACTCTGTAAATGCTGTAATAAAACATTATGAGGGATTAAATTAGTAAATCTGATTAGAAATGATCTCAGAATGAAAATACAAGCTGGAAAACCAGAGATTGCTGTACACCCCTTTTAAACTCTATGTGCTCATAAGCTCAACTTCCTGAAAATGATTTTAATGCTGTTGTTCCTTAATAATGATGGCCGCAGAGAACCTTTAAGGAATGCTTGTTTTGGGACACCTGGGTGGTTCAGTCGCATGAGCGTCTGCCTTTGGCTCAGGTCATGATCCCAGGATCCTGGGATCGAGTTCCACCATTGGGCTTTTTGCTTAGTGGGGAGCCTGCTTCTCCCTCTCCGTCTGCCTGCTGCTCCCCCTGCTTGTGCATGCGCGCTCTCTCTCTCTCTCTCTGTATGTCAAATAAATAAATAAAATATTTTAAAAAATAAATAAACAGGGAAGGTAGCTTACTCCTGGCCCCCTCCCAAAAAAGGAACTCTGGTTTCTTTTTTCCTTTTTATTCTACCCTACTGACAATTAGGTATCATGTCCAGTATATCAAGATCTTATGCATTCCTCCCAAACCAATAGCTAATTTTTCTTCCTTCCTACCCATTTGGGGAAAAAAGTTGCTAAGTCCAACGTGCTACCATATCTAAAGGAATTTCTTCCAATTTAAGCACCGAAGAGATTTGTATCAAATATGCAGTGCATATGAATTTATATCCTAGGTTTCCAAAGATTTCATAGCTCCAGTTCTACTAAAATGAAAAGTTTCATCCTATTAAAATTAAAACTTTAAAGCCATAAGGGAAAAGCATCACTTTCCACTGCTTCATTTACCACTTTGTACAGATGACTTCTAAATTTAAATCTCTTTTAAGAATCAGAAACTTTGGCAAATTCCTACGATTTATGTAGATAGTCTATTCTTACTTCAAACTCCATAAGGCCAAAAGAAAACTTCACATTTTCCCCATCAAATAGATATGTTTTCCTGATTCCTCATCTATTAATGCCATTACCAATCTATTAGACGTATGCGTGACCAATCCTGAAAGCCACCTTCATTTCTTCGTTCATCAACAAGTTCCTCAGTTAACTCGCCCATGTTTATAGACTCCTCTCCACCATTGGAATCAGATTGAGTTTCTGTCTATTCACACACACCACTGGGAAGTTCAGGCCTTTGTTACTTTTCTCCCATTATTTGCCCGTCTTCTTATGACTATAAATAAAATTTCCTTGAACTTGATCCATTTAAGTTTACTGTCCAAAAACACAGTTCTGACCATCCAATGGCTCTCCACTACCTACTCAACCTCTTTTCATTATCTTTAATATTCCCCATGGTCTAGGTCCAAACAACTCTGTCATAACCCTCCTCTCACAAAAGCACATATGCTGGAACCCCAATTGTTTATTAATTATACCCCATTTTTTTTTATCTTTAACGATGCAGCTTCTATTGTTAGGAAAATCTGTTCATTCTTTTCTCTCTTGCTTCATCTCTACTTGTTCAATGCTTATTCAGGCTTCAAGGCCTGGATCGAATAGTCACTCCACCACAAAGTTATCCCATAAGGAAATCATCTCTCTGTCTGATGTTTTACTGCCAGCTAATTATTATGTTCATTTTATATTTATTTTATTTTTACTCTTACCTCATTATTTCTCATTTATCCTCTCTCTAACCCTATATAAAATCCTTGAGCACAAACTTGGCATCATGTTTATTTTTGTGTTCTCAAAGTCAGAGCTCAAGGTCCTGTCAATAAAAATTCCTTTAGTGGGGCGCCTGGGTGGCACAGCGGTTAAGCGTCTGCCTTCAGCTCAGGGCGTGATCCCAGCGTTGTGGGATCGAGCCACGTCAGGCTCCTCTGCTGGGAGCCTGCTTCTTCCTCTCCCACTCCCCCTGCTTGTGTTCCCTCTCTCGCTGGCTGTCTCTATCTCTGTCGAATAAACAATAAAATCTTTAAAAAAAAAAAAATTCCTTTAGTGTCTGAAAGCTCACTGAGAGCAATGACCAGGTAGGCTTTTAATCAGAAATATATCACTACCACTTAAATAGTGCCTGTCACTATTTTTAAAGAATGTTAAATAAATGAATAATTGGTAAATTGATTTTTTCAAGTCTTCGTTGTTAGCTTTAATTTGAAAGACATTTAAAACTCACTATTTGGTCAGAATAGACAGCAATGAACCAAGTTCAGAAAAATCTTAGTTATACGCACTGCCACAAAGACTGTCTTCACATAATGACATCCTTTGCTAAAAATAATCCAATAGTGAATACACAAGGTGAACACAGTCACCTCTATACTCAATTGCTAATTAAAATTCTAAAATCTATGAAATTGTGATATTTACATAAAATAGCTATGTGAGGTCATACCTTTAAATTTGGGGGTGTTTCCAATCAAGGAAGAGGTTATTAACTTGTTTTATCATTTATATAGATTTGGTCTTCAAAGGGAGAGAAAATGAAAATGTCTTTTATTTTCTTTTCCTAACGTGCACACACACACATATATATACATATGTGATGTGATATATATATATGTATATATACACTTAGAGAGAGAGGGAGAGAAAGAAAGAGGCTGAGTGGAGGGAGGGTGAGAGGGAGAGGAAGAGAAAACCCTAAGCAGACTCCGTGCTCAGTGCAGAGCCTGACACAAGGCTCGATCTCATGACTCTGAGATCATGACCTGAGCCAAAATCAAGAGTTGGAGTCACCCAGGCGCCCTCTTTTCCTAATATATTAATGACAATAATATTCATTTAATTCTTTCTAGTTTCAAAACATCTTCCACACATTAACTTACCAAAATAGCCAAAAATCATCTAAAGCTGATTCAGTGAACAATACAGGTGATTAGAGTAGCATTCAGGAATTCCTTTGGGCTTCAGTCTCCACCTCTCTAAAGGAGACTTGTAATTAAATGACCTCTGAAAATCCTGCCGGTTCTAATCTTCATTATTTTCAGTGCATAGTTTTTCTTTTTTTTTTTTTTCATTATTTTATTTGTCAGTTCAGCCTGGAAACGAATCAAAAAGAAAAGTTCCCAAACGTTTGAAAGTGATAGCACCATTCAAGCAAAAATCACAGCCCCTACCCCACTGTAATTTTTTTAAATAATGCAACACTTTGGAGATTCCTTTATGGCTCAACAGACCTGCAGGTTTACTGCTTTATCAATCAAATCTGGCCTGAGGTTTGTTTTTGTAAAAAGAGTTTTATTGGAACATAGCCACTCCCATTCATTCACTATTGACTGTGAGTACCTCTGCATGACAGAGCTGAGAGTTGAAAAAGAGACATGATGCCTAGTAAAACTTAAAATATTTACCACCTGGCTCATTTCAAAAAAAGCTTGCCAATCCCTGCTTTATAATGATAACTTATTTCCTTGTATTATTAAAATGTTAGTGTTTGTCACAAAAATCTTGAGAGCAGAGAATAAGCTATTTAATTTTCCCAAAAAACTCCTGCCAATTTGTAAATTATTTATACACATTAAATCATATAAACTGATTTACACTTAATTCTGTTTCTAATAACTCTGTTGCAAATTTTTTAATAATTTTCTGATATCAATAATTTGAAATGCTATTTCAAAAAACATACTTACAAATAAAACTGCCCAAACATCTTTCCTTTTTCATTTCAGTCATGTGGTGAATCCAGGACCAATTTGGTAATATTTCAATTGATCAGTAGAGGGCGCGCTTGATTCAACATAACTGTACGGACACCGGCAGCGTGCTTCATTTCGCCCCGGAAAGGTCAAGCACTGCGTGGAGGAAATTTAACAGAATTAGTGGGTTGGTTTTCTTTTGTTGGTAATGAAAGGGAATATAAAAGCCCTAGAAGACTGTATTACACGTGACTGACAGTAATGTTTCTTCTTGAGAAGAAAATTGTTTATCTACTCTTATCTTTTCTCATCTCAGCCTTGGTTTGCAGGGACCTTGAATATTTCCAAAAAGAGATAGCAACAATTTGGCTACAGAAAACAGGATTTTTTTTTTTTCCACCAAAATGATACAGCACATCTTGTGATAGTGGCTACTCTCTCTCCACCCTCCATCCCTTTGCATTGTTGCCTCTTTGTGTAGTGATGCCATTAGTATTGAGAGAGCCATTGTCCATTGTAAGACAATATAAAAGATCATTAGAAGTTCAGATTTCTATAGCGCTCTCTGGGTTTTTTGATCAACACAGAGGCTGTCTGAAAAGTGAAACATTTCCAAGGAGAATGTGCTGCGGGACTAAAGAATGCTAGGACCCTAAAAAGAGCCTGGAAAAAACCCACCTACCAGCGGGCTAGACAAAGCATACAGGTTGGGGCCTCTTCTTTGAAAGACCTGATTAATGTGAGGTCTTGTTACCTGCTTTATCACTGTTTTGTTATGAGTGAAAGGTTTCAGCATTCTTAATTTGTCTTGGGGATGGGAAAAGGGAAGGCAAACTTGCTTGATGGGGGTCTAAGGGTGAAGTGGATCCATTTGCCTTCGGTGAAAAATAACAGACACGGAAGACCCAGATTGTTCTACAAATTCATACTGAAGGATTTTTCTAAAAAAGCAGCCTGAAGGCACTCGTCGCTTATCCACTTATCTTGAAGAATTAGGTGTAGGTTCTGCTGGTTGCTAAAACTAAAAGTTATCCGTTATACTAAAACAAAGAGAGATTCAGGGAACTGAGCAGAGGCTAAAAATCTGTTTTAGAAAAAAGTAGGGTAAGTAAAGAAAACTCGTAGAAAGATGAAAATGAGGCAATAATTCTGTGAACCCCATTACTGTAATTTTGTTATTTACTGATTATTCTAAATCACATTTAGGTTTAAGGTCTCTAGGAATATGCTTCTCATAATATGTATAATTTAAAAATTAATTCCATAACACTTTCTCATATCAACTATGAAACTGGAATGTATATCTCACGCTCCGCAAATTTGGAGTTTTTTAGATCAGAAGCAGGGTGTGGGCCTTTTGCAATGTTTATTTCTGACTCTCGGAAATTTAAGTCTTAAAATATTAGGAGACATATGCCAGAGGAGACACATAGTTCACGGTAACGTCCAACATGTACTGTCAAGAGATGGAGAGAGAGAGAGAGTAAAGTGAGATGCTTCTGTGGGCTGAGGGTTTCATGAATATTGTTTAGTGAAGACTAATATTGAGCGGAAACTAGTACCTATATTATTGTATTAGCTAGTCATAATTACTAAGTGAAAGATACAATTGGGTTATTACTGAAGTGGAAAATACCTACAATAAGTAAGCAAATGACACATTGAGTGAAAACAGACGGCCTCTGACCCAGAGAGTTATAACATACATTGTCACTAGTTGTTATCGCGATCATAGTATAAGTACAATTTGGTTTGATTGGCTTTATTTTGTTGATCTTTTTATTAGCGTTCTTATTTCACATCTTATATAAATTGTCGTAGTCTTTCCTTCCTCCTCATGGCTAAAATTTGACATAATGTAAGAGAGAAAGTGAAAATACAGATATGTCTACACACGTTTATTTAATCTATTTATATACATACATGTAAGTTTTGGCTGTAGATTAACTGCTGATTGATCACATTAGCTTAGTGGCTGAATAATAAACAGTTTCTGCTTCTTTTACAGTATTTAGTGCCTCCGAAAACTACAAGTTGCTCCATTAGATTGTATGCACACTAGGTTGTAAGCTCATTACAAGGTACATGTCTTCCCGATGTTTCTGTTCCCCAACCCCGCTACAGCTACTGGTATAAGTGTCTGCTTTCAAAAAATACTTGCTAAGTGAGTAAATCCAGATCACATAACAGCCAAACTTTTAAATTCTTTCCCTGTTCCCATCAGTTATTTTTAAAAAGAGGATATAAATCCCCACCCTCCCAAAGCACATAACTTCCCCTAGTTCTAATACCATCTACTAAGCATTTTGCCACCTCTCTGAGTCTATATGGAAAGCAGGAGTTCGAGCAAAGGAAACCTGTCAGTTTAAATTTTGCAATAAGAATTACTTCTCGTGAGGAACTGAATTTGTTAGGATCAAAAAAAGTAAAATAAACAAATATTTCCCCCACGGAGAATATTTATTGACCGTGCCTACTTGCTGTGAGTGGCACAATGGAAACATCTTGACATGGAACTGAAGATATGGGACCAAGAGGGATGATTTTGTCTCCACACTCTGCCTGACCCTGAGCAAGAAACTTCATCTCTTTGAGGCTCCGTTTTCTTGTCTGAAAAACAATGATAATAATATCTCTCTATTTCCTGAGACTCCCTGGAGCCTTTCTTCCTTCTGAATAGCAGCTAGCCACCATTCAGGAACATCCTTCACGGTAACAAACTTCCAAGGCTTAAAAAAGTTAGAAATTATTACATGTTACAATTTGAGCTCAGCTGACCTACAAACACATGCTCTTACTACACCAGCTGACTCCTCTGGTATTTTCTCAGAAGCCTTCAGGACTAACCCCAGAGAAGACAAGCCCTCCCTGAGTTGTATTTTTATTTCCTTTGCTGACAAGCACTTCTGTGTGACAGGCATCTGTTCAAAGCACTTTACAAACGATAACTGATTTAATTCTATGAGCTTGATGCCACCCTTGAAATATGGCCCGGGGTCTTAGTCTACCTGAGAACCTCTTCTTTGTTATAAATATTTCAGCTTTCACTCCCAAACTAAATGATGAGCATTGGCAGGAGTTGTTAACTGTGGGGAAAAGCTTTCAAAGCACCATAGAGAATTTGCTGGAGGGTATTTTAAAAAAAAATTGGAATTTTATTTAAGAGAAAAGAAAATAAATACCTTCCACCTCAGCAGAGCCATATGATTGTCAGAGGGCATTTCCTGTCAGCAAGGCCAGATCCAGGAGAAGAATCCCGATGTCTCTCTGCAAGACCAAATACCATTTTGCATCCCTGTCATTTCTATTGAAGCTTTGAAGTAAATAGGAATAGAACCAGCCCAAGTAAATTACCTGAGGACTGAGACATTTTTGACATAAGTCTTGAGGACAGACCCACATATTTCTTTTCCTCCTTCAGAACATGAGCCTCGTTTCCTGTCAGAGCCGTGAATGACAGAAACGATGATGGACTGATCGGACGGCAAGCCTCGCTCCCCTGATGCCAGATACAGACCAGAGTAACCCAGGCTGCTGCCTTCCAGAGTCTTGAGACCTGATTTGCATATATATTTAATTACCTGGGTGCACTGGAACTGCTCTGTTAGAACATTTTAATATTAGAATGACATGGGGATTAATACAGCAGGCTCGGTGAGGTAGACTGCCGCGATTAGGAGCCAGGTCTGTGTAAACCTGAAAGAAACCTCTTTGCCTCAGTATCCTCAGCTGGGAAGTAATAATAGAACAGAAGGTACAATATATATATTATATTTATATATAATAATGTAATAGAACCTTCCTCACAGGTGTGTTGGAAAGATCAAATGAGTTAATTCATCTAAAGCACTTAGCACAGTACTTAACTCACAGTAAATCCTCAACAAATGCTAGCTATTCATACTACTATTCTCCCTGGTTATTTATGGGAATTGAGCTAAATTTCTCTTTGTTGAGCAGCAGATGCACTGTTTCCCACACTACGTTCTGAAGCCCTCTATTCCCTGAAGTTCAGAAAAAAAAATTACCTTCTTCAAATCATCTTGGAAAACACTGCACTGGCCTTGAAAATTCAAAATGTACTGGAACTAAAATACTAAACACTTTAAAAGACCTGCAGTTGGAAAGTTTTTGTTTAACCTTGTGAATCAATCTCAAATCTGTAAGACCACTTGACCCTTTAGTTCTGCATTCACTTCTTCATCTTTGTGGGTTCATCTTTGTACTCTCTATTTCAAGGTCTTAATTTTTCTAAAATGACACCATTTCATTCTCTTTAACATAAATGGAAACCAGGTTCATAGGTGTACTTTGTCAGTACGTGGGCATGGTAGGCCTTTGCAGATAAAATTCAGTAAAGAACCTTGAGATAAAGAGATCATTCTGGATCATCTGGGTGGGCCATAAATCCATACTTATAAGAGAAAGGTAGAGGGAGGTGTGAGACACAGAACAGAAGAGGAGGAGGCAACGTGTCCACAGAGGCAGAGATGGGAAGGATGTGGCCACAAGCCAATGAATGCAGACAGCCAACAGGAGCTGGAAGAGGCAAGAAGTGGATTCTCCCCTAAAGTCTCCAGACAGAGCCCAGGCCTGCTGACAACATGAATTCAGACTTCAAGCTTCCAGAATGGTGAGAGAATACATTTCTGTCATTTTGAGCAACTGAGTTTATGGTCATCTGTTTCGGCAGCCTTAGGCAACACACAGCTTCGCCATTTATAAAACGGGGTTCATACAAGCCCACCCCACCCTGCCCTATGTCACAACAGTGCCGTAAGTATCAAATATAATAGTATGTGTGACAATACACAATTTAATGTACTTTTGCACATTTAACATTATTTTTTTTTTAAAGATTTATTTATTTATTTATTTGACAGAGATAGAGACAGCCAGCGAGAGAGGAAACACAAGCAGGGGGAGTGGGAGAGGAAGAAGCAGGCTCATAGCAGAGGAGCCTGATGTGGGGCTCGATCCCGTAACGCCGGGATCACGCCCTGAGCTGAAGGCAGTCGCTTAACCGCTGTGCCACCCAGGCGCCCCTAACATTATTTTTATCATTACGTGGGATCCACAAATGCTTTTTTCCAGTTGAAACAGTGATTCCAATTTTTGCTTGCTTCTCAACTTTTCTGCTTTAACCTCCTCCTTTGGCTTTTGTTTTGTTTTGTTTTTTTCTATGATAACTAAATCTAGGGTCCTCATCTCCTCTCATTCAGTATCTAGTATGGCCAATAGTGGACTCTTCAGGAAAATCTCAGCCATATTTTTCGTTAACTTGCTGCCAGCAGAGGACGTAGTCACAGAAGTGATCTGAAAAAGAACGGTTCTTCTTCCAAAACAAATCAAAGCTTAAATCAATATACACATATTTAATTGAAACACGCCCATTGAGATAATGGGGAAAAGATTATGATAAGTTAACATTCACCTAGATTGCAATGAAACATCTTAAGTCATTAAACTACTCGCTCCAGAGATATTTAGCATTGTATTTCAGCTTTAATAAAAGATATGCTGGACATATTCTGATGAAATCTGCCTCTCTGGGTTCCAGAAATAAACATATTAGCTTTCCTCAAACTTTTTTCTGAAAACCACAAAAGCTCAAACCACAAGAACTCCGGCTTTTCAAAGTAACAAAATGCAATGAGAGAAGCCGCCTTCCACACAGAGAGGCCCGTGAGAGCCCTTGTCAGAGACTTGCTTCCTTAGCTACCTCAAGAAAAGAAGCTCACACATGGCACATCTGTCAAGAAGCATATTGAAAGAGCCAACTTTGATACTTTCGTTTTGAAACTGTGTCCTTTTCCTATTCATTTCAGCAATTGACTTTACCGACTCCCAGCAGTGATCAAATTTCTTTTTCCTTTTAACATAAGAATCTTCATTTGATAGAATCTAGACTTGACTGGCTATTTAGCTCAGAGTGGCAAGCCTGAGAGTTTCCAAGGGGTCTTTCACAGTGGTATTCACATTTAAATTTGTTTCTAGGAACTGACTCTTCTCTCAAACCATCTTAAATGTTATTGGAAACTCAATAATTTTATAGGAAGCTTTGTGGAAACCAAGGAGACTTTCCATTCTCACTCTTCTCTTGTCTTCTATACCAGCTACCATCTGGAAGTACAGACACCATTTTGCCCTAAAATCTTTGAAATTCTTTAAATGGGTATTCTGGGAGAATAGGGGTTTTTCTCCCCAAGTTCGTTTGTGTCTTGCTCTACACTTACCTCAATTTAGTCCGCATGTCTGTATAAAACTTCCACACACACATATGTAACAAATCTATGGCTGTAAAGGCAGTTTTATGACTCTGTCATACTATTGACATGCCATACACTCTTGGAAATTATAACAGGGTAAGGACATGGGAAAGACTTTCAGTGGCATGAGCCATTAGTCTAACAAAGTCCTACAATTTGCCCTACTGAAAACTAACATTCTATGTCTTATACTGTCCTTCCTACAAATCAACCCCAAATTGGTGTCAGACATGTTTCTAGGAAATTAGGATATATCAGTGAATTAAAGTAACAAAAATCTTTGCCCTCAAAAGCTTACATTTAAATGAGCAATAGCAGTTCACTCTTACTGTGAGTAAAGTGCCATTTTTAGTATTTTATATATATTAACTCATTTAATCCTTACAACCTGATGAACTTGATGTAATTAGTATCCCCACTTAAGAGAAAAGAAAACTGGGGCAAAAAGAGTTAAGTGACTTGCCCAGAGTCATACAAATGAAGTCTTGGCTTTAACCTTCAAAGGAAAATTACAACACGAACATTTACAAAAGACTGTCATAGATGCTCAATACTTGGCTCAGTGCTCAGTAAAACCTGGTGAATAAATTTATCTTCACTGCACTATTAGAGGGTGTCTCAGTCCACATGGGATTCTGTACCAAAATACCACAGACTAGGTAGCTTATAAACAATAGAAATATATTTCTTACAGTACTGGAGCCTGGAAATCTGACATTAGGCTGCCAGCATAGAGTGCCTCTTCTGGGTTGTGAAGTTTTTGTCGTGTCTTCCTTCACATGGCAGAAGGGGACAAGGCGTCTATCTCAGGTCTCTTTTATCAGGGCACTAATCCCATGCATAAGGTCTTTATCCTCATGACCTAAACACATCCATAAGACCCATCTCCTAATACTACTTTAAGGCTTATGTTTCAACATATGAGTTTTGGAAAGCCAGAAATGTTCAGGCCACAGCAAATGACTTTTATTATGTAGTTTCTTTTTATAACTCACATAACTAAAGTTGTTAATATGATCGTGGTAATATTTTATCTAAAAAATATAAAGAACCCTTACAACTCAATAATTAAGAAGATAACCCAATTAAAAAAGTGGGCAAAATGTTTGAATAGATATTTCACCAAAGAAGATAAAGGAATGGCCAATATGCACATGAAGAGATACTCAACATCATTAGTCATCAGTGAGATACTCATTAAAATCACAAGATCTCACTTCATACACACTGGCATGGCAGTGACCCAAAAGGCAGACAGACAATGTCAAGTGTTGGCAAGGATTCGGGAAAACTGAAAAGAACTCTCATTCCAGTGGGAATATAAAATGGTGCTGCCACTGGTAGAATATTTCCATTGACTTATGTCAGCCTAACTGCATTCTGTTTTAGATTAAAATCAAGACATTATTTCACTTGCAACTTCAGCAAATAAAAGACAAATGTCCCCCTTTCCCTTACTCCGTGGTGCATGAAAGGCAGCACTAATCAGTCACTGAACTCCTCCCCCACCAAACCTACACACAACGTCACAATTTTCTCAACAAAGAATGTGTACAAACATTTCCATTTGTCATATCTTGTTATTTTTACTCCTTTTAGACTTCCTGTCAGCAGCCCCCTTCTTTTATGATAATATTACATAGCCAATAGGTTATAGAGTAATCTTGTCTATGAGCTTTAAAAGGTGTTTTGGGGAGAAGGGAGAATTTCTTGCCTGTATCTGGAAATTGGACTACAGAAGCCATCATATAATGGCCATAAATCTTGTCTTATACAAAATCATATACTAAATTATTGGCTTAGTTTATTTTTAGTCAAATATTAGTTTATTTCTTAGTCAAACATAACGTTAGAAACCTAAGAAAAGTTTGTTGCTTTAAAAAAAATAAGAAAGTCAATTATAACCTCCATATGTTAACTCTGCAATAATTCTTGGGAGTAATTATTATGACTATATCTTACATATATATAGTTATATACAGCGCATATAATTATTTCATTTTAAGATTATCCAAGAAAAGTAAAGAATATATAAGCCCTTAAAAATCCTGATATGAAATTTCACTGCTTTCAACATCATTATACGATAAAATGTTTATACAGCAAATAACACTCTTCTGTTGTTGTTAAGTGGGTTCAAACACATCAGCCTTTTGAGCATCACTACTTTGACAAGCCATCCCATTCCTCTGCTATCAGTTGCAAAAGAAAACTCAGAGTTGCAACATTAACCCCCTCCTTAATTTTAGTTCCTCACCTCTTGCATTGAGTTTATACTTATCACTGAATCTCACATAGATGTCTCACAGGAACACATTTCTTTCATTCCATCCTGAACCGAAATAGAACCCATAGCCTTGAAATCACCTGCTGGGTACTTTGTTTTCAACTGCCTTAAATCTCACACTATATCCTCCACAGCTAAGTACAAAAACATGTAAGGCAGACCAAATTTCCTGGAATGATTTTAAATGCTGTTGTGTTCCACAACATTGTAAGTCAAATTGGCCTAATGCAATAGAATACACTGTCAGAGTAATAGAAAGTAAGATAAAAGTCTTCATTAAGGATCAAATAACTATTATCTTACCTACTTGGTGTGTTCTTTTAAGATGCACTTAATACGCTTGTATCTGTTGATAACGGCAACCCTGGATTATCAAAAAAATAGCGATCTATCCCCATTCAAATGATATCCCAGTCACCTGTTACCCACAGACGGCATAAACATTCAGTAACAAATACATCTGAGATCTGGCTGCTTGTGCCCCAATCCCGTCTTTCCAGTCCACTCTGCGCCGTGGGTTGCCACCTTTGTAAAATATTCTCTCTATTCAATTTGTTTCAGTGCTCTGCCTCCCTCTGGGTTGTTAATATCAGCATGACAAAATACGCAATTAGGCTCCTCTATCTCAGCGTAGTTCGTTTGACAAGAAACAACACTGTGAACCTCTGTGTTAACATGAACAGGTGATAAAGGGGGTCAAACACCTAATCACAGCTGCCAATACCAGAGAGTGACTTGAAACACAGAATCTCAAAGCCAGCTATTTAGCTGCCGCTCCAGGGAGAGCAGTTTGCTTTTCTAGCTCCTCTTTCTGGTCATGCCACCAGCACTTTCTCTATATATAGCTTGGCAGCCCATTAAAGCAAACAATTCTTTAGTCGGTGAGGCAATAAAGTTGAATAATTGCTGCCTTGAGTCTCTCTCAAAGTCATTTGAAAGATGACCACTGTAAGATAGGTTTACTTCTGGTAAATGATCTATATTAAAGAGCAAGCTACAGAACAGCCAGGACAAGCTGGGCAAAGCCACTGGTGGTGGCGATGCCAAGGCAAGTCATTGGCTGAAAGAACAGCCACTGCCTCCGTGACCAGGGCTCTGCGGGACCTTGATAAGCAATATGGTTTGGCTTGCACTGCTGCCAGTAGCATTTGCTAGCAAATGTCAGATGGGCTATTGCTTTACATGAACTCATGAAACAATTGCTTTTCAAGGCAAAGATAATTATCTGGTCACTCAAAACTAAGGATGGATAACACTGGGAACATCAGAACAAACACTGAGAGACTGCAAAGTGAAAAAAAGATAGAGCCCTACCCTAAAGTCATTTCATATCTAATAGAAGAGATGGGAGGATAAATAATCTCACCATAGCAACGTACATGGAGGAGCATGGCTTGCAGAGAGAACTCCACGTGCATTTTCTTATTTGATAAACGCGAATGCTGCCTTTTGTTAATTGTGTGATCAGTGTTCAAGTACCTAATCTCTTCCTGTCTCTATGTTCAATTGCAAAAGTAGAAAACTAACCTCTAACACCATTGTGAGGATTAAGTGAGAGACTTAGCCAAAAAAAAAAAAAAGTGAAAAGATTTGTACACAGTACTTGATAGATGTTATCTTTTAAAAATTCTAATGAAGCATAAATAGCAGAAGCACAAAAACATACAGAGACAATTACATAGCTCTCTGGAATCAGAAATTCATATACCTGGAAAGGATGGACCTTTAGAGTGAGTAGGCACGGTTCTCCGGGAAGCCTTTGAGAAATATACATGGTTCGATGGAGAAAAAGTAACAAGATTTCTAAGGGGAGCAGAGAGACAAAAATCATTTTAATGAAGAAGGGGGAGTTGTTAATTTGTCAAGTACAGAATGAAACCATGAGGAGGGATTTAATCTAATTAAATGACAATTACAGCACAACATGATCAATCCTAGATTGAGATGATCTTATTCTGATATTAACTATTTTACTGATGAAATACAGAAACTGAACTAGAAATGATCCAAAGCCCTTTCCAGACCTATCTTATGATTTTAATATTCTTGACATGAAATTCTTATCACAGTACTCATTCGATCAAGAATTTAGAAAGTTTCATTAAATAGGTTAGAAGTGCATTATTTTAAAGGCTGGGCTTCAATTTGCTCTTCTGTAATAGTTCCTTTAATTCCATGACTTTCATGCCATTGCTGAAGTCAAAGAGTTCAGAATTATACTTAACTTCCCTACTTTTTTCTTTTTTCTTTTTTTTTTTTTTAAGATTTTATTTATTTGACAGAGAGAGACAGCAAGAGAGGGAACATAAGCAGGGGGAGTGGGAAAGGGAGAAGCAGGCTTCCCACCAAGCAGGGAGCCCGACACGGGGCTCGATCCCAGAATCCTGGGATCATGACCTGAGCCAAAGGCAGACGCTTAACGACTGAGCCACCCAGAAGCCCCACAGAGCCACCAAGGCGCCCCTAACTTCTCTACTTTTATTTAACTCTTACATTCTATCGGTCAAGTCCTGTTGACTATACATCCATAAATTCTTTTTTTTTAAGATTTTATTTATTTATTTGACAGAGAGAAATCCAGCGAGAGAGGGAACACAAGCAGGGGGAGTGGGAGAGGAAGAAGCAGGCTTGCTATAGCAGAGGAGCCTGATGTGGGGCTCAATCCCAGGACCCTGGGACCACGCCCTGAGCTGAAGACAGACGCTTAACAAGTGAGCCACCCAGGCGCCCCTACATCCATAAATTCTAACACAAAACTTTGTTTCTTCCTACCCGAAGTCTTTCTTCTAACTTCTTCAAATTCAATTCAGATTTGATTTATCAATGCTTACAGAGGACTTCAACTTCCAAGTGTGAAAGACCATGACGCTACCAGATCATACCCAGGACGAGGAAGAGAAAAATTCAAAAAGAGAGAAAGTGCACCCCGGGAACCCGATAGATAATACCAAACAGTCCAACACAACACAAAAGCCTGACTGCCGTGTGCTGTTTTTTTGTTTGTTTGTTTGTTTGTTTGTTTTACTTGAAATTCTACAAGGGCAAAACTGCTCTTTTCTGGAGCAGATTAATGGTTCTGTTAGCCAGGGTTCAGGTATGGGCAAAGGGGCATAAGGAAATATTTTAGGGAGAGGGAGCTGGGTTATATCTAGGTTGTGGGCTGGTTAAATGATTGTATATAATTAGCAAGATTCATTAAACTGTACACCTAAAATGGGTGAATGTTATTGTAAGTAATGAATATCTTAACTAAAAATAATTTTTAAAGATACTTATTGAGTGATTTATCCCTAGACTTGGAATTTAGCATCAGAGGTACAAAAGTGAATAAAATACATAGCCACATTACCCCTTCAAGGATATCACAATGAACTCAAGGATGCCAGCATGTAAACATCACAATAATGGTACCGTGCAGAGGAAAGAGTCTTTGGTGATAAGGAACAAGAGAGCCACAAGTTAATCTTACAATCTTTGTAAGAACCCAAACTAGCAGTTTATAGTAGATTCTGGTAAATGAAACAAATATCATGACAACTGAATACATTCTCAATTTTATTAATGGGAAGTAACAGTATGGCACAAACTTATTCCTGGTGATCCAAGGAAGGTGTGCAAGATGGTGGCCATACTATGGTGGCAGACTGGGTTGAGTACGTTGAGTAGAGTGGGCAATGCAGGGATAGAATTCAGACGTGTTTACTTTAGAATTAGTAGGAGCATGAGACGTTAGGTAGCTGCTGTCTCCGTTTTCAGTCATCTGCTGATCTGAAAATACTCTCCGAACCAGGATGTCTCAGTTTTGACTGCTGATTTAAATGAGTAGTGTTTCTGGGTCACCTGGGTGGCTCAGTCACGTAAGTGTCTGCCTTCAGCTCAGGTCATGGTCCCAGGATCCTGGGATCAAGCCCCACGCACAATGCACTTCCTGCTCAGCTTCTGCTCAGCAGGAAGTCTGCTTCTTCCTCTTCCTCTGTTCCTCCCCCTGCTCATGCTCTCTCTCTCTAATAAATAAATAAAACCTTTAAAAATAAATAAGTAGTATTTTTAACATACCAGACTGAAATTTTCATGAAGCTCTACAATCTCCATTTGAGAGTCTTGGTGAGCTAATAAATGTTTGGAGATGATTCTCTGTGAGCATTTTCACATTTCTGGACAATCTGAACTTTCTGAGAAAAGGGCATTGGTGACTGAGAACAAATATGCTGGAAGTTAGAAATAGTGTATTGCTCCAGAGAAATTTAGAGATATCTGCCCTGGAACCATTTGCTTATATTGCAGGGAGTCTGGAGACCTTTTCCTCCACCTCCCTGGAGAAGAACTGTATACTCTACAGAATAAAGTTTTCCTTCTCCCTCCCTGAAGAGGCCAGAATGGGTTGGGATGTCAACCTCTCTGTGTGAGCTCGGAGTCTCATAATTTCAGAGTTCCTCTCCTGAGATATAATGCCATCATATGTACATCAGGTCTTTACCATTTGCCCCACAGAGATGGGAGCTCTGGAAACCAGCATGAAGATAATAAATAAATTAATAAATGATCTGTTTTCTCATCCAGAGACTTCATATGTCCCATCAGAATATGAATATATAAATTATTGTGTATAAGGTATGTCTATATATTGTAAAAATATATTAAATATGTATATAATAAATATATGCATACTTAATGCAAAAAAACTTTGTTAAAGATGTTGTATTAACCATTGTAATTCAGTCTCCCTAAACATATCTTACACCTTTTCCCCACCACATTTTACATACCAACATTACAATTTCAGGGCAAGGCTTGTGGTCATCTAAACCAATCATTGGATTCATTTGTCTTGTTAGCTGTGACTTTAAATCATCAGCACAGGGATCTCTGGAAACACATACAGGCTCAGGAATGAGTAAATAACCCACTTAAGACAAAGGATGCAAAGAGAATTTTGTTGGGGTTTATGAAAAATCTCCTTCCTTTTCAGAAAGTCACAGAAAGGGGTCCCTGGGTGGCTCAGTCAGTTGAGCATTGGACTAGGTTTTGGCTCAGGTCATGATCTCATGGGTCGTGGGATGGAGCCCTGCGCTGGGCTCCGTGCTCAACTAGGAGCCTGCTTGAGGATCTTTTGCCTCTGCCCCTCTGCCCACTTACTCATGCTCTCTTTCCATCTCTCTCTCTCTCTAATAAATAAATAAATCTTGAAAAACAAAAACACTACAGAAAGATATACACTCCTACTTGGCTACTTGTGGTAATCCTACAACTAAAAGGGGAACCAGTATTAGTATGAAGTAGAAACCACAGAAGGGGAGGCGCCTGGGTGGCGTAGTCCTTAAGCATCTGCCTTCGGCTCAGGGCGTGATCCCAGCATTCTGGGATCGAGCCCCACATCAGGCTTCTCCGCTAGGAGCCTGCTTCTTCCTCTCCCACTCCCCCTGCTTGTGTTCCCCTCTCGCTGGCTGTCTCTCTCTCTGTCAAATGAATAAATAAAATCTTAAAAAAAAAAAAAGAAAGAAAGAAACCACAGAAGGGAATTCAGGTAACCAGGGGAAAACCTGAGTCCTTGAAGACTTAAGGATCAGCCAACTGCAAAGCCCGTCCTAATCCGAACTTCCGGTTTTGTGAGCCAATTAATTTCATTATTGTGTTAACTCACTTGATTAGAGTATTGTGTTATAAGCAACTGAATGCGTTCTGATACATACTTGCTAAAATGCCTATGGACGATTAATTCTCAGGATCTCTTTTGCTAAAGTAGGTTGTACACGATGCAAATTTTCCTGTAGGGTTAATCTTATCGGAAGAAGAATATAATTAATTATACTAAGTAAATGAAAAGGTATAACCGAAAAGGAAAATGATTTTAATGAATAATGGAAAAGATTACAATAAATAAATTGATAAGTAAATAAATAAAATATATACATATACATTAATTATTGGTTACCCAACAAATAGCTGTCAAAAAGAAAATTGTCTTTTCTTCCTTAAGAGAGAAAATTTATATATATATATAATTTATACAGATTGATAAATTTACATATAGGAAAGATTTTAAAGTCTTTTATAAGAAGAGAAATAAGTAGGGGAGTTAATCAAAGTTAAAGCATTGTCACTAAAACAATAAAGTCAAAAGAATCAAAGGAATGGAAGAACATTAGAGTGTAATAGAAAAACCTAATATATATAAGAATTAATATGAGCTAAAAAGACAAAATATACAAATGATGGATAGAATATTCATTCATTCAGTCAATAATTATGTACCAGTAATGTTCTAAGAGCTGGTGATATACTCGCGAACAAAATATACAGAAATCCCTTCTTTTATTGAGCTTCATATACGATTTATTACTTGAGGAGACGATTGGTTATTTGCAAAACACTTCATTTTGAAAACCACCTTACAGATATTGACAAAATAAAACATAGAATAAGAGGCTGAATGTTAGCCTTAAATGGAGGTACTCAATCATATTTGTGTAAATAATGCTTATTAGGATAATGACAAAACTGGATATTTTCTGATATTAAGAAATTATTCACTTTTAATATGTCAAAAGACATTGCGATTCTTCAAAAAGTAAAGATCTTATCTTTAATAAATATATGCTGGATATTTAGAGATAAAATATATAACGTATGGAATATAACTCAAAATTACTCAGTTGAGGGACGCCTGGGTGGTTCAGTCAATTAAGTGTCTGTCTTCAGCTCAGGTCATGATCTCAGGGCCTTAGGATAGATGGAACTCTGTGCCAGGCTCCCTGCTCAGTGGGGAGCCTGCTTCTCCCTCTGCCTACTGTTCCCCCTGCTTGTGCTCTCTCTCTGACAAATAAATAAAAAATAAAATCTTAAAAAAAGAATTACCCAGTTGAGGAGAGACAAGGGAGTAGGCGAATATATGAATACATGAAACAAGATTGGTCAAGCATTGATAATCGTTGAAGCCAAATTACGAGTGTATGGATTTCATTGTAGTATTTCTTCAGGTTCCATAATACAAAGTTTTTAAAGGTAAATTATAGCATCTTAATTAACCAAGTTTCATAGTTTGAACCATCAGTTATAAGGGCAAAGCAAAAACCAAACAATAAAAGCTCAATGTAAATCAATATAGAAAAAAAGTTGATAAAGCGATCCCCAAAATGACACCACCTATCAGAAAATAGAATGTGTATTTAACTACCACAATTCTCATTTCTATATCAAACACTGTATTTTCTTATCCAAAAGGATTATCACCTACTTTTTCCCAAGCACTTTGAAGTATATCTTAATCAACAGAGCATTTCAATCATTAATTCTGCTACAATGTTAGGAAGTAGAAAATGGAGTATTATAGTCTAGACTGAACAGAGAGGTTCTTGTATCTCATTAACTAATAACTAACTTCTAAGCAAGGAAATGACTTAGTCCCATTGACTAAACTTGTTTCCTTCATCCTCTTGAAAATGAATACATTTTTGGTAGCTCCACTGTCTAATTATTGAGGCTCAAATTTTTAGAGTCTTCTTTGAATTCTCTTTGTTTCTAGCCCCTCAACTCCAGTTTCAAAGTCCTGTAGACTCCACCCTAAAAAGACTTTCACACAATCTGTTTCTTATCTCAGTTCAGCCTCCTTGATATTTATAAAGCCTCTTTTCTCCTCAGTATCATTACATACTTCCCCTATGTGATTTATCCTGAAGCGCAGATTAAATAATATTACTCTTTGATACAAATTCAGACATGCTTTCCCGCTGCCTTTCCAAGGGAAATGCAATAAATGGAGGAAGAAAAACAGGAAGTGCATGAGAAAACATGAATTTGAATCCTGACTACATAATTTACTCAGTGTACTTTTGTAGGCGACGAGCTATAATTCAAAGAAAATAATATAAATGAAAGTGTTCTGTGTGTCTTTAAATTGATGGTGAACCAACATGATATTGATTATATAGAGAGAGATAAGGCATCAGCTTACCATGTGTCAGACACTGTTCTAGGTACTGGGTGTGTATGTCCATGAAAAAGATAAAAGTCCCTGCCATTGGGGGCTTCATATTTTAGTGGAGAGAGAGAGAGAGATGGTAAATGTGATAAACAAATAAGTAACAAACATAGTAAATAATACCTTATCAGATGTATTAGCAGGTGGTAACAAATATGGAGTGTCAGAGGAATTCAGAGTGCCATGGTCAAGGCAGGCCTTCCTGAGAAGGTGACTTATGAGCACAGGTTAAGGGAGAGGAGTGAGCCTGCAAAAAACAAAACAAAACAAAACAAAAAAACCGTGTTAGGGGAGGGGCACCTGGGTTGTTCAGTCAGTTAAGCATTCAACTCTCGGTTTTGGCTCAGGTCATGATCTCAGGGTCATGAAATACAACCCACGTCAGTCTGCCTGCCCCCCCATTCCTGCTCTCTCTCTCTCTTTCTCTCTCTAAAAAAAAAAAGTGTTAGGGGAGAGGAGGCAGATACAAGGTCACAGAGTACTGATGTAGTATATACAGTTTGGGACAAAACACAGGGAGCCATGTGAGCCATTTGGGGCCGTGGGCATTTACTCTGAAGGAAATGCGAACCACTGGAGGCTCATGAGTAGCTGTGACATGATCTGTCATACATTTTTGAAAGACCACTATGGTGGCTCTATTAAAAAGAAACTCTGGTGAAGGGTGAGTGCAGGGAGATGACTTAGGAGCTATTGTAGTCAACCAGTGGGAAGATGATGATTGCTTGCAACAAAGTGGCCATAAGTGGGAAATCTAAAAGCTTTCCTCAAAGACTTATGTGGGGAATGAAAATATTGAGGCTTAGTAATCGGAGGATGGAGTTGCCATCATCTGAACTGGGGAAATTTGCAGGGCCTGGAGATCAGGAGTCCAGTGTTGGGCATGTTAAATTGGAGATGCCTAGGAGACGTTGACATGGAAATATTGACTCTCCCAGGTGATACAACAGTGACCAGTAGCGTACTAGTCCTCTTATATGCATCATTCTATTAGAGAGGATTCTCAGTTTATTCACAATTTGTACCCAGATGCTGATTAACTTGCCCTAGATCAAAGAACTAATAGAAGGAAAATCTGGAATTTGGACCCATCCTTCTGTCCACCCAAACTCTGTTCCCTACCCTCTAGTCTACACAGTCTCATTTCTAATAAATGGGAAAATGATGCCAAAGTGTCATGGTTCTTAGAGTTTATTACCTGGCCAGAAATTGGCCAACTATTAAATATGACAATAGCTCAACTGGAGCGAATTGCCAAAAAAGAAGAAAAATTTTCCCAAATTCTCCACACTGTGGCCCAAAGGTAGAGCAGGAAATCAAAATTTGGCATCAGGCCAGCCTTAGAGCTTTCATCATTTTAATCTCCAAAGATCATTATTCCCACTTTAAGTAGCTTATGTGATTTACCTTCATAGGTCAGACCAAAAAGTCAGCAGCGATTTGGAGAAAGACCCTACCATTGTGTTCAGTGACATTTTATATTGGCAGGAAGTAAGCATTTATGCAATTATTTTGTGTAATCCTTACATTCCTGTTGGTATAAGCCAGAGAAAAGAAAAAAAATTATATATATGATCATGTTCCTTAGTGTGAAATTGGACAAAATGCTGTCCCACTGTTGATGCCTCCTTTCTGCTAAAATGTAATTAAGCCACTGAAGTACATACAACTAAGGGAAAATGAGAAAAAAAAATTTCTTACAATGAAGCAAGAAGCTTGAGCTAGGGACATTTTTTCATTACTTTTTCATTTTGTTTCTCTGACACTTAATTTCTCAGTGAGGTAATATGTATTTATAAAACCCACAAGGACAAAACTGCATTCCTTTGAAGAAATGAAGAACTGGAGTGATAATCCTAAATTCAAAATTGCTGTCCCTATTTTAGTAATCATTGTAACGACCATTAATTTTGTCTCTCCTAATTGACATTGACCTGCCAATACAAAATGTGAGCCCTTGAATGGAAACATGAAAAAGCATACTGCTTCTTCTATATTCTATTTAATTAGAATAATTGGCTTAATATTTTGCTAAAGAGTGAAGTCATTTCAAAAATCAATAGGATTTGTTAGTCTAAATGAAGATTAGGAATTTAAGACCCCTATGTATGATATAATTTACACTTGGATAGTACTTTTTTTATCTTAGTTATATCATATCTATCCAAAATACTAAAAAAAAAAAAAAAAAGATAGTTCTTAAGGTATCAATCCACTTTATAGAGGCCTGGCAAAAGACTGAGAGTAGATACCAAGTGATTCCCAATCCTGTGGCAGACTGCAGTGATCAAGGACATTGTGAGTATATTAGTCAGGGCTCTCCAGAGATGCAGAAACATTAGGAAATATATGTGGAGAGAGAGAAAGAGGGGGGATGGGGGAGGGGGAGGAAAAGGAGGAAGAAAGAGAGATTTATTTTAAGGAACTGAATCATTCAATTATGGGGCTGGTAAGTCTGAAATTTGCAGGATAGGTTGTCAGGCTGGAGACTCTGGGAAGTGATAATGTTGCATCTGGAGTCCAAAGGCCAACTGCTGGCAAAATTTCCTCTTCCTCAGGGGACCTGGGTCTTTTTCTCTTTCTCTTTCCACTGATTGGATGAGGCCCACCCACATTGGGGAGGGTAATCCTGCTTTACTTGAAATTTACTGACTTCAATGTTAACATCTCATCTTTAAAAGAGCTTCATAGAGACATCCTGACTGGTGTTTGATCAAATATCTGGGTACCACTGCCTAGCTAAGTTGATACAGGTGCCATGAACAACAGTAGGTCCTTTAATTAGATGCACAGGTGAACAACAACAACAGCAATAACAACAAAACTAATGGCTTTCAGTTTAGTTGACCATTTAAGTGGTATTAACTAGACCAGTAGATCTTAAAGTGTGGCCCCTGGACCAGAAGCATCACCATCATGGGACCTTGTCATGGGCCCCATCTCAGACCTACTGAATCAGAATCTTAAGGGTCTACCCCAGTGATCTCGGTTTTAATAAGCCCACTGGGTAATTCTGATGCTAGAGTCTAAAAGCCAGGGAATTAGACCATTGCTTGCATCATTACAATTCACACATTTCTATTCGTCTATTTTTAGTTCATTTTTAAATTGCTATTGGTACCTAAACAGTGTCTTCTTATTCATGAACAATCAGTCATGGAGTGTCTACTACGTGCCAGGCTCTGTGCAGATTTTTTTCTGGAGTAATGAGGTGTGGCAGGCAGACAAGGGAGGCTGTTGAAGAAGATTTGGGCCACTTTGTATCAGATTTTATTTGCCATGTTAGGGTTTGTTGGTTGGTTGGTTTAGCTACTGACAAGTTTTTAAAAACAGAAGTTCAATCATCAAAAAATAATTCTAGTAGCAACAGGAAGAAGTAGGGTAACTGGGAAGTGAGATGAGAGAAATGCCCATTAGAAGAGGTGGGGAGCACATGGAACCGTCCAGAGAAGAAAGAAGTGCAGGGGAACCAAGGAGATCACGGTGATGGGAGAAATACATTCAGTGGGAAGGAGGCATCAAATGGGTAAGGGGCGTGAAGAAGAGAATACAGACGACACTAAAGTTCACCTCGGAAGCACACATGTACCTGCACATACGAGGTAAATTAGAAGTGGAAGATAAATATATCTGCATAAGTAATAGATTGGGCTTCTTTGGTATAGAGATAGCAGTTAAAGCCATGGGAGCACATAAAATTGCACAGTTTAGAGTATGTAAAACCATGATTTTCAAACATCCTGAGTCGTGGGGAGGAGCAGAGTCCATGATTTTCATCAGTAGTATCTTTGTTCAAGCATACGCGTGCACCAAAACCAGAAAGTTCCCCAAGATCTCGGCCGAGGAGGCCCGCAGGTACAGAGTGTGGCTGCATTGCAGGGCACACAGATTAAAGGAGACATACATTCCTGCAGTAAAAATAAGAAAACAAGGAATATCAAGGTAGAATCCGATAGAAGACCAACAACTCCAAGAAAGGCAGAGGAAGAGAAGGCAAAAAGGAGGCTAATTTTCTCATAGCTCACTAATAATTTCCATTTTTCCAACAGCTATACAATTTACAAAAATTGTTTTCCCTGGAAGAATAATACTGAAAACAAATGAGCCTTTGGTAACTTAAAAAAAAAAAAAAAGGAATATTTAGTCTAATGATCAGGGACATCCTCTGAGGACTATTTTAGCAAACATTTATGGGAATGTATGGAATGCGTCAAACATACCAGGTAGGAATACGTGCTCCTAACCTTTTTTTTTTTTAAGGTTTATTTATTTGAGAGAGAGTGAACATGCACAGAGGAGAGGCAGAGGGACAGAGAAAGAGAGAATCATCAAGCAGATACACCACTGAGCCAGGAGCTGAGGTGGGGCTCAATCCCACAACCCTGAGATGGTGACCTGAGCTGAAACCAAGAGTTAGACACTTAACTGACTGAGCCACCCACGCACTCCACGTGCTCTTAACAGGAGTCATTTATATTTCACCTAAAAAATGAACTACAAGAATGGTAACGAGATGAAGAAAGCTGTTTGTGAAGAGAATAAGAAACACTACTAAAGCCCAGAAATTTCTCAAATGTCGGTCAATAAATTTTAAAAAGTAAACTGAAAAAAGACATGTTGCTTTTAACCATACCATGATCAGGGCATATGTGGTTGGACATTGTGAGAATGGAGTAGAACAAGAAAATGTGGACCACTCCAAAAAATTATTCCTGGTTAATTCTACAGCTAGCTGTGTAAGTCAGGGAAAACAATAGTTCTGGGAGACAGGTAAATTGGTTGATTCTAAAACAGAAGGTAATGAAAATAACAGCTGGGTGAAACGTGGAGGGAACATAACATATTAATGTCCAAATAACATTTTCAAAAGCAGCAGTAAATAAATAAGTTCTCAACTAAAAAAATTTTCAAAAAAATCTTCAGAACTCAATTTTCAATTCTAACTCCTTTTTGACTATTTCAACATGTTTATTTCAATGTAACAAGAATTTTATGGGAAGTAAAAAAAAAAAGGGAATATTTTTAAAGAGACAAGTATATTGTTCTTGAAGTTCTATAAGTTCATTTTTGTTAAGCCCATTGTATATGGACCAGGGTGTATGTATATATATCTATATCTAACTATAGACATGTATACATCTTTATTTAGATGTATATAGATATATATATTCTATATATCTAGATCAACAGACTAGATAGATAGATAGATATAGATATAGATAGATAGATACACACATATAATCAGGTGCCAAATTATAACAAAAGCAACATACCAAATAAAAATTTCAAGTATTCCTTATTGAATGTTGGACCAATGTTCTGACCTGACACAGAAAACACTAAATGGCAGGTTAGATCTGTACAAAACGTTAAGTTTGTAATCATACTGTGATAAAATTAATTTTAGTCATTCAGTGATTTAAGTGACCAATACAAATATTCCAGTGTTTATGACCAAACTACCTAAAATATATCATGTTGTTTTATTTATAGCTATTCTCAGTATTTAAACCAGTGTCATAAATATTATAGGAGATCAAGAGATAATTCCGGGAAAGAAGAAAACAATTTTCAAGCTTTATAGAAACATCTACTGGCCAAAACCAATAGAAGCGATTCTTAACTCTTTATTGAAACAAGAACCTCTATATGACATATCTCTACTAAGTCACTGAGACTCAGGCTATAAATTTAGGTGTTTAATAAAATGTTCTTATTTTATTAAATTTTTTAATATAGACTTTCTTTCTTTCCTCCAGAGTTCTCAATTAATAAGGTTCTACAATTAATCCTATTGCAAATACATAACATTATTCTGTTTTCAGTCTTGACACAGAATATATGGGGGAATAAATATTATATCTATTCTAATTTATGATTACTCAAATTTTTTATCAGGCACACAGAAAATGGAATGAAAGAAAACATGATCAGTGCTGACTTCTTATGCATGAGCTATTCTGCATTAAATTATTCTCACATGGGGTGACCTACACAGAGGCTAAGAAATCTTTATGCTGTTAAAGAAAGTTTTTTCTTTTATAATCGCTCAAGAGTTTAGGGTTCTATACTTCAGCAACCTTCCAAACAGAATTTTCTTTTAGTTTAGTGGGAATATGAGTATAATCTTAGAATGCTACAAGAATAAATATATTTACATAAAGGTAAAGGGGTAGACTCAATAACAAGATCAATATTTAGAACTAAACTACAATGAAATGAAATGAAAATGTTTAAATATTTATTTACACTTTCAACAGCACAAAACGTTCCTGATTTTCTTTGGTCTTGCAGTCAGAAAAAAAAAAACCCTGTTAGTTTTATATTGTAATTTTTAATAAACAGATATTATTCCAAAATGTAAGCTGTTCAAAATATACAGCAGTATTCTTCGGCTAAATAAAAATCATTATTGTTTCTACTGTAAAACCTACATAATACAGTTTATTTTCTACATTTTCTGACCCAAGTCTCTCATAAGAAACAAACATCTAGGATTACCATTCAACATGGATGGATATGTTTTGAAAGAGGCTAATCTTACTTGAGTCAAATTAAATAGGGTTAGACATGAAACTCCATAAGAATAGTCTATTTCCTGTTCCTTCCCAGCAAAGTAGTGGCCTGCAGAGGCTCTGACCTGCAGCTGCCATGTTCCCGGCCCTCCCCTGATGAAGGAGTCTTTTGTTCTACTGATAAGTGATACATTGTGCACTGCTCAGGTGCCCAGAACGAAAAGTGTAGGGCGCACAATGAGCCTCTCTGCAGTCGGTTTTAAGAAGATGAAGCATAGAAGTAAAACTCGCTTTACCTGAGATGTGTTTCTTTCAGTGAAACTCGCCTCGCCCATTCTAAAGGAAAATGTCATTTTGTCTGTTTTTAAAAGCTTACTCTATAGTTTGCTTCTCCCTTCAAACTCCCTCCTCCACCCACCCACCCCCACCACCCAACTGTGGGACTAAAGCAACAGGAACAGGAGATCTTTTTTATGAAAATGCTTAAGCTGGGTGAACTGCTGGCTTTTTGAAGGGGATTTCTGGAATGACTCTATCTCTGATAAATTGCCTCAATGTGTCTAAACACAATCAGATAGATCACTGATTCTATTTAGTTATCAACGTAGAAATAAGATTTTTAAATCTCTTTTAGATGTTCTTAAACTCACCTAAAAACATTTTACTTTCACTTATTTCTAAATGTAAAAAAAGTATAACACAAATAAATAAGTCACTTACTAAATATGGATAAAAATGTATCTGTAATTTATAATAAATAAATAAAATCTACAAGAATATAGTGTAAGACATATAAGTACTTTGTGTAAGTATCAGTGTAAGATATATAAGTTGTTTAATAAAATTATGTCTTAAACTTCAGGAAAATGTTGGTATTTTTCCAGAGATATTCTATTCTCGGGTCAGTGTAAAAAGCATTGGGGGGTACTGGGGGAAGGGAATCACACTCTTTTTCTAGTCTCCTGTCATTAGATGAAAATGTCCCAACAAGGACATCTTGCTTGACCCAAATGGCATGTGGAGCGACTACAAGCCACACCCATCCTCTATGGCTTGGCAAGTCTACTTATCAAGAAAAAAAACATACTGCATTACTGAGGATTATTGCCACAATTGCATGGGTTAATGCTGTTTAGAGATCGGTAAACTGAGCTTTTCCCATCCGCCCTCCAAAATAAGTTATTGCATTTTTAGGATTTACAACTCCATGATTATTACAATCACTAAGAACAGTAAAGAATGAGTTTTCATATACCATTTCCATGCTGAGTGTGTCAAGTATTTTTTGCATAATGAATAAACAGGTCTCCAACATGTGACTTAATATAATGTGTTTCCAGTGGTTCTTTAGCTTTTAGATGCATCATTAGCATTATTTACTGTGTTATTAAAATCTATTAAATGTGCACATGCATTTTATACACAGCATGAATGTGTATAAAGTGTTCCTATATATTATATGTAGTTGACTGGTGGGCAGGAATTGTCTATTTTCTTGTCCATTTTATTACCTTACAAATATCAAGACCCTGGAACAAGGGCTGGCAAACGGTGGGGTACTATTTGCTTAATTAAATAATTACTTGTTAATGAGATGGTAAATACGAATCTTGAAGTTAGGAAGAAACTTCTATAAGTTCTGCTTAGTCACATCCTGAATATTAGTATTGATTGTATTTATGACTTTATCCCATATTTTATCCAAATTAAATTAAATGTTTCTCATTTCTTTTACATTTGATTCCAAGTTTTACAGTAAATTGGGCATATCACAACTAGGTAATATATTTGTCTTCTAGAATCCATCCTTCTAGATACCCAGAGAATCAAAGAAATTAGAATTCTAAAATGTTCACTTCTATTACTGTTTAAGATCATAAATAATGAATATATTAGTGCATCAACATATGAAATGAATACTGACCTTATTCATTTTTGACAGATTTGAGAAGGTCAAAATCAAAAAATTTCTAATCTTACTCAATGTTGCTTCAAGTTTGGGCAACAGAGAGAAAGGAAACAAAGAAAAGCAATAGTTCATATGTTTACTATCACATTTTACTGAGACCATCAAGGTCAAATGCTTGTCAATGTCTTAAATTTAGATAACAACAAATTGGGATTTTCTTAGACAAGTTTATTTCTTTTGGTAATCCAAAGGCCACAAGCTGCCCCCTAGGGTCATTTGGAAGCTCTTAAATGACCCTGGATGAACCATCTCTTTCAAATCCTTTTCTCAAGTCATGGACTTAGTAAAAGAAAGCATGTTGCATGATAAAATCCTGCTGGAACAAGAGTAAAATCCAAAATCTGTATCGAAGATTTTATTTGAAGTTCACTTTTGAAATAAAAACACTCCATTCTGAATATGCCAGCAAGCTCTCAATAAATGAAGGATTCAAGAGTAAAATCTTAGGAATGGGAAGAGAAGAAAAAAATGCTGAATTTAATAGTTATCTTGTATATTTTACATAAGATACATGCATATATGAGGAAAGACTAAGGAAAAGAATAGAGTTTTCAGTCAACTTTTACAAAAGCCATGTTTACTTTTCACTCCTGCAATGATATACCTCAATAAAAAAATCCATAATTCAATGGCTAAAAAACTCACACTACTAAATAAAGAAGCTAAGTTGAAAGAAGTATTTTCAAATATCTTTGAGAACTTTCTCGCCTGCTTGAAATGCCTGTGTTCCTTTGTTCTAGCTACATTTGATTCCATCATCTTGAAAGTGTTGAGACCCTGCTTTCTGGTGCTTAGTTTTTATATTGATATAAGTAGGAAACCAAACCATCCTAACCTATGTTGTTCACATGGGAAAGACACCGAGGCAAACACAAAGAACAGAGTCCTACCTTTCCTCAAGGCCCTGGACTGTAAAATCGGAAGACTGACAAACTAACAGATCCTGAGTAACCACTTAATGCTTCTGTATTTCAGTTTCCTATTCTATAAACAAAGTAGATTGCAAATAACTCCTGGTTTTAAAGATTACATGAGATGCAACAAGAAAGGAAACTATAAATTCTGAGGTATTCTAAATATTTTATACTCATACTGTAATGAGACTTTATTAGTAGATACTATAGAACCTATCAGTCAAGCGTTCTTCAAGTATTCCACCAGAAATGTTCTTGCACTTATTTCACTGAACTATCATCACGAAAAATGTATTTTAGAAATCTTCTCTCAGAAACCCTTCAGAATCTGATTATCATCCTCATGAGAATATTAATCTTGTTAGATGATAACAACAAAATGGTTTTACCAAAGCTACTCTTCAACGTTAATTCTCAACATTTGAGGCAGTCCCAATAGGTGCACTTAGGCTTAACTTTAAGAAGTTTCTTGTTAAGGGCACCTGGGTGGCTCAGTCGGTTTAGCGTCTGCCTTTGGCTCAGGTCATAATCCCAGGGTCCTGGGATAGAGCCCAAGATCGAGCCTGGCATCCAGCTCCGCATTGGTATAAAAATAACATGATTAATTCTCATTGTTAAAAATCAAATATAAGGAGTTCTAGTTCTTTTTTTTTCAGATTTTATTTACTTATTTGAAAGAATGAGAGAGAACACAGGCAGGGGGAGCGGTAGGCAAAAGGAGAGGGAGAAGCAGGCTCCTCACTGAGCAGGGAACCCAATGCAGGGCTTGATCCCAGGACCCGAGATCATGACCTGCACCGAAGCAGATGCTTAATGGACTAAGACACCCAGGTGCCCCAGGAGTTTAGTTCCTATAGGTATACGGTCCCAGCTTAATTCTTCACCTTTGCACTTTTCTGCATGGCACAGTCCAAGAGAAATGCCTGTGACAAAGGAAATATTCTATATTTGCTGTATCCAAAGGGTAGCCATTGAGCTACCTGTGGCTACTGAGCACTTCAACTGTTACTAGAGCAGTGGAGAGACTGAATTTTTTGATTTAATGTAATTTAACTTTAATTAACTTACATTTAAATTTAAATAGCTGTACGTAGATAGTCACTGTGGTATCGGACAGGGCAGTTTAAAAAGAAAACAGAATAATTCTTCTCTTCAAGAACTTTGGATAAGCAAAATCTATAAATAGGAAAAAAGGCAGTAGCCTTATGGGAAAACATTAACCAGCCCACATAAAAATTAAGACTTTTAATTTGCCAAAAGGAATCCTAATAATACAAAGAGACAAACTCAGATGTGAGAGAATATAATCCAAAAAAAAAAAAAGACAAAGGATTCATATCCAGAATATATGTAGAACTTATAAAAATAAATTAGAAAAAAAATCCAATAGAAAAATTAGCTAACAACTTGAATAGTCACTTCAAAAAAGAGGATACCTAAATGTCCAATAAACACATGGGAGGATATATGTCCTCCTTAAACAGGAGGGAAATTAAAACAAAACCACATTGAGATACCATTCAAAACCCACCAGAATGGCTAGTATTAGGGAATTAGCAAGAATATGGAGCAATTGGGGATCTAGTACATTGCTGATGGGAGTGTAAAGCACTACTATTACTTTGGAAAACTGCCTAGCACTATCTAGGAAAGCATAAAATAAACATTCCTAACAACCTAGCAATTTTATTCCCAGGTAAATAGAAATGTGTACATGTGTACATTAAAAGACATTTATAAGCATGTTCAGCAGCAATATTTTTAATAGCCCAAACCAGAATATTCAACGGTAGAATGGATATTCAACAGGATGGATAGAATATTCACAAAATAAAATACATATCTGTACATATCTACACACAAATGGATGAATCTTAAAATATTAAACAAAAGAAGCAGACACAATAGTGTACATATTTTATTATTCAATTTTTATGAAGTTTAAAAAGAGGTAAAACATTAGGCATAAAGTTAGATTTAGGCATGAAGGGTTGGCTCAATATTAAGAAAACTAACACACTATCTTTTTTTTTCTAAAGATTTTATTTATTTGAGAGGAAGAGCACAGAGAGAGAGGCAGAGGGAGAAGCAGACTCCCTGCTGAGCAGAGAGACTGGTGTGGGGCTTGATCCCAGGACCCTGGGATCATGACCTTAGCTGAAGGCAGATGCTTAACCTACTGAGCCACCCAAGTGCCCCTCTAACACATTATCTTAATAGAATTTATTATTATATTGATGGTCTACAAAGGAAATCCTGTTATCATCACCATGGATACTGAACGTAACTTGACACATTCAATTCCATTCTTAAATTTAAAACATTCAATAAAAAAGGATTCAGTGGACACTTCCTTAATATGTGTGCTGGATCATCCCTGTTTGGCCCCTCTAGATCCACTTTCCCTCTTCTCCATCCTATTCCCTGTCCTGGCAGGCTGACTTGTATGGTCTCACTGTTCCCAGAACCTCCATTTCCTACTTCCCCTTTGGTCCTAAGGAGGAACATGCCACCTCACTATTGTTAGTTCCATAAATGTCACCATCCCTGTTGGGTATCTTAATACTGCCCACCATTTAAAAAAAGGCTTCTCTTCTTAAACTCTCATTAATCACTTCGTTTGATTGTACTATTGTGATATCGTCATTTAATAAGAAATATAGGTTTATTCTTTATCTGCAGTTCCTGGCACAAGAGCTTCTAAAGCCCTTGAAATTTCCTGAGTGGGAGGATTTAAAGGAGCATCTTCTGTTATTCATAATAAGCCCTTTTCAAAGTCATACCTGAGTTAAAGCAAATGAGATGATTCCTGGAAGATGGGGGCTGGTTACCAGGGGAAAAAATCATGGGATTAGAGGGTTGAAAGTTTCAGCCTCATTTCCCAACATCCGGGGAGGAAATAAAGGCTAAGGATTGAATTAATCACCAATGGCCAATGGATTTAATCAATCATATCTTTGTAATGGAAGCTTCACAAAAATCCTAAATAAGGGGGTTCAGAGAGCTCCCAAGTTGGTGAAAACCTCTACATGCCAGGAAGGTAACACATCCCAAATTCCACAGAGACATAAGCTCCTACACTTGTAACCCTTCAGACCTCACCTTGTGTACCTCTCCATTTGACTGTTCATTCATGTCCTTTATATCCTTTATAATAAACAATAAAAAAAATTTCCCTGAGTTCTATAAGCTGTTATAGCAAATTATTATTTTTTTTTCCCAGTTTGTGTGTGTTTCATTGACGTCAGTGCTCAGGCTTTGACCGCGTATTTCTGCAGCGGGTACTGCCGCTCCTTCCGCTGCTGCTTCTTGGTCTTCAGGTTCTCCTCGTGCTTGTTCAGCTGGCGGCGCATGGCACGTGTTTTCTTGGGCCGCAAATCCAGGGGCTTGTACTTCTTACCCTTGTAGAATTTCCTGAGGTTCTCCTTCTGCGTCTGGTTAATGACTGTGAGAACACGGGCAATCGATTTGCGAACAACTCGGATCTTGGAGAGCTTGGAAGCCGCGCCGCCCGTCACTTTGGCGACGCGCAGCTGGGACAGCTCCACCTTCAGGTCTTCCGGCTACTTGAGCAGCTCCTCCTTCATACCGCGAAGGTCTCGAGCCTTAATCTTGGCCGTGGCCGCACAATTTGCCGCCGCTGCCGCCGCCGGAAAGAGACCTGTTATAGCAAATTATTGAACCTGAAGAGGAAGTCATGGGAACCTCCAATTTGTAATCAACTTGGAAAGAAGTGTAGGTAACCTAGGACCCCATTACTTGGGATTGGCATCTGAAGTTAGAGGCAGTCTTGTGGGACTGAGCCCTTAACCTGAGGGGTCTGCCTTAGCTCCAGGCAGTTACTGTCAGAATTGAATTAAATTGTAGGAACACCTAATTGGTGTCTGCAGAGAACTGGGGAATTGCTTGGCGTGAAAACCCCACATATTTGGTGTCAGAAGTGCATGAGTAAAGAAACGTCTTCTTTAACTGTCTGTTGCAAAGAACCCAAGATACAACATGACTATAGATCAGCCCAGACCAAACACCAGCATGTTTCCTAATGAGGAAACACTGGAAGAACAAGAAAAGGATGGTCTCTATTAACACTATTTAATCTTGTATTAAACATATTCAGCTATATATTTACACAAGAGAAAACATCTGATGTATAAAAACTGGAAAGGAAAAGATAAAACTATATTTGCAGATGATTCTATACTTATAGAATGGTATGGTATGTACAAGATTATTATTGTGGGCACTCTTTTGTAGTAGAAAAGGTCTAGCAATAATCCAAGTGCCTAACAAATATTGGACTGGTTGAATAAACTAAGTTACCTCCCACTGTGGAATATTATGCAATTGTAGAAAGAAAAGGAAGGAGTAAATTACGTATGTACTGAAATGACAAGATCTCTATTACATACAAATGCAAGAAAAAAAGCAATGTCACGAACAGAACATTGGTACTAAAGGGGGAAAATAAGAACATATATTTGTTTTTTGCTTTATTGTCATTAATAACTTTGAATAGATTAATAAGATACTAATTTATTATCTACAGGTGGCAGAAATGGGGTGGATGGAGAAAAGAGTGGGAGCTGATCTTCTTAGTTATTACAAAATAACTATTTGTAATATTGTTTTGATGTGTGAAACATAAAAAGTATATAACTTACTCAAAACTTAATTTAAAGAATTAAAATAAATTCAACAGTATAAAAAATAATTTTAATTCCCTCTTTACATCCAATCCAAATTCTTAGAGATAAAGATTATAGTCTGGTGGCTACTGTTCCTGATCTTTTCTAAGGACTCACACAAAAACATATTGTATCAGTCAGCAATAATGCTGCATAACAACTAACTTCAAAAATCAGTGACTTAGAACATTTATTTTTATTGGCCAAGGGATTATTGGTCAGCTAGGGCACCTCTGCTTCAGGCTCTAGATCAATTTAGGCTCTCATGGCAGACAGTAGACATGTAAGATATCGGGAAAAACCAGACAGGTACGTTTAAAGCTTCTGCTCACATCCTGCCCTCTAGCATTCCATTAATCAAGACACATTCTATGTCCAGGAAGGCGCTGGATGGGCAGGGATATACAGACACAAATAACTACAGCGATTTCTTATATGACAATCTCAGCATTTTCATATAAAAATGATGTTAATGTACAATCTTATTACAGAGGCAAAGGGAAGAGTTGGGAAATACGAAGTGATCTACCATACATACCAAAATACATTCTCTATTTTGATTGAATTTAATATTATCATCTTACTAGATATATTGTCTTGAAACTTTTCTTCAAAACTTAACGATGTATCTTAAAGAGTGTTCCATAACAACATATGTAATCTTAGCTCAATATTTTAAGTGCTCCATAATTTCCAATATGGCCATAATTTACCTATCCATTCCTCCATTGATGGACATTTGGCCTGTTTCGAGTTTTCTACCTTTGCAAACACTGATGCAACAAATATCTGTATCCAAATCTTTATGTGTATATGAAATTTGTCACGTCCTTACCTCTAAAATGTGCACAGCAGGCATAAGGAATAATCTGTTATCCAATTTTGGAAGGAGGCTATAACCACTTACTGTGTTCAATTACAGGGCCTGCAATATAGAATGTATGCAGTAGAGGAATGATTTAATGTTCATAATTAGAGTGACATCACAGAATCATAGAAAAAAACTTAAAGATTGTTTCTCTTTTGCATTACATATCATGTTTTGCCTTACACACCAGCACCATTTCTACCACTAGATTTTGAGCTGCTGTAACTTATTTATCTTATCAAACAAGCAACCAACCTAAGAAAAAAAAATTTTTTAATTGTTTCCCTGGAACATGTTACCCCCAATCTCCCATATTCTGCCTTGTTTTTCCTGCTTTCACAGATTTGAGCACCAAACTACATGATTTAAATATCTATTATGTTGTGTATTATCCATTTCCTCCAATTTAAATGTAATTTCCACAAGAGCAGGCATTGTTTTAATTTCTTTTCTTCACAGTGTATACCCCAAAGGCCTCAAATATGCTTTGAATTAATGAATTTTTTAAAAATTTTCTGGTATATTTATAAAGTGCATAAATATAAATATTTAAACATAGCCCTCAAAATATTATAATGGATATAGAAATTGAATCAGATGCCATTTTGAAATTTAGTCTCCCTCTGCTTGCCTCAGTAATAAAAATACTTTCTTATGGTCATTATCAAATAAACTAAGTTATGTTCTATAGACTATACTCTAGAACATAGTTATAGAATATATACGTGACAGTTCATGACAACCAAAAATAAATGTTCATAGGAAATTATAGGATATTTGTCTCCTAAGTAGAATCATTCAACACACCTTCTGTATAACATTCCAAAGCAGTTCAAACTTTTTTTCCCAGTTATATCTAAACGGAAGCGGTATTTCTTTCATTCTAAAAAGAAATGTATATTTGGCATGTTCATTCGTGTCCCAGGAATTGCTCCATTTTATATATCATTTTTAAATTAACACAATTCTTGGTATATCTCATAGGAAATAGGTAGTTACTTACCTATCAGAGTTCTCTAAAATTTCCATGTTTGAACTAGGAGAAATTAAACAATAGCTTTTACTATTTGGGTGAAATTGGCAAACATTTTAACAGCAGATCCACCTAAAAAACCACAATATATAACTATCCAGAGTGTCATTAAAAAACAAACTTTAATTCTACAACCAATAAAAATGTCTTCACTGACCCTGGAATCAAGATATTTTATAACAGATTCCTTATTTTCATTTTAAATAAATTTTAAAAGCTTTTTGAGAACATTTTTTTAGATCCCATGTTATCTAAAAAAATATGTCCTAAAATCAAGATTTATATCTAAAAGCAAACTGTTGGTAAGAATTTCCATCAAGACTATTCTAGTCCTTCTTTTTTGAATGTTAACCTTTTTAAAAAATCTTGTTTCCACTAAGTCACTCATGTGAAGCCCTCAATAATAACAAACTTAAAATCCCACAATGTCAACTATTGAAGAAAACTCCACAGTTTAATTACTTTTGAAACAATACAGGTAATTCCTAATTTACAAATTGCATATTTAGAAATTTCTCCATTAAATATTATAGTTGCTATCTGAACATGTGCTACAAACAAAATACTGTGAAGTATATGTCACTTAAAATAGTCACTCTTTAATGAGAGGGATCATTAATGTAATTATGATTAAATAGGAGTGAATAAATAATATTGACTATTACCAGTATTAACTAAATGACAATAATATTTATTTGAATAAGATTTAATATAATTATGTCTAAAAAGGAATTCTTAGTAGAACGTTCTTAGGATGGGTTATGTTCAATATAATTATTCCCAATTTCCATCTTGTCAAAAAGCATTCTTTGGAAGACGTCCTAAAGTTATATATAGTTTTTAGAAATTTATACAGAACAGGGGCGCCTGGGTAGCTCAGCTGGTTAAGCGTCTGCCTTAGGCTCAGGTCATGATCCCAGGGTCCTGGGATTGAGTCCCCCATCAGGCTCCCTGCTCAGAGGGAAGCCTGCTTCTCCCTCTCTCTCTGCAGCTCCCCCTGCTTGTGCGCGCGCGCTCTCTCTAATAAATAAATAAAATCTTTGAAAACAAGAAAGAAAGAAATTACACAGAGTAATAGTGAGTAGTGTTTTTAAACAGAAATGATTGAATGGAATATGAGTAAACTACATGTCACCCAGTGTTCCTCAGGGTAAACTGTTCATTTAGACAAAATAAATAAGCATTTTTTCCCTCTGAATTGATTCATCAACTAAAAAACCTAGGTTCAGGGGCGAATTCCTATGGAATCGATTTGCTTTCATGAGTCAGGCTATCACACCAGAAAAAAAAAAAAAATCTTGAAAAACCTCTTCTCCCCATCCAAAGGCTCTGACCTCATTTCTGGGCACCATGCCATATTTCCAGTCATTCAAATAGCTGAGGCGGTGCTCCCCAGCCAGGCTCTGACTAGGTCCACTCAGAGAACAAAACCTCTTCATCTCCAGGCAGACATCCTCTGTGATGTCCTCATTTAATGTAAAAGGCGAGGCTCCTTCGGTCTGCGGACGACCACTCAGAAAAGAAAGCATTCTCATTTTACGTCATCATTTTACGTCATCATTTACTCCACCTCGGGCTGCTTTCCGGCGGACTCGTCGCCCACTCTGCGCGCTCTTAGGTAACCACCGTCATTCGCAGGTTAACGGTTGCTCCGTTCTCTTAGTACTAACATTATTTGTCTCCCACATAAAAGAGTTAAGTCATTCTGAAAGGAAATAGATTTTGCTTTCTGCTTTTTATTACATAGGAAACAGGCCTCCGAATGTGTAAAAGCGCCGTGCCCTATGTTCACCTTTCCATATATTCACCTCAGAACTCCCTCTTTTCCTGGGAAACTTTGATTTCCAGGAAAATCCGGGATCCCTCTTATGAATAACAAAGGAAGATTGGCAAACCACGTAAGAATAGCTTAAGAGGCAAGGAGAAATAGCTAAACATTGAACAAAACTCACTTAAATCTATCAGCGATTCTCCAATAAAATACAGAAAAGTGACACCCCGTATTCATATGGGCACATTATTTCCTAAGTGATTGTGTGTGCGTGTGGTCTGTGTGCGCTCATGCGCTTTATCAAGTACATATAACATTTCAGGGACTACGCTAAGCATTTCTTTTAGGTTCTCGTATAATCCTCACAACAATTCTATGAAGCAAGGGCACCTGGGTAGCTCAGTCAGTTAAGCATTCAACTCTTGGTTTCAGCTCAGGTCATGATCTCAGGGTTATGAGATCAGCTGGGTATGGAGACTACTTAGGATTCTCTCTCTCCCTCTCCCTCTGCCCCTCTCCCCACTCACATGTGTGTGCACATGCTTGTACTCTCTCCCTGCCCCCCCGGAGGGAAAAAAAAAACCCTCTAGGAAGCAAATAATCTGTCCTCTTTTTGCAGGTGAGAAAACTGAGGTGGGGAAAGGTGAAGTGACATATTCAATATTAACAAAGAGTTTGGGCTACTATTCTTAGCTTGGCCTATATGATTCCAAAGCTCATACTCTTGCTAATGATTTTCCCTCCTACATACCAATCTTAAGGTCTTGTATAACCTTTAAATCTAGTTCAAATTCTTAAAACACCTCCCAGAATCCCTCTCAATCAGAAGTGAACTCTCTCACCCATATATTGTTAACAGCACTTGGGTTTGCTTGACTGTTAACAGTTTGCATAACCACCAGCCTAATGGTAATGGCTCACAAAGGCTCCACCTTGCCACTAGCTTGAGCCCCTCAAGAACAGGAGCTAAACGCCATCTTTGCATCACCCACAGAGCCTAACGCAATGAACACAACAATTCCACATTGAATTCGGTAGAATCATCATTGCCAACAAAGAGAACCACCTGAGGAGCCTTTTCCTAAAGTCAGAGAGGCTGACGTTAGGCCCATCCTGCACATTAATGGGAGACTAGTAGGTATAAAAACCTACTGCAGTCTTACACATTTTCATCAGCGGCAGCGAACTGTGAGAAAAACATGGTACACACATTTACAAACTCTACAGACACTCCAAATTAATAAGTCCATAAAGGCTAAAACCGACTTAATGAAATACTCAAATTTTAAAATTTAAGAATGGCAGTCTCATACAATAATAAAATGTATTGTCCTAGATTGTAATTGATTCTGAAGAAAGACTGGTTCTATGGTCTGCTCTAATAAGTTTATTGTCAAATCTTCAAAATTGTATTAAAACTGAAAATAGATTTACTGAAATCCAAAAAGCTGTATTTATGAAACTACTTTTATGTGAACCTGCCGATAGGACATAGAATATTGAAGACAATGTACTCTGTTTAGCAGAGACTTTTAAGAGAATCTAATTTAGGCAATTTTTCTCTAACATTATACATATATGTTATATAATATTGACCTAGAGTCTCACCACCGCAAGAATGTCTATTCTTAAATGTAATTCAGTGAAAAAGATCATAGTTGATTTTTTTAAAAGATTAATTAATTTATTTATTTAAGGCAGGGAGGGGCAGAGGGAGAGGGAGAGAATATCAAGCAGACTCTGTGAGCGACCCAGGTGCCCTGAGATCATAGCTGATTTTAAAGAAACATTATTTTATTTCAATGACCACATCATATATATTATTTTATTTGAATGACCACATCACACCATGCAGTAAAATACATGACTTTAGAATCAAATGACCTGGGTTCAAACTTCAGCTTTGCTACTTACCAACTAGAAGATCCTGAGAAAAGTACTTGACATTTACGCACCTCCATTTCCTCATCTGAAAAATGGAAGGAATAATGGAACCTGCCTCATATGATTGTCAGAAGGATTGAGATAAACCACATGAAGTACTTGGAAAAATAACTGGGACATTTTAAATTAAAATGCATTTTACTTACTATTTGCTTTTACTTTGTAGTAATGATAGCACTATTGCTCTTTTTATCATCATCATCATTATTATTATGTAAGGTGCCTAGCAGAACACCTTGCTCATAATAAGTGCACAATTAATTCTAATGACCATCATTATTGTTGTGGCTATTATTGTTAGCTGGCAATAATTATATCCTAAAGATTTATTTATTTATTTATTTATTTATTTATTTGAGAGAGAAAGTGGTGAGGGAGGGAGAGGGAGAGAGAGAATTCTCTAGCACATATCCCACTGAGCACAGAGCTAGACATGGGGCTTAATCCCAGGACCCTGAGATCATGACCTGAGCCGAAATCAAGAATCAGATACTTAATCAACTAAACCACCCAGGTGCCCTGGCCCAATATATATTTTTAAGGTTTTTAAAAATATTCAGTAAACAACAAATCCAATATTAAGTAATCCAGTATTGTAACAAGCCAACAATTTACACATTTATCTATCTATCCACCCATCCATCCATCCATCCGTCTGTCTACCTTTCTATCATCTTTCCATTTGTTTAGTGCATGTACCACCTAACGAAAGGGTGGCTTCCAAGTTAGACCCACCTCAGCACTGGTTTCCAAGTTAGATCTTGAATTCAAATCCTGGCTCTATCACTACTGGCTGTGTGACCTTGAACATGTTGCTTTCTAATTTCTTCATCTGCGACAAGGACAAAACGCCTAACTGGGTTGGGTCATTACGAACAGTACATGAGTTAATGCCTGTAAACTGTGCAATGCAATGCCTCTTCATACTGTGTGGGGAGAGGAATTTAAATGAAGTACTTTTTATAGTGCTGCTCATACCAATGAAGAAATTGACAAAATCATAAGGGTTGTCTTTCCTGAAATTAAAAAAAAAATGATTATTAGGAAGCTCTGGATTCATAATAAAACTGCCATCTGGTCTTATGTTTCTGCTTTTCTGGAGAGGCTATCTGTCCTTAGGAGTCCAATTGAACCCACTCAGAATTGTTCATTTTTTAAAAGTCAGAGCTTATTACTCTAAACTTCAGTAAATCAATCACGAATACATGCAGCTAGACAGCTAGGGAGCTTGATTAGGTATTCAGGAAAGAGTCCCACGGAACAGCTCCTGAACTGGTATTTTTACAAGGAGAAAACACTGAAAGATCCTCTATTACTTTATTATGAGTCTTTGGAATAAAAAACCAGAAAATTTTCCTTGTTTTGGATAGCACATCGAACAGTATAAAGAATGGTATCCTAGGAAGAGAATCTAAATAAAGCAGGACTTTAGAGAGTGTAACTTATTTTAATTTTAATTTTTTCTTTCAGTCATTATAAACAAGCCAAAATTCATCATTCTCAATAGAGAGGAGAAGTGATGAAAATGTTTGTATTTGTCACCCTCCACAAAAGCCTCACTGTCCCACAAGGTACCTTAAAGGGAGGCAGCCTGATGCCAGAGTGAAGGACCTAGCAGCAGGGAGAGCTGGATTTCAGCCCTGCACCGCCTGTTCAATGTGCACAAAAGCACACCGGACATTCTTTGGCTTCGCGGATGCAGTCAGATGTCCAGGAGTCAGACAGTAACAGGCCAAAGCACCGAAGGGGCTATCATTTCATATTCATGCAACTCTCCAGCCACATGGCACAAGCCTTCTTGACAAACCTGCAAAGGCTTGAAGGTGGTGATGCTAAAACTTCTCAAGACTGATCTTTTTTCTGCCTTAACAGTAGACCCCTGTGGTGACTGGGGAAGTTTCATCTAAAAATACGTATTCCAACTCCTATTGTACCTTTTTTATTTCTTTAACTCTTGAAGGTTTCGTTCTTTAAGAATTCTGTTCAAAATATCTTTCCATTAAAACTCTCAATGCCTCACACTGCATCCCAGGATCTCTGGGAATGGGATCCAAGTATCAGTAGTTTTCCCAACTTCCAAATGCAGCCAAGACTGAGAGCCACTGTCAGCCCATCATTGTAATCACCCCTCTCCATGATTAGGAATAAACATGTGACTCAGTCCCTACCAAGGCATTAGAACAAGTCTCTTGGATGGCTGTTGAGAAAACTTTCTTCACCTCTTAAAAAAAAAAAAGGATGTAAAAGTCTTGAGTCCGTCTTCCTCTGAGCATTATTGATTTGAATCTGCAGCCACCATCTATGTCCACTACAAAATTCACTTAAGGGTGAAGGTGACTTTGAAGATAAGAAAGAAAGAAAGAAAAAAGAAAAAGAAAGAAAGAAAGAAAGAAAAGAAAGGAAAGAAAGAAAGGAAGAAAGAAAGAAAGAAAGAAAGAAAGAAAGAAAGAAAGAAAGAGAAAAAGAAAGAACTTGAGTCCTTGATGACATCTTTGAGCCATTGCATTATCTACTCTAGAGACTGACCCACTTCTGGGTCTCTTGTAGAAGGGAAAAAATAAAGTATCTTATTGTTTAAAATATAGATGATCAGATAGACAAATAGAGATCTCTTTCTGAAAAATTGCTTATGGGGAGATGTCTTAGCCCAATATCTGCTCATATCTTAATTATCAGTTCATAGCCAAGCAAGAATTAGTAACAAGGGTCCTGGTGGTACAAATGGCATTCACGATAGAGTGTTTCCTGCACAGAAGCTGGAGAGTTGGGCAAACAAAATGCGAGATTGGGAATCATAGAGACACGAAGTAGCACTGAGGAACAACAAAGAGAAAGTCCTGCAGAATCACGTGACACATTCATTAAATGAGAAACGGTAATTTTTACAAAACCATTAGTATCACGAATAAACAAAAGACAGACTCTTAAATACAGAGAACAAACTGGTATTTGCCAGAGGGGAGGGGGCGGATGGGCGAAATACATAAAGGAATTAAGAGTACACTTATCTCGATGAGCACTAAGAAACGTATGGAATTGTTGAATCATGGTATTGTATGCATGAAACTAACAACACTCTACGTTAATGACACTTCAATTTTAAAAAATGTTATTATGCAACTCTAAAAACTCTAAAGATGTAGGTTAAACACTGTTTCTAACATATTGATCCCTTTTTCAGAATACTTGTAAAGATCCTGCTCTGCTCATATTCTTTTCCATTAAGGAACTGTTAAAAACCCTTGCATATGCATCTATTATGATGAGTTGACTCATTGTCAACTGTAAGAAAAGCCATTTGAAATGTGATTTTATACAGTAATACCAATTTCATCTCATGGAGGAAGCTCTGAATATCTCTTAACATCTTTTGGGCACCCATGAACATCTCAGCATCTCTGTGAGAAAAAGTTAGTAATATGTAAAGTACTTATTAAAGTCAATCTCAATTTTCTTTAATTTTTTCTTTTGTAGAAGTAAATGGACTCTGAAGATGGAGGGGATAAAAAGACGAGCTGCTTATTTCAAAATGTACTGTCAACTCATGTAAATTTCTACCTATCAAATGAAGACCAAGAAAGTGAATGTTAGGGGCGCCTGGGTGGCACAGCGGTTAAGCGTCTGCCTTTGGCTCAGGGCGTGATCCCCGCGTTGTGGGATCAAGCCCCACATCAGGCTCTTCTGCAATGAGCCTGCTTCTTCCTCTCCCACTCCCCCTGCTTGTGTTCCCTCTCTCGCTGGCTGTCTCTATCTCTGTCAAATAAATAAATAAAAAATCTTTAAAAAAAAAAAAAAAAGAAAGTGAATGTTAGTGGATTAGTTAATTATCAACAATGTTGATTTGGTTCCAGTTTGTGGACCCTGGTTTTCAAATAGGTAGTATCACATAAGAATGTTAACTGTGAAGGTGAAAACAAATCCCTATTCTCGGCTTTCTTCTTTTATTCTTCCTTTATTTTTTTATTCTTTGTTGGACTTCCTTTATTCTTATACTTTCTTTACCCCAGACTGACCCCTGTCTGTCCCTTGGTTTGATTTCTCCATTTCGTGTCTCCCATCTCCTCTTTCTACTCTCTCCTTTTCAAGTTTCTTGGTTTTGTTTAGGACTCTTCTCTTTAAAGCCACCCTCTTCTTCTCCAGAGGATCACTCCTACCCTCCCCCCATTCTCTCACTGCATTCTCTACCCACCTCCTCAGTCTGGCACTCAAGGCCTGCCAAGGTTGACCTGTTGGAGAAAGATGCACTCTAGAAGCCAGAGTCTTACCTTAACTTGCTCTTGACTCTCAAAAAATAATTCAGGTGTGAGTAGAGGCAACTAACTTTGGAATTTTAGTAACTTCATGGAACAGCCTTCCAAAAATACAACCTAGTCAGAGCCTCATGTTTATGATAGAAACAAATGCTTTTGTAATGTGCCAGAAATTTATCACTAATGAATACCCCTTCATAGGAGTAGGACTCCATTTACCACATTAGACTCTTTCAATAGGGACAAAAAATCCCTGGGGGCTATGTTTAGAGAGAAGGGAAAACAAAAACATCTAAATAATACAGTATAATTAAAAGATGAAAAAGAAAGGTTGGAATAATTACAGACTAGAAGCGTAACTGAGTTGTAATGAATTACCTTAGAATCTAGCTAGATGGTGCTAGAGCATGCGTGTGGCTAGTGGGTACAGCACTGTTACGGAACGGAAATTACTAGTCAAACAGAAGTTTCAGATTTTTTAGGATATAGGACTCTATTGAGAATTAAAGAGAATAACATAATTAAAATTCTTTAAAAATCTAACACTTCTGAGAGTGATATTTTGTCTCTTTGAAAAAAAGGAGGCATCCATTAATATTTATTATATATATATTCTTTGACCTTAAAATAGGACCATCAATATTCATATTTGGGAGTGTCATTCTTTTAAAATCCTTTCTTTTTTTTCTTTTTTTTCAAGCTTTGCTCATTAATTAATAGTATCAACGTGTTCCCTGTATTTGTGAAAATTTTCAGCAGAGAATTTATAACTGGTTTATAAATCCAAAGGATCTTTGGGATTTAGAGTATTCTGCCAGAAGCTTCTCTTTGATCAAAACTGGCAGTGACCCAGCTGAGTTGTCAAGAAATATTTCCCTCCTTCCAAATTACACATTTTCAAAAGGGGGCAAATGCAAATTGCAAATACATAGTTCAACTCCTTTGCATTGCACACATGTAGACAAGTACCTAACTACTCCATACCTAACTTTTCTAATACATCATTATTCAGGTTTAATTATTGATTTAATTTAATGGTTTATATCTTTTCAGGAAAGTATTTTGAAATTCGAAGATAAGCCACTTTCATCAGCAAGCCCACTAAAGAAACGATTACTCTGTGCTATGCTCATTTCATCTCATCTATATTCATTTAAAAATGAATCACAGGCAAACTACCAAATAAAAGAAATGAATGGATTTTAGTTGTTTATTGTATTTAGAATTAATACTTCATATTTTTAGTTTTAGTATTTTAATCTTTTTTCAGAACAAGTTTTTTTTATTTTGGTCTTTTAATTTTTCAGAAAAAGTTTTTGAAATTCTCTCCTATAGAACATAATGATAATTATGACTGCCTCCAATTTCTACTTGCAGAAACTGAAGAAAAATGATAGAATTACCATTTATATTCAGTATTGGAACAACTATACCACATAATTAAGCTATATGGTAAATATCATATGTATGCATACACATATCCATGCTCATGCACGGAGTATATGACTACTTCAAATGTGTCCAAGAAAAATAGTAAAATCAAGACATGTATTATTTGTAGGGCAGATTTTCCACCTTTTTTTTTTTTTTAGAATGCTCTGGAATCACCAGAAGCGTCATTTAATCTAAAATGTAATATTTAAGGTGCTGTTTTATCTTAATCTTCTTAACTTTATTTTAAAAGCTTCAAATAGATGCCCACAGTGGAAGGGAGGCTAAAACAAAATTTTTTTCTGACCTTTTCTGATGGGACTCCCAAACAAGCAGATGCTGAAACTATGTGTATTGTAAGCACCTAAGATTCCTGGGTTCCACAGAAGCACCCACAAGCCAGCTGCATCCCCTGCGGTCCGGAGCTTCCCTGCCGTCCCATCCCTTTCCTCACTCATTCATTTCACATTTCTAGAGCACCTAGTGCGAGCCAGGCACTGTGGTAGGCAAGAAGGATTCAAAATGAATCATAAGCAATCCTCCAAGACCTTTAGAAATTCACATTTTTAAGTGGTTGGGCAGATACCCAGATAAACAAACAGAATACAATAAAATGAGTACCATGATGGAGATATGTATATTATCTAAAGACAAAAAAGTTCAAGACAGGCTTCCTGGTGCTGGCAATGCCTGACATAAGCCTTACCCAAAGACTGGATGTTAACCAGGTAAAAAAATCCAGTCCCAATGAAACCTCATTTATGCCTAAGAGTCCTAAGAAGGAAATAGCAAAGATGGTGGGAAAAGAGAAGTATTAAAAGAAAACATCCCTATAATAAATTCCTCTTGCTCCCTACACTAAACTATTTCCAAATTATAAAAGAGCAGATCATAGGCCTTAAATACAACCTGCCTACCAGCTGAATAATCCTCTATTAATTTTGTAACTTTGGGTGAGCAAATATTTGTGACTTCTATTCCTCTTTTATAAAAATAAGGAAATTATTACTTATAGTATTGTTGTAAGCATTAAACGAGTTAATGTACATAAACCATCTAGCACATTATAAGCATTAACTCCCTCCCCTCCTTTGTCTGCAGCCATCAATACCTAGAATAATCCTGGGTATGCAGTAGGGAGAACAACCATGAAGGGGAAAAGTACTGGATGTAAAGTCAGAAAACAGTTTGTGTCCAACTCTACCAATAACTAAACTCTGTAGCTTTAAGAAACTTTTCTGAACTTATATTTAAACTGTTGCTAAAGTTGGGATAATAAGACCTTCTATATCTACCTAGGCAGGGTTGTCATGAAGATCAAATGGGAAAATATATATTACAGTCTTAAATAAATAAAATATGCTGTACATAGGACACAGGTTTAATAAAGACTGATATTTTTATTAGGTGGAATGTCAACAATGAATGTGTGTGGGTGAGAGAGACAGAAAGAGGGAAATGCTTCTAGAAAAGTAAATATATTTGGTAACTTTTGTTTTAGAATCAAGGTCAAACAAATGTTATTTTAAAACACAATGATTTTTAAAGTATGATACATTATTGAGAAAAAGCTATTTGCATACTATCTAATAAACTGATATCATTAATATGGAACAACTCTTAAAATCTTTAAAGAAAGAGATAAATACCACAATATAAAAATCACCAATTATGAGCGAGAGTTTTACTAAAAACAGAACACCAAAATGCCTAATTAAACTGAAAATTTGATCAATTTTTTTAGAAATTAACATAAGTGAAATTTATCTATTAAATTGTTAAGTAAGAAAAATAATTATAATCCCAGTATTGGCTGTACGCATGTTCAAAAGCTTGCATAAAAGTTAAATTAACATATATTAATATTTGCAAAGATATTTTTTTTAATTTTATTTATTTATTTGACACAGAGACAGCCAGTGAGAGAGACAGCCAATGAGAGAGAGACAAGCAGGGGGAGTGGGAGAGGAAGAAGCAGGGTCCTAGCAGAGGAGCCTGATGTGGGGCCTCGATCCCATAACGCCAGGATCACGCCCTGAGCTGAAGGCAGATGCTTAACCGCTGTGCCACCCAGGCGCCCCACTCACACATTTCTGGTGGGAATAAAAAATCGAGGCAATCTTCTCAGAATGATGGCATTTGGTAATATTATTCATGAGCATTTAAAATTTTTTTACCAAGTAATTCACTTTTAGATTCATATGCTAAAAAAAGTAATGGATAAGCAATATATTTATGTAAAAGAATTTTTTCACAGAATTATTTAGCATCATAAAATCAACAATAAACTAAAAGTCTAACCATGGATAATTTCATTAATTATACTGTATTTATACAATCATACATCACCATTAAAAATCTAGTTCTGTTGGTTTATTTATTTATTTTAAAGATTTTATTTATTTAGTTGACAGAGAGAGAGAACACAAGCAGGGGGAGCAGCAGGCAGAAGGAGAAGTAGGCTTCTCACTGAGCAGAGATGATGCAGGACTCGATCCCAGGACCCAGGGATCATGACCTGAGCCAAAGGCAGATGCTTAACCGATTGAGCCACCCAGGGGCTCCTTTGTTGGGTTATTTAGTATCATAGAATTGTATGGAAAAATTCAGGGAGAAAACTGTGTTTACATTATCCTAATTTTAATATGGATATATATTTGTTTCTTAAAAAAAAAAAAAAAGACTTGAAAACAATGAACTGTTAACAATTCATTCAGTTATCTATTGCTGAGTCACAAATCACCCCCAAATTTATCAGCTTAAAATAACACCCATTCATTATCTTTCCAGTTCTATGAGTCAGGAACCCAGACACGGCCCAGCTGGAATCTTCACTTCATACTCTCACAAGGTGGTAACTACCTTATCAACCAAGCCTTGAGGTCTCCTCTGGAGTCTTGACTGGGGAAGAATCAAGCTCGTTTCCATGGTTGTTGTCAGGACTCGTTTCTTTGAGTGGTGTTGGACTGAGGGTTCCTTGCTGGCTGTTGCCAGAGGCCACCCTCAGTCCCTTGCTGTGTGGGCCTCTCCAACATGGCAGCTTACTTCTGTTTTTTTAAAATAATATTTTATTATATTATGTTAGTCACCATACAGTACATCCCTAGTTTTTGATGTAAAGTTCCATGATTCATTACTTGCATATAACACCCAGTGCACCATGCAATACCTGGCCTCCTTACTACCCATCACCAACCTATCCCATTCCCCCACCCCCGTCCCCTCTGAAGCCCTCAGTTTGTTTCCCAGAGTCCATAGTCTCTTCCTTCTTTAAAACCAGTAACAAAGAGTGTCTGCTAACAAGACAGAGATCCCAATCTTTTGTTATTTAATCACAAAAGTTCCCTTCCCTCAATGCTACCCCTTCTATTAGTTAGAAGAGAGTTACTCAGGGGAAGGGAATTCACAAAACTAGGACCACCAAGAGGTGGGGATCATTGAAGTTCATGTCAGAAGCTGTCTGTAACATCAGTGGGTACCTAATTATCTTCCTTACATAGCTTCCTTTTTATAAATATTATTATAAACAAATATTTCATAGACAAAAAATTATTTGAAAGTAAATGTTAAAGTTGAGTAATCTGATTAAGAAGCCAATTAGAAAAGTCACAAGGAAAGCCATAAAACTGTGTCTTATGATGTGATAATAAAAAATATACTTATTTATATGCCTAGTATCCAGAGCAGTTTAAAAACACTAAAGAGGAAAGAAAGGAAGGGAGAGAATGGGGAGGGGGAGGAAAAAAGTGACTTAATAGTCAAACACTTGGTGAACAATTGGCTGGAAAAAGTAAAAATTATGTCATTACATTAAAATATCTTTTTAAATGAAAAATATTCAGCTACATAGAGTGATATGAAAAAGTCAAAAACTTTTAAATGCCAAATAAAAGGCATAAAATAAAAAATATACTGTCATGTTGTAAAGAGCCATACCTGTACCATTACAAGGAAACTTTACTTATCCATTAGTGATACGGTGAAGGGATATTTTGTTTTCGTTTTAGGTTATGTTTGTATTTCCTATTGAAAAACTAGTGAGACAAATACCTTTTTAAAAACTAAATTAGTCTAGTTATACTTGACCAAAGCAGGAAGATGCAAGTTACTTTCTCACCTCAGATTTTCCTAAAACAAATTTTTAAAACAAACTGTTTAATAGCAATTTCCTCTATTTTCCACCACTGTGAGAAGAAGAATAAAATTAGACAAGCCTAAGACACTTTCCTCTTAGACAGAACTATGTCCTTGTGTTGGACAAAATCTCTTTTGCGGAGAAAACAGAGCCGTCTGTGAAAAGAAAAGACCTGTGTTTCAGGCCAGACAGTTTATCTGATAAAGGAAAGAGAAGAAGGTTTACAGTCAAAGATTAATTCTCCAGCACCACACAGTAAGCTCTCCAAACAAGATTATTGTCACTCCCAACTTCATTCGCAGCGGTTGGAAAATTTTTCAGTTCCTGGTGGTATAACTGATTCTTGGTTGCAAGCTCTTGCAAAACGCCATGAACAAAGAACGTGCCCCACATGCCCACTGCCAGCACCAGACCGACTCAACAGCAGCCCTGTGAGTTGCTCCGCCCACGACACACTTGTAATTGGAAGCTGATTTTACCAAATGAAATAAAACCATAGATATTTAAATAAATGTATACACCATCCATTGTAAGGTTTCTCTTCAAAAATATGAAAAACTTCATAGGCAAACAGAACTCTAATGCTCGTGAAATGAGCTGATAGGAGGTGTCATTTGCTTAAGAGAATAATCACTCCCAGAGATGACAGCAGAATGAAAAATATTTCGTTACCTATCGGATACAAAGTTGCTCATCTCCACAGTGGGTGAAGAGGTATCAGAATCCCTCTCACACAGAGCTTCAACTTTTTCTCTTGGGCTTAAAAAGAAACCTGTAAGAGAAGTCAGAAATAGAATGCTGCCATGTGTCTCTTACCTGCGAGCATTATCTCTTGCCTACAAACATTAAAGATATTTAAGAAGTTGGAGTTCAAAGACCCTAAAGAAAATGACTCCTATATTAGAACAATGCCAAAGAGTTATTTTATCTTTATCTCGGCAATAACATGCAAAGACTTTTTCTAACGTATAGTGTTTCTCCTAACTTGGCTTTGTTCTGCCGGGTTTGTTTTGGAGTGGGGATTTTTTTTTTTTTTTGATGTAACTAAATTGAGATTGAATCATTATCAAAGCACCAACTCTAGTTCATCAGCTTACACACCAAACCAACCACAGATACTCCAAAGAGGCGAACAGAAATAGGAAATGAAGCTTTAAACTGGGAGTCAGGACACTAATTGTGTTAAAAGATTCAGGTTTTCCTTTATGTGTGTATAGCCATGACAGAACGTGATTTATGACAAGACAAGATTTATGACCACTTTGTTCAAATTTTATAAATAAGAACTTCATCAATATGTAGTGAGGAGGAAAAAGAGCAACTGAAATAAATTTTATATTGACTTCTAACTAATTATAAAAATTCCTCATTCTACTACCAAGAGACCTAACCCTCACCATTCCCATCTGCTCTACCCATTTAGCTCAGTCCTGTCCCTATTTTCCAAATAATGTGGTGTTTGGACTCTGAGTTCAACTATATCTCCACCTGACTTGTTTTTTCCACTTATTAATTGTAAGGCCATAGATGAAATACTTATATTACGTATAAAATGTAAGTCATGGCAGCATCTCTGCACAAGAGTATTGAGACAGAAAGCAGGTAAATCATTTAGCACAATGCCTGACATACACAGAAACATTGAATATTGTTCTATAATATTATTGTTAATTTTACTATTTACTGTTGCACTAAGTAAGTTTCTGTTGGCATGATTTTAGAGATAATTTACCCTTTTATCAGATTACCTGTGGTTTCCAATACTTTTGCTTATAGTTTTTCTCACCAAAGCACTTAAATAGGTTTACTATTAAGAATTATTCAGTAAGATGTTTTATGTAAGCCTCACGGCAAATTCTGGGGATCTAAGGTACACCAAGGTACCTATAGTTAATAATACTGTATGTATTCTTGGAATTTGCTGAGAGTAGATATTAGGTGTTCTCACCACACATCCCCAAATGGTAACAATGTGAGTTGATGGATGTGTTAGTTAACGTAATTGTGGTAATCATTTCAAAATGTACTCATATATCAAACCATCATATTTGTACACCTTAAAAATATAGAATTGCTATTTGTCAATTATACCTCAATAAAGCTGGAAAAATATTTATTTGCTTGTCAATTTAGAGCCGGACATAAAGGAATTAACCCAAGAAAAAAGAATAAGTTATATAAAATAACGTTTAAAAATATCAGGCCCAGGGAAAAACTAGAAGGGATGAAATAATATACTTTCAGAGAATTTTCTCCTTAAAAATATACTCACTCTTATGAACCAAGTAGTTGGACCTCACATTTGGTTCTTAAATGACAGAATCTCATAAATAAAGAGTTTCATAAATGGCCAACCACCATAAAATATATGTCTTGATACTTTTGTTTTCCGGTTATCAGCACTTACATGTAATCATTGCTGTTTTCTACAATAGCTATTTTTCTACTAAAAGTCCATTTAACCTAAATCCACAGAATTTATTCTAATGAGTGTTTTTGAATGAAATAATAAACTTCTTGAATGTTACATGCTGTGAGAAATATTCTGTTGATACCTGGTAGATTTCTTCTATGTTTTTTACTACCTTCTTATCCTACAGTGAGTCTTAATCATGTATTTGGGAAGGGGAGGGTGGTTAGCAATAATGGAAACTTCCAAAAAAATAGACTTAAGTATAAGTGTTTTGGAAACAAGAAACATCATGCACGTTTTGAGTGAAATTGCATGCATAAAATGCGCTATATTTATCTACGGAGTCAGCAGATACCTGCAAGCTTTCACCCTTTGCCTGGCATTGTGCTAAGGGCTGGGGATTCATTTCGAGAAGCCCTGGGGAGGGATGCTGGGAGACCAGCGTGAAGCACTAAAATGGACAAGGAAGCCTGGGAAACAATTCCCAGTGATGGCAAAGAAGCTTTTTAGAAAAAGGATTTGTGATGTTCAATATGAAACCCAAATGTGCGATCAGGTTTACTGCTTTTATCTCTTCTTTATGTAATTTTATTTGTTAGTTTGGTCAGTCCCTGGTTGGGGCTGGTTTTTGATCCCTGGTTGGGGACCAAGGAAAGATCCACATCTGGACCATCCGTAGGCAGGAGAAACCAAGATGGGCAGGTTGGTGAGGCAATCCACAAACCAAACTAATGCACAGAATCATGAGTTTACAACAGGATCTTAGCATCTCAGAAAGTACATGCACCTGTGGCTGAAAGGGCAGCTTTGGACTTTCACGGAGCCTTGGCAGTTCTGATCAATCTTACCCAGATTTCAAAAGACATGTGGATTACTCCAAAAATACCAAGTAATTATAAACCCAGTTATTCTCAGTGGGCTTGAGTATATATATNGACAAGATTTATGACCACTTTGTTCAAATTTTATAAATAAGAACTTCATCAATATGTAGTGAGGAGGAAAAAGAGCAACTGAAATAAATTTTATATTGACTTCTAACTAATTATAAAAATTCCTCATTCTACTACCAAGAGACCTAACCCTCACCATTCCCATCTGCTCTACCCATTTAGCTCAGTCCTGTCCCTATTTTCCAAATAATGTGGTGTTTGGACTCTGAGTTCAACTATATCTCCACCTGATTTGTTTTTTCCACTTATTAATTGTAAGGCCATAGATGAAATACTTATATTACGTATAAAATGTAAGTCATGGCAGCATCTCTGCACAAGAGTATTGAGACAGAAAGCAGGTAAATCATTTAGCACAATGCCTGACATACACAGAAACATTGAATATTGTTCTATAATATTATTGTTAATTTTACTATTTACCTTGTTGCACTAAGTAAGTTTCTGTTGGCATGATTTTAGAGATAATTTACCCTTTTATCAGATTACCTGTGGTTTCCAATACTTTTGCTTATAGTTTTTCTCACCAAAGCACTTAAATAGGTTTACTATTAAGAATTATTCAGTAAGATGTTTTATGTAAGCCTCACGGCAAATTCTGGGGATCTAAGGTACACCAAGGTACCTATAGTTAATAATACTGTATGTATTCTTGGAATTTGCTGAGAGTAGATATTAGGTGTTCTCACCACACATCCCCAAATGGTAACAATGTGAGTTGATGGATGTGTTAGTTAACGTAATTGTGGTAATCATTTCAAAATGTACTCATATATCAAACCATCATATTTGTACACCTTAAAAATATAGAATTGCTATTTGTCAATTATACCTCAATAAAGCTGGAAAAATATTTATTTGCTTGTCAATTTAGAGCCGGACATAAAGGAATTAACCCAAGAAAAAAGAATAAGTTATATAAAATAACGTTTAAAAATATCAGGCCCAGGGAAAAACTAGAAGGGATGAAATAATATACTTTCAGAGAATTTTCTCCTTAAAAATATACTCACTCTTATGAACCAAGTAGTTGGACCTCACATTTGGTTCTTAAATGACAGAATCTCATAAATAAAGAGTTTCATAAATGGCCAACCACCATAAAATATATGTCTTGATACTTTTGTTTTCCGGTTATCAGCACTTACATGTAATCATTGCTGTTTTCTACAATAGCTATTTTTCTACTAAAAGTCCATTTAACCTAAATCCACAGAATTTATTCTAATGAGTGTTTTTGAATGAAATAATAAACTTCTTGAATGTTACATGCTGTGAGAAATATTCTGTTGATACCTGGTAGATTTCTTCTATGTTTTTTACTACCTTCTTATCCTACAGTGAGTCTTAATCATGTATTTGGGAAGGGGAGGGTGGTTAGCAATAATGGAAACTTCCAAAAAAATAGACTTAAGTATAAGTGTTTTGGAAACAAGAAACATCATGCACGTTTTGAGTGAAATTGCATGCATAAAATGCGCTATATTTATCTACGGAGTCAGCAGATACCTGCAAGCTTTCACCCTTTGCCTGGCATTGTGCTAAGGGCTGGGGATTCATTTCGAGAAGCCCTGGGGAGGGATGCTGGGAGACCAGCGTGAAGCACTAAAATGGACAAGGAAGCCTGGGAAACAATTCCCAGTGATGGCAAAGAAGCTTTTTAGAAAAAGGATTTGTGATGTTCAATATGAAACCCAAATGTGCGATCAGGTTTACTGCTTTTATCTCTTCTTTATGTAATTTTATTTGTTAGTTTGGTCAGTCCCTGGTTGGGGCTGGTTTTTGATCCCTGGTTGGGGACCAAGGAAAGATCTGCACATCTGGACCATCCGTAGGCAGGAGAAACCAAGATGGGCAGGTTGGTGAGGCAATCCACAAACCAAACTAATGCACAGAATCATGAGTTTACAACAGGATCTTAGCATCTCAGAAAGTACATGCACCTGTGGCTGAAAGGGCAGCTTTGGACTTTCACGGAGCCTTGGCAGTTCTGATCAATCTTACCCAGATTTCAAAAGACATGTGGATTACTCCAAAAATACCAAGTAATTATAAACCCAGTTATTCTCAGTGGGCTTGAGTATATATATTTACAACCCAATGAGCTATCATCCACAGGGCTTCGTATTAAGCCTTATATTTTCGCTTGACTTTCTCCAAAAGTAGAGCCTGAGACAAAAGCTTGCGCAGGGGTCATTTCTTTGAGGATGGAAGGCGAGCGGGAATTGGGAAGGAATGAAGGAACAAAGTAACTCTGATCCAAGGGTGTGGTGCTGCGCTGAGTACTGTTAAAGACAACTAGGTCTCAATTCCACTGGGAAGAAGGTTGCCAGATTCAAGAAAAGAAAAATACGAGCACTCAGATGAGATTAAATGTCAGATAAACAACAATTTTTTTTTTTTTTTTTTTGGTAGACGTCTGTCTCATGCAATGTTTGGGACATACTTCTACTTTTTAAAAAAGTATCTGTTGTTTATTTGACATTCAGATTTAACTGGGAATCCTATATTTTATCTGGCAACCAGAGCTGGGGACTCTCTGAGGAACTGTGTATAATGTGCCTCGGATTATCTGCCCAAAGATGTGAAAGGAAAGAGTATTTACCGCCTCCCTCCCATCCCCATTGGTCAAAGTTTGCAAGGGTGGAATGGGGAAGCAAACAGAAAGCAGAAAGCGAAAGATAAGCAATGCAGCTGGAGCAAGGTGGCCTCAGGCTACAGCCGCACACTGCCGGTTGCCACAGCAACGGCCAAACTGGGCGCCGATATAACATTAGTTAGCGCATAATGTATGTCTCACACACCCTTCATTGGAATTGCAATATGAAATTTTCACATTTGGGGAGGGAAATATGGCCTAAACATTGAAGCTACCACTGTTCACCATCTCCATTCCAATGACAGATGGAAAAAGGCTATTTTCCTTTTTATGAGCACCGGCCTGTAGGAAAAGGCGCCCCAAGACGCCGCTAACACAAGCGCAGCATTTCTTCATATTCTAAACTCAGAACAAGGTGAGCCAGGCTGTTCAACAAAGACACATCAAGAAAAGCCATACAACTGCCAACAGCTTTTCTGAACAACTCACAAGATCACCACGAGCCAGTGTGGGGAAATGGTTTGAGTGTTCCCGATGAAACAATGAGACAAGCTGATGAGATTGTATCTGGATCCCAGAAGAGGTAAACAAGAGCAACCTGGATACACGGCCCTTCCCAGCATAGACCGCGCCATTCAAGCAAAGAGCCTCCAGCCACTTGGCAAGCATTCCAAAGGGAAGGTTCTCTCTGAACAAGGCTTGAAGAGCAAGTCCCATAGGACTGAGCAGAGGGAACATCTGTGGGAGGAGCCGAAAGGTGTGCAGAGATGAATCTTCTCCAAACCAACTGAGACTTTCTCAGCGCTAATGTAAAGTTCCAGGGCACTGTTTCTTGAAGAATGAGAATTGAGTTTGAGATCCTAATCTTTTGACCTTTGCCAAGAACTGGTGACTTTCTGTATTCCACTTAGATTTTAAACTGTTAATTCTCAGAAGAAAATGAATGGCACAAGATTTCACATTTCAAGGATTTATCATTCTGTGAACCATTTATATCTATTGACCTTTAAAATCATCCAGTTTAAATCTCAGTTATTGACAGAATTTTTAAGCAGTGGTATTTACTTATTATAAATACTTATGATCGTCTAACCTGCGTCTGGAGTTTAGAGTCAGGAGGAGGGAAGAAAGAGCACACCCAGTATTCTGGAGTAGATTCTCTTGCAGTATTTGGCACCACATGTTATCTTTTTTGAACACTAATATCACAACAATGAATGATTTTATAAATGATGATAGGAAAATGAATTTCAGAATGTTCTTCTAACCCCTTATGCACTGGTCATCAAAACACACTGGTAGAAAAATTCTACCTACAGAAGTGACGTTCTCCCCACAATGAAGTTATATACATTATCATCCTGGTTGCTCTCATTTTTTTATTTCCAAGATGTTGTTCACCTCTGCATTCATTTGCTCCTCTTTTCCACAGTTAAGAGTGTATTTAATCCGTCTGGGCTCTGATGAGTGTGCTATTCACCTGAGTGCGTGTGTTTACACAGGTAGTCGCTTGCAAAGCACCAAGAAGGGTCTCCTTTTTCGAACTTTGTTATCAAAGTCAATAGGCCCCTGAGTTTACTCTCTGTATAGTTTACCATCGACTTTGCCAGAGAAATTCCACGTAGAGCTAAGCCCATTAGTACATCACTTAAGTGAGGAAGTTGGAAAGGTACAGAGGGTATTGAGAATCTAGATAAGAGAGGAAAGTTTTTCAGCATAAGGAAGGAATTACACATTTAATGAACACTGTGTGCTAACCTCATTTCTTCCAGGTTGCCTAAAGCTAGAAAACCAACAATCGCCACTATGCTCCAATTGTTTTCTCATCTCGGAGAAACCACATTGAGTAGGCATTGAAATAAATTAAGGGTTATTTTCAATTTGAGGGTTTTTTCTAATTATTCTAAATTTTAAATGTTCCCTGGACCAGAGGTCAAGGATATAGGCATGCTAAATGTCTGACTTTTTCTATTTTTGCTTATTTAGAGCCCCAAAGGGAAAATGGAAAGTAAAAGGTAGTCCCATTCATGATTTTTAATTACTGAAAAGTAAAGCTTATACTTTTAAGTCTGTTATACACATTGCCTCCTAGCTAACATTCCCAAACACTTAAAGAAACATCATGGACCAACTCTTTCGCTTTTATAGGTGAGGAAACAGAGACTTTCCTGCAGCTATAAGTTACTGGTGAAGCTAGGAGTGGTGCTTGAATCCTGAACCTAAAGTTGACCCCCAAACCCCTTGATTTCCTTTTACCTCCAGCTAAGATATCTGTCCTTTTTTTTTTTTAAAAGTAATCTCTGTGCCTAACATGAGACTCAAATTCATGATCCTGAGCTCAAGAGTCATACACTCCACTAAATGAGCTAGGTGAGATTTTGTTCAATTCCATTATATCCATGTAACATCCCACTCATGCCCACCACCAATGGGAGGAAGGCTGAAATGCAAGAGAAGTTCCCCCTGTCTATTCAAGATCTAATGGACTATTCTAGCACTATAAGGATTTTTAACACCTGACAGTCTTTCAAAGTAGACATGCCTTGATGTCTTCTGAGTAACTCTGTGGTTTTCATGAATCAAACCATAGGCTTGACTAAGTTCAATGAATATTATGCTTCTGGACCTATTCCCAAAGGTCAGTTATTTTTACACTGATCATTACCTGTTTCTGGCAGTATATACATTGCGTTGGCTTTTTGAAGTCTCAAATTCATTACACAAAAGTAGTTTGTTTTTTTTTTCTTACTCTAACAATTTCTCTTTCAAGTTCTCATTTTTCCACATAGTAGAAAACAAAGACTTAGCCAAGTGTGGCTAAATTCAGTCATCTGTGGTTAAACAGAGTTAGTTCAGGATTTTTCCTGCCTAATCTTTCTCCTCAGTACAGTATATATTTTTATGGTCACTATTTAGGGGTTCAACATGAGTCTAGGGGAGATGTTTGGCCATCAGTCAGCTGGCATCACCCCGACAATTTTCAGTCTTCTCTGCTGGCCTCCATGGAGATGCCCCCATCCCCATGTGGTATCAGTCCTTCAGCCCATCTACTCGGAGTTGTAATCTTCTGTTACCATAATCTTAAATAATAGGCCCCTTTCAATTCCTCAGCTCTCTCTCTACCATCTAATGCCCATACCTTTTGCAAAAGTATAGGAAAGTCACATGCTACTCTGGGACTACAGGAAATTTTCTGCCTAGTCAGCACCACTCTATCTAAACAAGGCTGTCTATCATTCCTACTGCATTGTCACTGCACAGCAAAAGGGTAGGAAATAGTTGGACCTTATCAACTTCATGGTTTCTGCCCAGGAAACAAGACCCAGGTTTCCTTTACTCTAGAACTCCCAGGCCTAGTTGGGTTCTATTGCTCTCCCCACCAAGGGTTCAGCTCTTTTCCATCTCTGACTTCTCTTTGATTTGCCTTCATCCTGCTCAGGCCAGAGTTTTTATTTTTTTTAATTTAAATCCAATTAGCCAACATATAGTACATCATTAGTTTCAGATGTAGAGTTCAATAATTTATCAGTTGCATATAACACCTAGTGCTGATCACATCACATGTCCTCTTTAACGCCCACCACCCAATTAGCTCATCCCCCCACCCACCTCCCCTCCAGCAACCCTCAGTTTGTTTCCTATAGTTAAGGGTCTCTCATGGTATGTCTCTGTCTCTGATGACTTCCTATTCAGTTTTCCCTCCCTTCCCCTATGATCTTCTGTGCTATTTCTTATATTCCACATATGAGTGAAACCATATAACAAATGTCTTTCTCTGAGGCTATTACAATACTCTTTTAATCATATCATTATTGCCAGGACCTTGCCCTTAGAAGAAGCTCAAATTCTGTTTCTTTCTGCATTTCTTCTGTGGCTTCCCCTCCCTGAGGTAGGCATAATAAAAGATAAAGTCTAAGAAGGAAAAAAAATCATCAGAGTAAGCAATGGTATTGCAGTGGTAACCCAACAAATAGGCTGTTTCTTTTTAATCTCATCCCACCTGACAAAGAACCAAAAGGAGATGAAAAAAAATTTATAAGATCAGTTTCCTATTATTTCAATTTCTAACTATGAAGCAATTCTTAAATTTTTTCCAGATAAGGAGACCCACAACTTGATCTTGATAATGTAATCCAGTTATGATCATTATGGTTGTCAATGTTTGTATGTGTGTGTGTGTGTGTGTGTGTCTATGCATGTGTGTGTGTACGTGTTTTGTTGCTGATCCAAGTTGGTCATGCCAATTTAACCAATGGAAAATGGCTTTTAGCAAAGTAGAAAAAAAATAAAATATCATAGAAGTATAGCAATTGAAATAAAAATTGATAACTTTAAAAAAGAGACAGGGGCACCTGGGTGGCACAGCGTTAAGCGTCTGCCTTCGGCTCAGGGCGTGATCCCAGCGTTCTGGGATCGAGCCCCACATCAGGCTCCTTGGCTGGGCGCCTGCTTCCCTCTCCCACTCCCCCTGCTTGTGTTCCCTCTCTCGCTGGCTGTCTCTGTCTCTGTCGAATAAATAAATAAAATCTTTAAAAAAAAAAAAAAAAGAGACAAAGATGGAGTCATAATAAATGTTAAGCTTTGGGATTTCATTTAAAACAGGATTACACAGATGTAAAGAATTTTTGTATATGTCAGACTAATTAGAGATGAAAATATGTAGACCAGTTTTACAAACTAAGAACCTTTCATCTCTGTAATAAAAAAAAATAATGATGTTACTCATATATTATGATTAAGTTCAAATAATGTTACCAGCAATAAAGTATGGTTTAAAAGCTTGAATTTTTAAAATTCTAATTTTAAAATTAAAAGCAAGGTATTTTTACCCTGGAATATAATATGCTCAGAATTCTCTCATATCTGCATATTCAAGATAGTGTCTAGGAGGAGTCCATCTGTTAGTAATAAACCACTGGTAAGCAGTTTTGATGTTCACAGTGCTGAAAGAAATGAGTCCCGCAATCTTTTCTTATATATGGGTGTCCAGTCCAATCACTGTCTGTGATTTTGACATTTTTAAACTCAGAAGCAGTTGTAAACCATTGCTCAAAATGAGTTCACCCATTTCTGGTTGTCAGACAACTGAAAATTATTTAATGAGTGCCCACTCCACACAGACTTTGCTGACCAATGTGAAAATATAAGAAATAAAAGACATAGTCCCTTTTTCTAGGTGCCTACATTTTAAATTGGGGCATAGAACTTCTACACAGGAAATAATTAAGAAAAGACACTAAATATCCTGAATTTATTTTAAAATACGCTGAATTTAATTTTCATCAATTGCTGACGTGAAGTTTTAAGGATCTCCTCCATTCCTTTTGCTCCTGCCATAGCTGAGACTTCACTCTTTCTACCTAAATAACTCTAGTTGGCTCTTTTTTTAAAACTCAATTTACATATAGGCTATTATTAGTTTCAGGGGTAGAATTTAGTGATTCATCAGTTGTGTGTAACACCCAGTGCTCATTACTTCAAGTGCCTCCTTAATGCCCTTCACCCAGTTATCCCATCCCCCCACCTGCCTCCCCTCCAACAATCCTGTTTGTTCCCCATAGTTAAGTCTCTTATGCTTTGCCTCCCTCTCTGTTTTTATCTTATTTTATTTTTCCTCCCCTTCCCCTATGTTCATCTATTTTGTTTCTTAAATTCCACCTATGAGTGAAATCATATGGTATTTGTCTTTCTCAGACTGACTAATTCTGCTTAGCAAAATACCCTCTAGTTGCATCATGTCATTGCAAATGGCAAGATTGCATTATTTTTGATGGCTGAGTAATATTCCATTGTGTGTGTGAGTGTGTGTGTGTGTGTGTGTGTATACCTCACATCCTTATCCACTCATTTGTTGATGGACATCTGGGTTCTTTCCCTATTTTGGCTATTGTGCTGCTATAAACATTGGGGTACATGTGTCCCCTCGAATCTATCCAGTCATCCTAACTACAATGCTCCACTGTGCCCATAAATGCTTTTCCATAGTTTTTTTAATTTGTTATTTTGCTGCTTTATTGGTTTATACTTCAAATCATAGGTTACATTCCTTCTTTGGCATTAAAAAATCAATAATAGCCTTACTAACTTATATACTTTTTGAAATAACTTTTATAACTTGCATTACTGTTTGAAATGTCCTTTCCATTCTCATTGACCTGGAAATTCTACTCATCCATCTAAACCAGCTAAAATTTCACCTTTTCTGAAAATATTCTATGATTTAACTAGACAGAATTATACATGGGATCTTCTATATTTCTACACACTTGGACAATAATGCTAATAGATCACTTCTTACATTTTAATAAGATAGTTCATATCCACTCATCCACCTTCCCTGAAAGACTATGTCCAATCTAAATCTGTTGTGTCATCTTTGTATTTTCCGGCTCCTACTCCATATTGCTATTCATTAATATGTTTAGAAAACATAGGCAAAGACTAAAAATGAAGTAGGTAGAGAGAAAGTGAATTCGTGTAGGATATTTTGAGAAAGAGTCAAAGGAAGTCTTAGGGCAGAGGAAAGACACAGTGAGAGTAAGATTTAGAAAAATAAAGGAGAGGGAGATTCATGTCAGGGCCTAGTGTTCCTTTAGAGTACCTTGAGGGGAAAGCCACTGTGTGTATGACCCACGTCAGAAAACCAGAGCCAGTAGAGAAAGACTCATTTCAACAAAATCTGTCATGCTATGAATTTTTATAGCTAAACCCACACTCTTTTTCCCTAATGTTTCAGTAAAGTTGAGGCTTCTGGTTGGAACTAGAATGCATTTCATACATGCGATGGCCTACAAAACTGATGCACCAAAATGCAACTTTTTTCAGTCATATTATGACTGAAAAGTATCCTCTTCTTAACTTTCCACTGGGAAGTCAGAAACTTTATCTGGTTAATTTCAGGTACACTCAATCCAGATTCAGGATTTTTCAGTCAGTGAAGGGTGATAATTGTTAGTTTCAAAGATAGAACTGATGCTGTCTTTACCCTCTCTTGGCTAGAGTTCATTTTAATCTCTTATGGATTTGTACAAGAGCTGCAGGGCTGTGGGAAGGGTTCTTCTTGTCATGGTTGCTCAGTACCAATCCCATGCTGACATCCCACCCTAAATATAATTTGCCTTGTTTGCCTTGTTGTGTGCCAGTCTCTACCATTTCAGTCCCCATCTCTGACATGCTTCTTCAGAGGTGTCTGCACTTTGGCCACAGTGTCTAGTCACCAGGTAAGATCAGGTCTTTTATGGTTTTCTCTCCCTGAATTCTGGTCCCCTTGGGATTCACCAGCTCCCCATCAGCCCTTCCACGTCCTTCTTGAAGGCAAACCTAAGTTCAATGATTCTGTCACACCTTTCTGGTATCCTTGGGAGAGCTGAGGTTGTCAGGGGACAGTCTTCTGCTATGCCTCTCCCCATCACCTCTGTAAGGCTGATAATGGTGGACAAGAATGGGATCTGCAAACCAAAATTTCATCATGTTACTCCTTACAAAATCCTCTCCCAGGAGAGTGGAATAAAGGATGTTGGGCATCCAGGCTCACTTCCAACCCTTCTTGTCTCATTACTAACACAACTCCACTTTAGCTTGAAAGCTGTTTTGTTTTTTTGTGTTGTTGTTTTGTTTTTTAAGTCTATGGGTAGGAGTGAAGGGATGGAAGATAGGTTATGGGAGGTGTGGATATACTAGCAGCTCACTTTCAAGCTTTTCTCTATTACAACTGAGAAATAGACCATGACATTTTCAACTTAAGAGTTGAGAATTTGGTATCTTTTTCCTTCAGGCTGACCTGAGAATCATTACCTCTAGCCCAAAGGGGATGATCACAGAACAAGATATGTGATGATTAATAGCTTAATTTTTATTATGTTCAATCTTGATGACCTCCCTGGAATTTAGCTCTGGAAACTCCTTCTTAGTATAACCATGTTCTCTCTCTCTCTCTCTTTTTTTTTTTAAAGATTGTATTTATTTATTTGACAGAGAGAGAGAGAGCACAAGCAGGGGGAGCAGCAGGCAGAGGGAGAGGAAAAAGCAGGCTCCCCGCTGAGCAGGGAGCCAATGTGGGTTTCCATCCCAGGACCCGGAGATCATGACTCGAGCCCAAGGCAGGCGTTTAACCAACTGAACCACCCAGGCACCCCAAACCATAGTCTCTTCTTTACCCGATCCACATTCATCTTCCTAGATGTTATGTTTAAGATCATGGGCTGATTCTACATCATGATTATGAATTAGCTGGGTTTGAATGGGAAAATTCCTTCTCTACCTATCACTACCAGTTTGTTGCTGCTCAGCTCCCAAGTCAAGCTGGCCAGTATAGATTCATAAAGAGAGAGACGTAGTGCGAGATAATTAGGAGACAGGTAATGGACTGGACCAGAAGCGTTTAGAATAAGAATACATATGGAAAAATACAATGTTGAATAGGTTGAGTGGAATCAAATATGGATGGCTTTGACAACCATCTTGCATTGTTTTGAAACATGATATAGCATGCAATGGGACCCATGGTATGTTTATAGAGGAGAAATGATATGATCAAAATGATGTTTTAGGACTATCAGTTGAAAGATGAATTGGAAGGAAAGAGTTCAAAACTTCAACTTTCCAGCTTAGTGTATCTGCTATTGCTGTTTCTCATTTGTCAAAATACTGCTTCAAGACATGAAACTACATGCTTCAACAAATATTTACGTTAAAAACTTAAACAAAAATTTCTCAATTCACCTCTTATGGAGAACAATTTATAACAGACAGAAAATAATGTCAATCTTTCCTTGCAGAAAAGGCTAATCTGACATATAAAATAATCTGTGGTTTAGCTAATGCTTATCGCTTATTTATAGGATGGTTATCCTTCTAAAAAGGATAAGAAGCCATTTTAATTTAATCTTCACTTTGTCAACTTACAGAAATATCTATAGCTTCACCCATCCTAGCATCGTGTCTCCCATTATAACAAAGAAGCCACTTCTCCTTCCACTTAAGATCATCCCTCCACCAGGGTAGTGCAGAAGCATGTTGACCTAAGAAAATGGCATGCGGTGTTGAGAGTCCATTTGAAGTTATTGTCAAAAGTGGGCTGTGAAACCAATAATCGTTATTGTATGGCATTCTCCAAGAGTGCTCTAGGATTCAGATACAGGCGCAGAAAACATGGGCACCAGGTTCATCTTCAATGGGGTTTTTCCAGACAGGTGAAACAAAATGTTAGATGTGGAGGAGAATTTAATATGTGTAAGATGGCAGAAAGAAGAAAGGCAAGGGTCTATGAATTGGAAGAAAACAGAGAATCCATAGACTGAAGATGCAGATGAGGTCAAAGAGTGATCAGAGTGGTAAATTCACTGGGGAGAAAGGAGACTGTGATGTTAGGGTAGTATATTTGAATTAATGAGCTTGTAGGTGAAACTGTTTATGCTCCCATCTAGGGCCAGTGGTATGTTCATGGGAGTCTGTGGCTCAGATATTGAGGAAGAGATGGTGACTGAAGATGAGAAGTGTCCCAAGCTGAGAGGTCATATTCTTAGCTGTTCCTTCCATGTGTGTGCTAAAGCCAGGCAGGATGATGGCAGAGATGGGCATGAATAGAAAGCCTGTGATACAGGTGCCAACGTTTTAAATGAATAAGGGAAAGTCTAATACCAGCACTATTTAAATGCCCCAGAGCTTGCCTATGGTGTGCTCCCTTCTATGATTCCAAAGCAATAAATTAAACTAAGGGACAATTTTAATCTTTAATAAATACTAAGTCTTCATAGTTCTATAAGTTCTATTCTATTTAGTCTAGATATCTCTATACTCCAGGGAAGACTACCAAGGTGGAAATAGGAAACTTTTCTTAAGAATAACTGTATCTATTGAGTGGCTCATACTCTAAATGAGACTGTCCTTTGATAATTCCTCTAAACAAACTCTGTTTTAGCATGTCAGTCACTTCAATGTCTCACATGGAATGATCCAGGAGACTTCTTTTTCTTAGGAAGTACTTTCTGACTAAAAAACTAACTATTAAGGAAGAAAAAAAACCTTGAGAAATGCCTAAAAATCCCTAGTAAAACAGTATTAATACAGGTTTGGGATGGAATTGATGCAATCCTTGACTTAATACAAATAACTGAATGGGAGAGAAGGAAAGAGAGGAAAACCAAAATATTTAAATTCTGATGTGGAGATTAACAAATATGAATGGGGGCACCTGGGTAGCGCAGTCGTTAAGCGTCTGCCTTCGGTTCAGGGCGTGATCCCGGCGTTCTGGGATCGAGTCCCACATCGGGCTCCTCCGCTGGGAGCCTGCTTCTTCCTCTCCCACTCCCCTGCTGTGTTCCCTCTCTCGCTGGCTGTCTCTCTGTCACATAAATAAATAAAATCTTTAAAAAAAAACAACAACAACAACAACAAAAAAAAACAAATATGAATGGGTTTTATGATTGATTAAGAAAAGCAGTGCTGATCCCACTGCTGAGAATGTTGGGTATATCCTTTCTATATCCAATTCTAACCTAATCTTATCTAAATCAGAATCATAAATACCTTCTCCCAAATATATTTGAGGTTATCACAGAGCCTGCAGGACTCATATGTATCTCATGGGTATCATATTTTTAGTTTAGGATAATTCTACCTAGTGAGAAGCAGGGCAGATTCTTTTGGAAGTAGTCAGTCCAAATTATTGCTATCTGACCAAAAAAAAACCTGATAAATTTAGAACCACTCAAAATGTAAATGATTGGGAGGATGCTAATCTTGGTTCCCAAAATAGCGCAGCCACCGGTTTCCCAGTAGTATCTGATAAAATGTGTGTATCAACCCTAAGTAGTCGTTATCTTTCCTATCCAGCAGATATTGACGAGTATTTCTCTGGTCTTTCTTTAAACAAAGATTCCTTAAAATTTTAACTTAAGTGTATAATTTACTTCCTGAAATTGTAATGGCATTCAAATTTGGCATAAATTTTTCCAGGGTTCTCAAATTATAGAGACTTGAGAAAATGAGCAAGGGTTACTTCAGCAAACCTGATTGAATGTTGCAAAGTGGTTTCCAGCTTTGCTGGATTAAAAGGTCCTAGAATTGGTTATGGCTTGAAACAGGAGATCAAAACATCAATGCAAATGAGACTTCTAATTACCTGTTGGTGAGAATTTAGATGACTGACCACCTGGCAAAACTGTTGGGACTTTCTTTCAAAAGAAATTTCCCATATGAGCTAGTCATTCCATTCCTAGATATTTACCCAAGAAAAAGAAAAACGTATGTTCACACAGAAACTTGTACACAAATGTTCACGGAAGTTCTATTTGCAATAGCCAAAGCTAGAAACCACCCAAATGTCCATCGACAGGGAAATAGATAAACTATGGTATGTTCAGACAGTGAAATACTACTTAGCTGTAAAAAGGAATGGACTATCGATAACACACTACGACATGGATGTCTCTCAGAATAATGAAGCTGAGGGAAAGAAATTAGATAAAAGGGAGTACATATTGTTTGTTTCTGTATACATACAATTCTAGGAAAGGCAAACTCATGTATAGTGACCAGATTTGCCTCAAAGACAGCAGGACCATGGAAAAGAAGAAACATGGTGGGGAATTACTAAAGTGCTGAAGGAAATTTTCAGCAATGATGGATATGTGAATGAGTGTGAGTGAAGACTGTATGGGCATTTTCATATCAAAAGATGTCATATTGTACACTTCCAATATGCGTGTCCTTATATGTCAATTACACTTAACTAGAGTTGTTTGAAAATAGAGATTTTACAAAAAGTAGGCATACTATTGAAAATGTTACTTCTTATAAAAAGAAGAGGGTTTTTTTGGTGTAAAGAAGACAATAAAATGATACTTGCATTGTAGAAACTCCATTTGGTTATCAAACTTCAAGAGTTCTGTTCTCTGTACACCGACTTGAGCATGAGTGAATTATACTGGGAGAAAAATTTTACTTTTTTTTTTATTAAAGATTTTATTTATTTATTTGACAGAGAGAGAGAGACAGCCAGCGAGAGAGGGAGTGGGGGAGTGGGAGAGCGAGAAGCAGGCTCATAGCAGAGGAGCCTGATGTGGGGCTGGATCCCATAACGCCGGGATCACGCCCTGAGCCGAAGGCAGACGCTTAACCGCTGTGCCACCCAGGCGCCCCGAAAAATTTTACTTTTTGTCCTAACACTTCTCAGCATTAGCAGTTTAAATAACCAACAGTGTAAGTAATTAAAAGCCTCATTTAAAGGTGCTTCTTTCTATCCAACACTGCATTTTAAATAATTTGACATAATGTAAAAAGTGGTAAATTAGAAAGAATTAAAAGTTGGGTCGATGTTGTTAAACCAAATATGCCGAATTTGAACCTGAGCCTCCTCCAATCTCATTAACCCATTTTTCCGATCATCCCAACACCACCTAAACTTTCTCTGCTGTCCTTCTGCCTGTCCCGTTTCATACTCATTTCATGTCTCTTCTTTCACCCATCCTCCTTCGCTTTCCTCTGCACTGCTCCCTTTTCCACTTCTTTTCATCTCTTTATATTTCACACCTGTTGCTCCTTCTGTTTATTCCTTCTACTGAAAAAAATTAAATTCAATGTAAAGGTTTTTTTTTTCCCCCAGAAATATTAAAGGTGTCACTCACCTTTTTAAACTAAAAAAGAGCATGGGGCACCTGGGTGGCTCAGTAGGTTGAGCAACCGACTCTTGGTTTTGGCTCAGGTCGTGATCTCAGGGTAGTGGGATCCAGCTCCACTCAGGATCTGAGCTCAGTGGGGAGTCAGCTTGAGATTCTCCCCCTCTCCCTCTGCTCTTCCCCCACCCTTGCGTGCTCACTCTTTCTCTTTGTCTCTAAAATAAATAAATAATTTTTTTAAAAGCATTAAACTCTAAAGCTGACAACCATACAATACATATTTCAACAGGGATAGAAAGAAAGAAGAAATACTGAAACAGAGACCAAAAGGCCTATGGGGAGAGGGAAGGCAGGAAGGAAGGCAAGAAGAGCCTCTGAGAAAAGTTGGTAGTTTGGCTATTGAGCTCAAATGCCTAAATGCTGAGATTTACCTTGCAGTTCATCTGTGATCCTTTGTGAATTAACTTCACTCTCCAATTTAGGATGTCAGTTTCTCATGGTTATGACAAGGTTCTCTGGAAGTTGTTCGGTTGCCCTACCTTTGTCTTTGAAAAATTATAGTCATTTCACTGCATGTTAAAACATGGCTTGGTACCAGCATTGATTTATTTTCCTGAGTCATTTTTGCAGGGATTCAGATTGCGCTTTTTTTGTTTTGCTTATTACTGAGGAAAGAGGCATTGATTTCATCCTAGTGTGTATGATTAAAAGTCTTCACTCACACATGAAACCATGAATCATTCTATAGTTCTTTGTATACTACTTGATAAAATTCAGAAGTTCTTTTTCCAAATGGAACAAATCACTGGGGATTAAAAGGAGACCATAGGCCTCGGGTCAGAAGGCACTTTTAATCCCTATGCCATATGTAATGAAAACAAGCTAAAGGCTACTGTTGATCTCCTACATAAAACCTCCTTCGTGCCCTGAAGTCCATAGGTCTCAACAGCTCTGACAGCCATGACGGTGCAGCAGAGAATGAGCAGGAAAGCAATAAGATGAAATGATAATATAATTGATTTCCTTCTTAATCTGTGGGGCTTCTGAATTTTTTGGAAATTTCTTTGACAATAATATCATTATCAAAACCAAATCCAAAAAGTGCACATGAGGCTCAAGCAAAATCCTGCATTGAAAAAAAAAATTCATATCAGGGCTTAATGCCCTACAACTCAAAAGTATGAGAATTTTGTTAGTAATTTACATTATCTGTGCAAACAGACATAAGGTAGCAGTCAATACCACTATCAGCAGGTGATAGTTCCAGATAGTTCAAAGGTGGGTATTAAGCTAAAGGATTACAAGATTGTCAGATTTTAGGGTATTAAGTCACCTCTGCTGAGCTGAAATGATAGCTATTACTAGGACAGCTCAAAAGAGAATGTAGTGTACTATGTTTTGAAGGGCAGAGAACAGAGTAGCAAAAGGATAAGGTATCTAAGGATGAGTTTAAAATAATACTGCTGGAACACACCTGATCAGCAACATACCATGGTTTTAGAAAGATACAAAACAGGCACAAAATCTACATTTACATTGCCTTGAACCAGCCAAGAATAACTAAATCCTTAAGCTATGGGATATTGACCAGGGAGGCATACTAGATTTGTGTGTTTTCCATGGACTGGGCATCTTTTAAAAGACCTTTCAGGGGGTGCCTAGGTGGCTGAGTTGGTTAAGCAACTGCCTTCAGCTCAGGTCATGATCCCAGGATCCCAGAATCCTGGGTTTGAGCCCCGCATCGGGCTCTCTGCTCTGTGGGGAGCCTGCTTCTCCCTCTCCCTCTGCCTACCACTCCCCCTGCTTATGCTCTCTCTCTCTCTCCCTGTCAAATAAATAAAATCTTTTTTTAAAAAAGTNTTGAGGGTATTGGGGTCCCTCTCTCTCTCTAAAATAAATAAATAAATCTTAAAAAAAATAAAAAGCTGGGGCGCCTGGGTGGCACAGCGGTTAAGCGTCTGCCTTCGGCTCAGGGCGTGATCCCGGTGTTGTGGGATCGCGCCCCACATCAGGCTCCTCCGCTATGAGCCTGCTTCTTCCTCTCCCGCTCCCCCTGCTTGTGTTCCCTCTCTCGTTGGCTGTCTCTATCTCTGTCGAATAAATAAAAATAAAATCTTTAAAAAAAAAAAAGTCTTTCATAATTTTTATAAGNTCTTCCTCTCCCACTCCCCCTGCTTGTGTTCCCTCTCTCGTTGGCTGTTTCTATCTCTGTCGAATAAATAAAAATAAAATCTTTAAAAAAAAAAAGTCTTTCATAATTTTTATAAATCAAAATGTAATAGATCTTTGTTTACCATGAAACCATGAATGTTACATTGCAAGTTACTGAAAAGCATCTACAAGAGAAATTACTGAGAGATCTTCTAGCTAATATTGAGTTTTGTAGATCTGATCTTAGAAGCCAGAAGTAGCCCTGAAGGTGAATCACTAAAATTTACCTCTGAAACTAATAATATGCTATATGTTAATTAATTGAATTTAAATTTTTAAAAAATATGCCATCAGATTTATAATCCCAGAAAATATAATCTTACACTTCATCAAATGAAAATGTTTTCAGCTTGATAAATTACAATGCCATGAAAGCTTTACTTGTCAGTTTTTATTGAACATTGAAAATATCAACATTAAGTATGATTTTTGATAGGGATTTGTGAAGCCTAAGTGAAATAATGAAAGTCTCTATGTTAGCCCCCTGGGCTGCCAAACAAAATACCATAGACTGGGTGACTTAAACAATATTTCTCATGGTTCTAGAGTCTGGGAAATCCAAAATCAAGGATCTGACCAATTAGGTTCCCTGGTGGGGCTCTTACTGGTCTATAGATGGCTGTGTGTGACAGGGAGAGGGAGAGGAAGCAAGCCCTATGGTGTCTTTGCTTATACGGGCACTAATACTATCATGAGGACCTCATCCTCATGCCCTTATCCTAACCCTAGTTATCTCCCAAAGGCCCCATCTCCAAAATCATGACATTGAACATGTCAACATATGAATTTTAGAGGGACACAATTCAGTCCATAGAAGTCTCTGTGATGGTCCTATAACTTGCTGTCATTCTTATGACATAGATATTGTATTTGATAATATAAGCCCTCAAGAGTTTTTGAATTGTCTTCTTCCTTCCCTCTTGACTTCCATTATGCCTCATAATTCTGGCACTCAAAATTTTATAACCACTCTTCCCCATCTTCCACTAAGTTTTTTTTTTTTTTCCTCTTCTTACCCATAGCCCAACACTATCACAGTACCAAACATGAACAGCAGATGAGAAACTAAGACCAGGGAAGGAAATGAAATGCAAAGGATCAAGTGAACAGTATGGTCAGATCCAGAAAATCTAATGGAAATCAAGAAGATGCAGATTCTGGTGGTCTGAGTAAGAGTCATGATTCTTTTAATTTGTGATTTTAGCAAAAATTGAAAAAATAGGGCAAGACAGGTAGTTAAAATACCAATGAGATAGAGATGAAGTTATAAGTGAATATATTTGAATATATAATGTACCTAGATTGAAGAGCAATGGATTTTTTTTTTGACAGTTCTCAGCCCTCTGTTCTCCTTACATTGCAGTCCCCTCTTGAATGATCTTATTTACTCTCATGATTTTAATTATTGCTTCTACTCTTATAATCTTTAATTGACAGTTACAGTCCTAACCACTCAAATCTTAAATTCTCTCCCTGTGCTTGGGCATTGTATGATCACACATTTCTACAAAATATGTTTAAATCTAAGTTCACCATCTTTCTTTTTAAGTCAACCTCTAACACCTAATTCCCTATTTCCGGGTTGGTGGTACCACAATTCTCATAAGCAACCTGAAATTTCATCCCCTATCGCCAGTCTGTAATAAATTGTGTCAATTTTTCTTATGAAATAATTCTCATATCTGACTTGCCTTTTTTTATTTCCATGTTCATCAACCTCAACAAGACCTTAATTTCCTTACTTCATCGTGCAAGTGGGGCAGTGAGGCTTTCCTGGACCAGAGAGAACGTGGGTTACAGAAAAATAGAGAAAAATTATACAAATTGTGGAGTGCACTGAATGTATCTTACAAGCAAAACTCTGACACAGATGTAACTCAAGACACACCTATCCTGGAAAGACTTCATTCCAATGAAGAATCATTAGAGAAGGACTCATGTTATCACACTTCATGTGGTCTGGGTCAACTTGAAGGTCCGTGTTTGATCAGGCAGTGAGGAACACATCATATCACTTCCTCTACTTAAAATCGCACCAAAATGGTAAGCCAGTGAAGTACATAGACTCTTTACTCAAATAAATCTGCAAGTTTTCACATTTAGTAAATTGAAAATATTATTGAAAATTTAATCTCTAGAATGTATTATTTTAAGATTAAAAATCAAGAAATACAAATCATTTTTATAAAATCTTATTTTACCAAGATATTTAACAAGATGCCAATCATTATTAAGTATCTTATATTTGTAAGGGGCTAAAGGAAAGATCATTATTAAATCATATTTTTTACCTGAATAATGTTAAGTATAAGAACAGAAGGTAGAGAGAAAACTAAAACAACAGAAATTTCTGGTTGCCAGTTTGAGAACTTAGACTTTATTAGTAAAAGAGAGATATTGAAGATGTTTGTACAGAGTAAACATGTCAATGATTTTAAACTTTTTTAAAGATTTTTATTTAAAAAGATTTTTAAAAGATCAATCCGACCTGAAATAGACTGGACCAGGTAAAAGTATCTGTAGGCAGGGAACCCAGTTAGGAGGTGGTCACCATGGTGCAGGGGAGCAGGACTCAAGGTTTGAACAAAGCCAGAAGGAGAGTGAACGAAAGGGAGATACGATCTTTTTTTTTTTTTTTTGTTGGTGGGCAGCAAAGCAAAGTTATTGAGTGATAGCAAAGTGATAATACAAAGCTCCCAAGGACAGAGGGGGACCCAAGAAGTTTGTCACCAGAGTTTCTAAGTCTAAGGGTTTTTATGAGCTTGTTGGTGGGCTGTTTTAATCTGATTAACCCTCCCTGTGCCTGTCATCCAATCAGGTTTTTGTCCCTATTTATCAAACGGGAAAGGGTGGAGGGCTCCTTCCTGGGTGGTGTAAAATTCTTTCAAGGGTGGTTTCCTTTTAGGGTAGGAGCCCCTTATCCCTGCCTGCCTGCCTTCCAACTATCCTTCATCATTCCCCCCCTCTGAGGAGGTAGCTCTAACTGCTGTTAGGGACAAAGGGAGATGACCAATCATAGCTACTTCCTGCTGGTCAGGGGCGTTGGATGGGGTGGCAGTCAGGGTTCCTCTCATCCTGATCTCTCAAGGGGTCCCCTGTAGATGTTTGCTTTGTCCTCCATGTCAGGCTCCATCTGAACCACCGTTTGGAGTTTGATGACCTTTTTCCTGGAAGATACAAAGCGGGCTAGGGCATTTAGGAGGGAAGGCCCAAAGCACAAAGCAAGACCCAGCACAGTCAGGAGTCCTACGAGAGATAGAGGATGTTTTAGTGAACTCCCCATATACTGTGAAGAGAGGGCAGGCAAAAGGAATGCAATAAGAATTATGATTTTTATGGGATATAGGGAAAGTAACATTTAAGAAGACCTATCTGTGTCTTGTCACTTCAAGACTAGTTTGAGGTCTCTCTGGGCTTACAGAGGGATTTTGGTTCCTTGTTGTTAGGCTCCGTTGGGGACCAGGGTTTGACTCTGGAATGGTGGATCCAGGCTTTCAAGTTCAGGCACGTTGCTGTTGGAATGGCTAAAATCATAGTATGCAGGCCTCCAGACTGGCTCTAACAAGCAAATGGTCCCCAGGGTAAAATGGGAGAGGTTGGTTATTTTGGGGCTGAGAAGTGGGGAGCTCCTTGGAAGAGGGATAAAATGATTTATTTCCAAGGATTCAAGTCTTTAGGCACAGTCTAAGTGATAGACTGGAGTTCAAACCAAGGGCTTTACCAGTGATATGATCTTGGACAGGGTCACTAAAGAAAAACAAAGCAACAGATTTGATCAGCAAGTATGGGCGGGATGATTAAAAGATAAGGAGGAAGGATGATGCAGGAAAATGGTGGTAATATTGAGAGAATTCAGAATTTCAAACAGGAAACCAGCTTGTGGAGAATGATGATTATAATGTTTAGCAATACTGCATCTGAAGTGAGAACAACATATGCAAACTGTCCAGGGACAGCTGGAAATGAAAGTGTGGGACTCAAAAAAAGGGTCAGTGTTCAACAGATTGATTTGGTATCTGTGTATCTGCAGATACAGATAATAGAGAAAGACAGACAGAAAGACAAAATGAAAGAAAGAAGAAAGAGAGAAAGAAGAAAGAAAGAAAGAAAGAAAGAAAGAAAGAAAGAAAGAAAGAAAGAAAACTATTTCATAGCTAAAGAGATGTGGGTAGACACTGAGAATGGGGAATGGGATCTGGCTGAGTTTTGAATTCAGTCGCACCAGTATATTTTTGTGGTAGTGGTCTTCATTACAACTCGATTAAACTCGATGTTTTCCAGTCACACACTTAAATGCAAATCCTACTTTTTAAAAAGTACTTACCTGTTTTCTAGGAAAGAAGTCACTATGTTGAAATGTGAAAAACGTGCCTTTCCAATGAGCCCAGGGCCGCTGCTACAAGAGCCGGGAGTCCTGGATTCCTCCTCCCATCTCCTCACTCTCCTGCTAATGCAAACTAGGTATTTCTGGCCTCTAAGAACAGAAGACAGGAAAGAGCATGACCTTAAAGTCCCTCTTGCCCTCTCCTTCCTGAGATCATCTACATTCACACCTCTCCAGCACTTGTCTTCAGAGGGCATTTTCTCTGTGCATTAAGACCACAGGTCCCCTCTCTTTCACTGTTTAGTTGGTCCCCTCACCTGACAGGGACAGTCCTAAAAGCCTCTTATCTCACCTTCATTTGTTTCTTAAATTAACCAAAATCCCCTTATCTGCTTTTATGTTTTTTGTTTGTTGAAACTCCCCAAATTTCTTTTGGACAAGATGGGGTCTAAGAGGATCTTGGTTTGCTCAAAGAACTGACTTAGCTGCGCCTAGAAATCTGTTTAACTAAGAACATTTGTTTAGAACAGAAGGCATCTGTGTGTTCTGCCTTTGTCACATAAAGAGCACTGCCGTGTTGTCTTGTTCTCATCATCTATAAAAGTATAATAGTGCTTATAAATTTCACTCCCATAACTGCTTAGAGAAATGTAATGGCAATCGATGGACACAACATATTTTAAGTCCTTAAGGGGAAATACTATATAAACTCACAGATATATGTGTATGTGTGTGTATGTGTATTTATATATAAATGTACTATATATATAACATATACATTATATATAATAACATGTAACATACATTATATATATACATTACATAGGTGTATTATATAGATACCATACACATTTTTAAAATTTAAGAACCTGTTGCTTTTAAACTCTTTTTTTTTTTTTAAGATTTTTTTTATTTATTTATTTGACAGAGATAGAGACAGCCAGCGAGAGAGGGAACACAAGCAGGGGGAGTGGGAGAGGAAGAAGCAGGCTCATAGTGGAGGAGCCTGATGTGGGGCTCGATCCCACAACACCGGGATCACGCCCTGAGCCGAAGGCAGACGCCCAACCGCTGTGCCACCCAGGCGCCCCACTAAACTCTTAATAATATTAAGTACCCGTGAAGCATATGGAGAGAAATCACAGATTCTTACAAAAATGTGCAGTCTAGTTAAAAAAGACAATTTTATATGAATAATTAATATGACTATAGAATAAACACTGTTATTACCAGATTGTTTCCAGGTTCTGCTCAAAATCTCCCCCAGAGTCCTCTGCAATTAATGAGGTATGCCTGTATTCTCCTAATGAAAGAATCATATAATTTATCACTCAAACTGGTACATTATTGACATTGAAAAGGGACACTATTAGTAAGTACTCCAAGGAAACAAGTATCAACTGCAACTGTCCCAGGCAAACCAACCTATGGTCTCCGTAATAGGCTGAATTGTGTCCTGCCCCCTCCCCTGCAAATTCATATGTGAAAGTTCTAACCCAGAGTCTCAGAATGTGACCTTATTTTGAGATACGGTCTTCACGGAGCTAGTAACATTAAGATGAGGTCATTAGACCCTAATCCAATATGACTAGCGTTCTTATGAAAAGGTGAAATTTGGAGGCAGACACACATGCAGGAAGAAAACCATGTAAACTGAAGACACCATCTATAAGACAAGAAGAGAGAAGTACAACAACGTCTTCCTCGTATCCCCCAGAAGGAACTAAACTTGCCAACACCTTGGACTTGTAGACGATAAATTTATGTTGTTTACATTGCCCAGTTTGTGGTACTATCTAGCACATTAGCTCTAGCAAACTAATACAGTCACTACTAATAAATCTCTTTTTGTTGCTGTGTTAATTCTGTTAGATTTTCATTACTTGCAACCTAGAGACTTTTGATTTCAAGACTCCACAAAGCCGGTGTGAACAGGGAAGAAGGCAGTGTCCAGACCATTTGAGGCAGCAAAGTCTAGGCAGCAGGAGTGCCTGAGGCTTGCCCAAGGAAGGTTAACAACTAGTATAGTGTCACGTTTCCACCCTTCTCTTTCTTAAGAATCTATCAAGGGTGTACAGGGTCTGAGCAACAGCAAGAATGACTTCAGAATATAGGATCATGAGTGTGGTAGATGATTATTCAGTTATTCCTTTCTTCCCTTGATTCATGGGATTTATTTTAGCCTTGTGGTGGATCAAAAGAACTTCTTACTCTTTTACTTTGGCCACGGGGATATGGCTTGCTTTCTCCAATGGAATCTTAGCAGCAGTGATGCAAAATGAGGTTGGAAATGTATAAGGGACATTGACCTTGCCTCCTTGCACCTCAGCCATCACACAAGATGAGCTTCCCTTGGGTGGTTCCAATTCAGCTTGGACTATACAATTAACAGGCCTGGAGTAGACCTGAACCACCCCCACAGACAGACATCAAGACCAAGCAGACCCACAACTTGCAGCAGAGCCCAGCCAAGAGAAACCTAAATCAGCCAATATGCAACCAACCCAAATATAGGTCAACCACATATAAGCCACTGTGTTTTGGAACAGTTTGCTATACAGCATTATTATAGCAATTGCTAACTAATTCTTCTCCTATTGCAGATATTATTAACTGTCCCTATTCTTCTCCTATTGCAGATATTATTAACTGTCCCATATGGTAACCACTGTGCCAATCTTTGTGCATATATCAAGGGAGACCATAGTCATATCTTCAAGAATCTTCAAGTTTGGAAGAGAATATAAAAGTACATTTTTAAAGACTTTATTTATTTGTCAGAGAGAGAGAGAGAGGCCGGCAGGCAGAGGGAGAAGCAGACTTCCTGCTGAGTAAGGAGTCCAATACGGAACCCGATCCCAGGACCCTGGGATCATGACCTGAAACGGAGGCAGACATTTAACCAATGTGTCCCTAAAAGCACATTTTAAAATTGACAAATTCAAAGTAGTATTTATCTAAGTGCTAAGTAATATAGCATTAAAACGTATAAAGAGCATTAACAGTGATACAGACAAAAATCTTGGTCCCAGCTGGGCCATGGATCATGTAATCTGTTGGGACTTCTTTCAACTCGAAAATGAGTGTTTTGAATTAGGTTGGCCCTGTGGTGACTTCAGCTCAAAAAAACAAAACAAACAAACAAACAAAAAAACCCAAGATCTTGTGCTTACTCAGGGACTGACTCAGACAGGATTGATCTCATGAAAGAGCATAATCACAGAGAAATATAAAACACAGTGCTATTCCTTGAAAAATGGGTTGAATTTAAATAGGCTGGTGTACAATGCAAAAATTATGTGACTAAAGGATCTCAGCATACATCAAGTAAGATCTGAACCAGAAGAAAAAGGAAGTATGCCAAGGAAAGCACTGTATCATCTCGTATCTGCTCGTTACATGGTACCACCAAATGAAACACCTTGACAACGTTTTCCTTGTAAACAAGAGCATTAATTTACGAGATTTTAAAATTATTCAGTGTGAAAAACTACCTTTTCCCCTGACCACTTTATATTCTGAGACTGTAAAGTAGGAAATCTCTTTAGCCACACTTTTTAAAATTACTCTAGCCCTCATGCCCCTCCCTAAAAAGGGCCCGAAATTGATTTTTGCCTCAGTAGCAGATCCACCCGGCACAATCTATGTCTCTGCATCTCAGTGAATAGGCAATCAGTGTGCAAAATTCCATACGGATTGCCACACGATAACTTCACTCTAGGAATCATTAGAGGGGCGAAGACAACCATATTGAAATCACGAATACATATACTAGAACTCTTTGCTCGCTTTATGATGACACAGATTCACGGTTCAAAAATATCATTTTTAAGAAAAACTTGAATTCATTCAATTGCTTAGAAAAATGAGCATGTGTTTCTTGTTGTAATTACTTGCCTTTGGAGAGCAATACTCAGGATAAAGGCTATTTCCAAAATGTTTCAAAGTGTCTCGAGAGATTCCTAGAAGCTTTATTCTGTATGCTACTGTTCCCCAGCTGCAAACTCTTATTGGGAGAGCAGAATCTTTCCAAATGCCTCAGCTTTGCAGCATCAGTAAGAATAACAACACAGGAGGAAGTCTTTTGGTGGGGTCTTTGTGTTCACTCTCCAGTGCATGCCTATGAAAAATAACTAAGGGAATACAATAGCAACAATTATATGAATGTCACCATGAAGGCACAAATGAATAATTCCTCATTCCCCAAGATTCTATCATTTCATTTTCAAATTATTTTGTAATTTAAAAATTACCATGCATTTTGACTTTGCTCTGTACATAGCCTTGTGCAGTTTTCTAAACTTAGTAGGTAAAACATTTTTGTAACTCTACTAAGAAAAAAATCTTTCTTTTTCTGGACTCTACCTGCTGCTGGATCTTCAAGGAGAGCTCAGGGCAGTGCTTGCAAAGCACACTCTACAGGGAAAAGGGTGTGGGTGAGTATCTATAAATATTCCTCTATGCTCTTCTTTGACATTCTACTCTAAAAAGTTATTACGCGGGAAATCCCCATGGATGACTAATACTCAAATTCAATAAGTATCTCACACATCATAGGAACCCTGGAAGTACCGACAGAGGAAAACAGCCAATTGATCTCTTCTACATTTCTGAGAAAGGCAACCAAAGACATTCCTTAATCATTACTCATAGAACAGTGATGAAGGGTGATCTGTCTTTTTGCTGAATGTAATGAGAAAATAAGAACTACTATCAAGTTTGTTTTCATGTGTAACAACACGTATTGCAGACTTGGCAAGAACGGGGGTGGGGGACTTCCCATGTCGCCGCAATAATAGCAAAACAGTTAAGTATTAGGTCCAAATCATTAGTATTAATTTCTACATAGGTTAATTACTCCTTTGGTGATGTGTATCTTTATTTTGCTCCATTTCTGATAAGGAAATAGTTAAGTAATACAATTATTATCATTCCTTTAGCTCTAAGGGTATGAGTAGAGGTAAGAAGAGGCAATAAGAAACTAGGAATGGAAAAGTTGAGAAACACACAGCCTGTTAAAGTCTGGAGAGGGATGTATTTGAGAAACTAAGTAGATATCTATAAACCAATAGGTTCCAAGTGCCAGAAACAAAGTTTACACAACAGATCGGAAATTACATTTGAAATCAGGTACCACACAGAGATGTCAGCAATGAGAGGTTAAAACCATTTAGATCAGTGCTACTCAAATTTGGATGTGCATACATATTATCTGGGAATCTTATTAAAAATGCAGATGATAGGGGCACCTCGGTAGCTCAGTCAGAAGCATCTGCCTTCAGCTCAGGTCATGATCCCAGGGTCCTGGCGTTGAGCTCTGCATAGGGCTCCCTGCTCAGTGGGGAGTCTTGTTCTCCCTCTCCCTCTGCCCCACTGTCCCACTTGTGCTCTCTCTCTCGCTCTCTCCCTCTCTCAAATAAATAAACAAATAATCTTTTTTAAAAATGCAGATTCTGATTCAATGGTCCTGGGGCAGTATCTGAAATTCTGCATTTCTAACAAGTTCCCAGGGAATGCCAATGCTAACTGTCCATATACTCCTTAAGTATCAGGAATTTAGTCTACCTAGAAACAGGAATATCGGAAAGTCGGGAAGGGGGTCTAGAGGCTGCAAGATAAGAACTCTAGTCACAGCATGCTAATGATGCCTTATGCCTCAACTAGGATGTTTTGTACATCTCCTTCTTTCCTACACAGCAATCAGTTCCTGGGTATGGAGAGCCCAAGGCCCACGATGGAAGTAGTTGAGCCAGGGGAAGTAAGTACAGCAGATTGCAGACACAAACATAAGGGCAGATGCCAATTATATCCAACATAAGTGTGAATTCAAACAATTGTATTTCACTGACGTCCATACGCTGATTTTAATGGGGGGAGGGCAGCCATTCAGTGGTATTTTTTTTTTAAGTTTTATTTGTTTCAGTAATTCCTACACCCAATGTGTGGCTTGAACTCACAACCCCAGGACCATGAGTCATATGCTCCTCTGACTGAGCCAGGCAGGCACCCACAGTGTTTCTTGGATACAAGTTGTAGAAAAAGCTTTGCTTCATTTTCTTGTTTACTCAGGATGATTAAGGACATCTCCATGTATGTACCCTTAGACAGACAGTGGTTAACAGTCCTAGAGATCTGGAAGTCATACTGTCAGAGTTTTAATTCCGATCTAACATTCATCAGCTAGGTAACACAAATCAAGTTACTTAATTTCACTGGGTCTCAGATTCCTTACCTACCAAATGGGGGAAAGAAGAATACTTGCTTCATAGAAGTATTGCAGTGAACAAATGGAAACGTACAAAAGTCTTGGAAGAGTGCCTGGCATAGGAAACAGTAAATGTGCGCAATTATAGTAAGACCTCATGTGGCATTTCTCCAGCCATCTCTCCAGCAACGCAGGGTTAAAGAGCTTTACGTCTCTCACGAAAACTCTAAGCCAGGTAAGAACTTACCAGAAACTTCTGACCTGACTCCAGGTCAGATGGTTCTCTTCATGCCTATGGATGTAAAGATATTCTGTCAAAGCCTCCGTGTACTTGGCACTTTCTTTATATTATGTCAAGCTATTTGAGGGAGGGGGAATCTACTTTTGCTCATATACACACACACACACACACACACACACACATATATATATATATATGTATATATATATAAAATATCCTTATATCGAAATATAATTTAAGGAGAAAGATTTAGAGATATGCATTCTAGTACATCTAATTTGTAGAGTTCTCCTACTATCCATTCACTTAGCCAATTACATGCCAAATCCATACTTTAATGATTATTTACATAATTATTATTGAATTTGCCTTTTTCTGTCTTTCTAGGTGACACCTTCCTTCTGTCCTCTATGGCTGTCATGTCATGACCTGTAGATAAATACTTTTATGTTCTCTCATCTCTAACCATCCCATGCTTCAGGCTCTCCCGTGGCCCACTGCTCTATTAACCTTTCCAAAATACCACTTTTAGCCAAGTTTCTACTCTTCTCAAGAATCTTGTCTTCCACACCAAGCCTAAACTCTTTTGCCCAGTATAACCAAACCTTTCTATTTGACCTCTCTGTATCTTACCCATCTTTCAAAACAATGATTGTGCATCACTTCATTTACCTACGATGCTGTCCTTAGTTGTCATTCTCCTTTTCTTTGTTTGCCACCTTTTTCATTTGACTCCCATGATCATAAAGCATTCACAAAGATACGCATGAAGTGAATTCCATGAATTTGACTGGCAGTTGATTGGAGTACACACATTAGGAGAAGAAAAACAGAAAGGGCTCAAAAATACATTTACCCATATCTTTTCCTAAAATTATGATTTCAGCTTAAGATTTACACAAAGGTGACATATACCAAAGTGTGTTGTAGTTTAGAACAAAGTTCTTGTATTGGAAGTGAATCCTGTGACTGACATATTATCCATTGTTTGACCACAGGTCAAGATATCTGAGCTGAACATGATCCCTGCACCCTGCCTGGGATCGCATTACCAGGCTACACATGGGTACATAAAGCTCTCGCACTGTTATTTTAGAAGGCAGGCAAGGAGGAACGTGATGACATGGGTCACCCGCTGCCAGGAATATAGCTTTATGGCACGATATAGCTGCTTAACGGTCCATTGATCGTTCTTCAGGACACCTGAGGTGTTTAAAGCTTTAGCCACCCAGGGTGTATAAAAAGCAGTAGTCAAACTGCTTTAAGTAACTACTTTCAAAGTAATTTTTTCAAATATCAAAACTGGATTTAATAATTATATTTTTAAAGGTAAGTTACACAGAGAAATGATAAAGATGGAAAAGGAGCAGCAAAACACTGCTCCAGTCTATCACCCTTGTATTAATAATGAAACATGCTATACAATTTATATTCTTCTCTTTTGAAATCACTGACATTGTATCCAACATACACACACACACATATATATACATATATACATATATATATGTATGTGTCTATATCTGTATGTATATATGTAGGTATGTGTATATATGTCGGTACATGTGTGCAAATGTGCATATATATAGATGTATATATGTGTACACACCAATTAGGCATTATTCATCTGTGACACTCAACATTTAGTTAGAGTTGACACCATGGCTGTCTCCCATTAACAAAGACATCATTATATGCTGTTCAGTTCCATGCCTATGTCTTCAGTCTCAGCCCAAAATGAAATAGAAAGCAGGGATGAAGAAAGGGAGAGAGGACAATGGGAACAGGGAACCAAGAAAACATTAACTGATTACTATGTATCAGGCACAATGTGCTGCATGATTTTTCACAGTTTGTGGTAATCTATTTCCAACTCTTCATCATAAAGGAATGCATATAATATCTCACAAATCTTAATTCCTATTTGGAGCATCTATGCTTCAAATTCTGCCTACTTTGGTATATTTATCACTTAATTCACCATTAGCATTCTCTACAGTTCATCATATATTAAACCAAACTTGTTTTAAAACCAACATTTTGAGTATTGGGTATTTTATGAGACTTGTGCATGTATACTTTCTATGCTTCATAGGCATGCTTATAGATTATGCTTGATATAAATATAATATTAAATAAAATTTAAATAAAGTTTTCTGATTATAAAATCATAAATTATAAATATTTCTAGTTGAAAATAGTGGTGGAATAGCAGCCTGTGATATAGCTTTTCCTACTTCTTAATTAAGCACCTCTGAAGAAACAGAGGAAACAAAACTCTGGAATAGCAATGAAAACAAGAAATGAGAGTCAAGGTATTAGCAGAAGCTACAAGATTACTATAAATTCAGACTGATGAAACGATAAAAATTTCAGACAATAGCTGTACACATTATACCATGAGAAAGAGAGAAACCTATTAATTGGAAACAAGCCAACAGTCTCCCACCACAACCAAATACCCAGTGAATTAAAAAATACCACATCTGGTTATCAACTAGGGTGCTGGGCTGCTGAGGCAGAGCAGGGGTGGCGGGTGGGGGTGGCACCTTGCGTCCTCCCCCGAATAGATCCACAGTTAAATCTCCAGAGCAAAAGGCAGGAAAAGCCTGGTCACATAGCATACTTAGAAGAGTAGTTTTTCATATACGGTGTGGAGGGTGTCAGAAAGAGAAGATTCCTTCTTAATCCAATGAAATTAAACAAATAATAACCTGCCACACTGAGGGATAGGGCTGGGAACAATTCATGGAAAAGTATCGCAGAGCTGTCTAACGAGGACGTAATGTGAGCCGTAGGGAAATTCACTCACCCTATCTTTCGGAAAAAAATTTTAAAATAAATTGATGAAAAAACATTAGCATTGGGACTGTGGGGAGAAATATTCCTACAGGTAAGGAAGGGTCATACTCAAGATTCAGAGAAATAACCTGTAAAAAAAAAACTTTGGTTTTTCTTTGGAAAACCTAACTTTTGGAAAACCTAACTTTTATGAAGCCAAATAAGAAAGCAATAAGAACGAACAAACAGGATGAAAAGAAATCATGATGAAATTTTAAGAGACAAAGGTGCAATAAGGAAGGACTTTTTGAAAATATAAAATACAGTAGTAGAATGAAAATGTACAGGAGAGGCAGTAAAGGGCAGGACTTGGTGACAAGAAAAACCAAGTCAATGAAGTATAAGACAATCTTGAAAAACTCTGTTAGAATGAGAAGAAAAAAAAGAATGGAAGGAAAGAAGGAAGGAAGGAAGGAAGGAAGGAAGGAAGGAAGGAAGGAAGAGAGAAACTGGAAATAATGAAGAAAATGGTAACAGAAGTGAAAAAAAGGAATGGAGATCCAATTTAAGGATACAAGTGAGATAACCAAACAAATTAAGATAGAAAAAATAACCAGACTCACAACTGAAGAAATTTTTCCTGCTTTAAAAGTAAAATGGTAATGTTTCCAGTTAGTCAAAAGTCACTGCCTTTAAGAAACGTACTCTATGTTATAGGGGCGCCAGCGTGGCTCAGTTGGTTAAGCATCTGACGTCAGCTTATGTCATGATCTCAGGGTTCTGGGATCGAGCCCCACATCAAGCTCCCTGCTTGCAGGGAGCCTGCTTCTCCTTCTCCTCCCTGCTCGTGCTCTCTCCCACTATCTCTCTCTCTCTCTCAAATAAATAAATAAAATATTTTTTAAAGTAATGTTCTCTACATTATAGATGTACCTTGGGAAAATACTTGAATTACTAGAATAAAATAAAAACTCCATAAGTATTCTGCTATATATACAAAAATAAAAATCAGGTCAACCATGTATTTCTATTTTTCTACCCTAAATAACTGAAAACAGTGGTACAGTATCTATAGTCACTGCAGGAGAAAAGATTGTTATCCAAGAATTTTCTACCTTGTAACATAATCTACATGTGTGAAGAAAATAGAAAGCTGTGTTTATTGCATAAGAGCTCAGAAAATATATTCGTCCTTTTCTTTCTTTAAAATCATTTGAACATATCTTCCAATCAAGCACAGGTAAATACCAAACAAGTAACTCAAAAATTGGAAGAAACATCATGAAACCTATGAAGTGTGTTCTTAACCCGTTTGAACCTCAAAATCAGAGATATAGAGAGATTATATTTCATCAGGAGAATTCCACAGAATAGGAAAGAAGTTTGACTTTCAGTGTTTAACTCAGCTGATAATTATTTTTCTGCTATTACCCTTGTCTTGGAAAATGTACTTGCTTATTGTGTCTTTACAATTCATATTCTTATATCAAAAAAAAAATGAAAGCAGGGTCTCAAAGAGATATCTGTACAACCATGTCCATAGCAGCATTATTCACCATAGCCAGAAGGTAGACCTACACAAAAGTCCATTGATGGATGGGTAAACAAACTGTGGTCTTTACATACAATGGAATAGTACTCAGCCTTCAAAACACAGGAAATATTAAACACATGCAACAACATTGATGAAACTTAGGACCATATGCTGAATGAAAATAGCCAGCCACAGAAAAACAAATATGGGGGTCTCGAGAGTACTCAAACACACGGAAACATAATGGAGGTTGCCAGGGGCTGTGGAGAGTAAGGAATGGGGAGTTATTGTTTCATAAGAATAGAATCTCAGTTTTGTAAGGTGAAAAAGCTCTGGTGATTGGTTGCATAGTAATGTAAGTACACTTAACACTACTGAACTATACCTTAAAAACGGTTAAAATGGAAAATTTTGGGGGCGCCTGGGTGGCACAGCGGTTAAGCGTCTGCCTTCGGCTCAGGGTGATCCCGGCATTCTGGGATCAAGCCCCACATCAGGCTCCTCTGCTATGAGCCTGCTTCTTCCTCTCCCACTCCCCCTGCTTGTGTTCCCTCTCTCGCTGGCTGTCTCTATCTCTGTGAAATAAATAAATAAAATCTTTAAAAAAAAATTAAAAAAAGGAAAATTTTGTGTTTGTGTGTGTTTATCAAAAAATAAGCATTTTTTTAATTTTCAAAAATTCATATTCATAATGAGCCCATATTTATTAACCTAAAAAAGACTAATAAGCCACCCAGTAGTTTATTAATATCTGTTACAACAATCTTCTCCATACATATTCTACTTCAAATTTGTGATGGCTCTGCATTAAGAGAGGTTTAAAATCAATACATGAGGGGCGTCTGGGTGGCACAGCGGTTAAGCGTCTGCCTTCGGCTCAGGGCGTGATCCCGGCATTATGGGATCGAGCCCCACATCAGGCTCTTCCGCTCTGAGTCTGCTTCTTCCTCTCCCACTCCCCCTGCTTGTGTTCCCTCTCTCGCTGGCTGTCTCTATCTCTGTGAAATAAATAAATAAAATCTTAAAAAAAAAATTAAAAAAAGGAAAATTTTGTGTTTGTGTATGTTTATCAAAAAAGAAGCATTTTTTTAATTTTCAAAAATTCATATTCATAATGAGCCCATATTTATTAACCTAAAAAAGACTAATAAGCCACCCAGTAGTTTATTAATATCTGTTACAACAATCTTCTCCATACATATTCTACTTCAAATTTGTGATGGCTCTGCATTAAGAGAGGTTTAAAATCAATACATGCGGGGCGTCTGGGTGGCACAGCGGTTAAGCGTCTGCCTTCGGCTCAGGGCGTGATCCCGGCATTATGGGATCGAGCCCCACATCAGGCTCTTCCGCTCTGAGTCTGCTTCTTCCTCTCCCACTCCCCCTGCTTGTGTTCCCTCTCTCGCTGGCTGTCTCTATCTCTGTCGAATAAATAAATAAAATCTTTAAAAAAATAAAATAAAATAAAATCAATACATGTCGTTATATCTCAACAATGTAAAAATATTTGTTCATAGGAGGAAAAAAAATGCTTTAATACAAGAAACCATGCATTCTCAACATCACTCCCAAGGGTACAAAATTGGCTCTTGCAGAGGGCAAAAAAACCCTTAGACTTTGTATGTATAAAGCACCAGGCAAACAGAAACATCTATTTTATTTTATTAAAATTTTATGAGGAAGGCAATAAGAAAATGTCTGAAAAAGGCTCCTAATGGGAGAGATAATGAAAATAAGGTTGAGAAATATTGGAATACATCAAAATGTTAACAATGGTAATTTTCTAGATGTCAGGACACTTTGTCATTTTATTTATTAATCCTTTTACATAAATAATTTTTTTCCTTAGGATTATGCCATAAAAATTAATTTTAAAAATTAGTAACTAAAATTGTGTGGATGCTATATGATGGCAATCATATTTTAAAATGCAAAAGAAAAAGACTATAAGGATATAGGCAAAACTATTAATAATGGTTATCATTTTTTTTGAGGGGGGAGGAGTGAGGGGGGAGGAGTAGAGGGAGAGGGACATGCAGACCCTGTGCTGAGCACAGAGTCGACCACGGGGCTTGATGTGGGTCTACGATCTCATGAACCTGAGATCATGACCTGAGCTGAAATCAAGAGTCAGAGGTTTAATCGACTGAGCCACCCAGGCACCCCAATAGTAGTTATCTTTAGGTAAGACTACGGGTAACCTTTTCTTTTCTTCTATTTTCTTTTGTTTTCCAAATTCTCCATAATGAAGAAAAAAAATGTAATTTGTGATCACCTCCCTTAGGTCATATCAAGACAACAGAAGAATTTCTTTCATTCATTTATTCACTCACTCATTCTGCCACAATGTATTAAGCAGATACCATGTACCAAGTCCTGAGCTAGGTTCTGGGGATCAATATTGATGAATAAAGACATGGATCCTGTATATATGGTACTTACATTCTTATGGAAAGGCAGACACAGATAAAGACAAAACATTAATGGTAACCTATAATAAATAGTATTAAAAAGTACCAACAGGCTGAAATTGAAAATTAAAACCCAGCTTATTAGGGTAGTTAGGGAAGACCTCCCTAAGGCCATTTCAGGTGTGACCTAAAACATAAGAAGGAGCTAGCAGGTTAAGGGTGGAGGTCAAAGTATTCCAGGACAAGGAAACACCAGGAGTTAAGCCCTCGAGGCAAGGAAGGCAAAGCCCAGAGCGCCTGGAGGGCAAGCGAGCAGTGGGAAATATTGGAGCAATGGGCTTCTTGCAGAGCTTTATAGACGACGAGGGAGCTTGGATTCTTTTGGGGAACAGAGGGAAGTTATGGAAAACTTTAAAGCATGAGACGAATGTGATCCACTTCATATTTTAGTTACTTTGTTGCCAAGAGGAGAGCCTGTTGGAGGGGAACAAGGGTGAAAGCAGGAAATTAGACAGGACCTCGTTATAATTGTCCAGGCAAGAATGTGAACTCCACACAGTACCCGCTCAAATCCCAGCCCTCTTCAAGTGACTGCCAGTTCCCACATTTCCTGGCTCTGTGTTTTCTTCCTAGGCAACGGTTTTAGCTTTGTTGTCACAGATGCTAGAATTGTTAAAATTGCAATAGTTCTGGCTCAGTCAGTAGAGCTCGCAACTCTTGACCTCAAAGTTGTAAATTCAAGCCCCATATTGGGTGTAGAGATTATTTAAAAATAAAATCTTAAAAAAAATTGCAACAGTTTTGCCACATCTATGGCTCAAGTTCATGTTTTTGATCCTGTTGGCATTATCCTTCGTCAAATACTACCCTGTTACCTCTCGGCTGTCACTCTGGGAAGAACCTGCCAAACTGGCAAAAGATCTTTTGAAATTTCAGCTCTTTTGGCCCCAGTCTATCAGCAAATGTTTGTTCCTACATCTAATGTTCGCCAGACACTAGGCTAAGCACTTGGGATCAGGTTGTAAGCAGCATAGACACACCCGGAGAGCTGAGACTCAACTAAGAGGTACAGTTCCCTCATACAAAGAATTTAGAACCATTTCCTCAAAAAATTGATTGAATGACTCAAGGACATTTCTTTCTTTAAGATGGCCAAGTGACATCCGAAGAAATAATTCACCTTTATATTCTCTTCTGCTCTTCACAGGATCTCTACTTGTCCATGGCAACTTCTCGGATCCTAAAGCAGCCTGGATTTTCAGATTTTCTTATAAAGTCCTCTACAATATAGTTCTGATGTCCCTGTCAGCTGTTAATTGAGCCACTACCCAAATTACACTCTCTGGTCTAGCCATTCTGAACATCTCTCTCTTCTTTACTGTAGGAAACTTGTATTCACTTATAAGTGGTTCCATCAGCCTGACACACTCTTCTCCTCTAAGTTACACAGGTAAGTCCTTTTCATCCTTTAGATTTTAGCTTAATGTATAATCTTGTCAAAGAAGCATTTCCTAATTGCCCTTCCTTAGAAGACTCTACATGATCCCAGTTACCCTGTTGATAGATTACTTCTTAATAATTATAATAATGCATAATTATTTTATACAACTTCCTTCCTTATTTTCACTCTGTCTCCTTCATTCAGTGTTAAGTTCCATGTGGGTAGGGTCTATGTCTGTCTTGCTCATTACAATGAAGCCTGACACATAGAGATGCCTAAGAATGGCTTTTCAAATGTGATAGCAAATTTATATACAGCAATAAACAGCAATATTTATAAATTTTGCATTTCATTTGATTTTTAACACTTTAATTTTTGTCTTTAAAATATCAATTTCAACAGAAAAATTGATTTCTTTCTGAATATATTTTATATAGATTTTTAAAAAGATTTTATTTATTTATTTGAGAGAGAGATATCGAGAGAGAACATGAGGGGCGGGGAGGAAGAAGCAGACTCCCACTGGTAGGGAGCCCAACGTGGAGCTTGATCCAGGACCCTGAGATCATGACCTGAGCCCAAGGCAGACACTTAGCTGAATGAACCACCCAGTCACCCCTATCTTACACAGATTTAAATAATGTTTAACTAAATAAATGTATCGGTGATAACTACAAAACAACCAACCAACCAACTGTGGGCTCTTGATGTTAGTTGGAACGCTGTGCTAAATGCTCATTTTCACTGAGTTGATACAAATCAATTTCTTGATTTTGTTACTAATCAAGACAGTAAGAGTGCAAAACAGTTGATATTTTATATACACATTGACACATGCTTAGAAAAGGCATTTATTCCATGTAAAATGGATTTACTATGGTCTGCACAAAGACTTCAGATCTGTTTAGATGAAAAAGTCACACAACCATTTTATATCAGTAAAACATATGTAATATTCCATTTGGGACTTCATCTGAATTCAACAACTCCACATGATCTTTTTTTTAAAGAGAGTATTACTTCAAATGTATTATTTCTTCTTTGTGCTTGTTCTTACATACCCCTGTACTGATTGGTAGGAACAGCCATTGATAGCTAAAGAATACAAATCGAAACTACAATGTCTCCAAAGCTTTGTTTTTTTAACTTAAACAACTTCTTTATGAAGCATGACATGCATATACAAAAATGCAGAAATCCTAAGTGTACAGCGCTATGAATTTTCATGAGGTATACACATTCATGTAACTACTGCCCAGGCCAAGAACTAAAATATTCTCATATTCCCCTTTCCAGTTACTACACATCACTCTTCCTCAGAGGTTATCGCTATCCTGAATTCTAAAACAAATTATTTCTGCCTATTTTTGTATGTATATAACTGAAGTCACACACTAGGTACTATATTCTGTCTGGATTCTTTCTCTTGACCTGATATTTATAAGATATACCCTTTAATTTATTTTTACGCCTGAATAGAATGCACTATATGTGTATACCACACCTTATTTTTCCATTCTTTAACTGATGGATATTTGAGTTTTTCTCTATTTTTGGTCATTATGAATAATGCTTCTAGGAACATTTTTGTACATGTCATATGTACAAGACATGTTTGCATTTCTGTTAGGGGTGGAATTGCCAGGGCATAAGATGCACATGCATTTGATGTTAGTAGATCTTGCCAAATAGTTTTCCAGAATGGATGTACCAGTTTACACTCCTGTTAATAATGTATGAGATTGAAGAGTCAAGGGAAGATGGAAGAGTAAGAGGATCTGAAGCTTACCTCATCCCATGGGCACACCTAGAGAATACCCATATCACTGCAACTAACCCAGAAAATAGCCCAAAGACTGGCAGATCAGACTTCCCACAGTTAATCATAGAGGGGAGACCATATAAAAAAGGATAGGAGGGATAGAGACGTGGTCTAGAACCAAACTCCTAGTGAGATAAACCACAAATGGGAGGGACACCACAGGCATGAAGGGAGGGGAGCAGACCCCACACCTACACACCCCAGACACAAGGGACCTATACTGGGAAGACAAGTCCCCATAACATTTGGCTTTGCAAACCAGTGGGGTTTAGCTTTTCAACTATTTACAATCAATGGGGGCTTAATTCCCAGTACTTTAAAGGTCAGTGGGCTTAGTGCTGGGAGAGTCAGAGGATGATAGGAAACTGATTCCCTGCCCTTAAAGAGGCAGCATAACAAACAATCCCACTGAGATACAGCATGGCCGTAGCAGCTTGAAAAGCATCTGGGGGTATCCATGAAGGAGATTTATTTATTAATCTCAGAACGTGTATTGGAGGGGCAGGGATCTTTAAGGAGCTTCTCCAAGAAGAAAGAACTGGTGGGTGCTATTTCCTTCCCACTCCCAACCTACATAGCCAGACAGTGGCTGGAGCCAGCTCGAGCACCATCCTCTACCTTGCTAATCCTGCCCTTGTGTCCCCTGGAGATCTGCCCCGTCCAATCTGAGCCACTTAGCGGGAGCCACTCTAAAGCAGCTCCAGACAGTCACATCCTATGAGCAGTCCCAGCAGCGACTGATGCCACTCCAAGGTGTCTTCTGCCCCGGGGAGATGGGAAGATAACTCATACCAGTTCAAAGGTAGCCCCAGCAGATAGACTGGGGGCAGACATCTGGTCTGACTGCTGGCTCTGCCCATCAACAGAGGCCTCTGAGGAGACAATGCAGGGAGAGCAACCTGCAATTCAGGGCAACTGCAGTCTCAGCAAATGGGCCAAGGGTAAGCATCTGGTCTGACTGCTGGTATCACCCCACTACAAGCCCACAGCAACCACAGACTGACCCCTTAACAACACAGGGCCCAAACTCTGCCCACAACAGGCACAGTGGGCCATTGCAGCCAACTGGACTGAAGGCCAAAGCAGCCCAGACACAAAAGTAGGGTGCACTTAATACACATCGGAGACACTCACGAAACACCTGGTTCTGGTAAATAGGGGACATTACACTACCTGGCACCACAGGACCTCTTCTTCGTAAGACCAGTGCTTTCAAGATCAGGAGATGTAGCTGGCTTCCCTAATACATAGAAACAAACACAGAGTAAGAGTAAGATGAGGAAGGAGCTAGAGAGTATTATGCTGAGCAAAAAGGCAGTGAGAGAAAGACAAATACCACGTGATTTCCCTCATATGTGGAATTTAAGAAACAAAACAAATGATCATAGAGGGGAAAAGAAGAGAAAGGAAAACCAAGAAACAGACTCTTAACTATAGAGAACAAACTGATAGTTACCTGAGAGGAGTTGGGTAGTGGGATGGGTGACACAGGTGATGGGGATTGAGGAGGGCACTTGCTGTGAGGAGCACCTGGTGTTGTATGGAAGTGTTGAACCACTATATTGTACACCTGGGACTAATATTACACTGTATGCTAGCTAACTGGAATTTAAATAAAAACAAAAAAAAACACAAAATTTAAAAGCCTCCATGAAAATGAGACAAAAGTCAGTGAAAGACCATAGTAATAAAAATCACATGTAATAAAAAAAAAAAACCAAGACTGTTTACAAATGATAAAGAAGGACACTACATTGTCATAAAGGAAATGATCCAACAAGATATAACAGTTGTAAATTTATGCATCCAACATGGGAACACCCAAATACATGAAGCAACTACTAACAGACATAAAGGAAGAAACTGAAAGTAATACAATAAGGATAGTATACCATAATACCCCACTTACACCAACGGATAGATCATCCAGACAGAAAATCAACAAAGAAACAGTGGCTTGAGTGACACATTGGACCAGATGGATCTAACAGATATATTCAGAGCATTCCATCCTAAAACAACAGAATACACATTCTTTTCAAGTGCACATGGAACATTTTCCAGAACAGATTGCATGTTAGGCCACAAAGCAAGTCTCAACAAATTTAAAAATATTGAAATCATTGGTTGCCTGGCTGGTTCAGTCAGTGGAGCATGTGACTCTTGACCTCAGGGTTGTGGGTTCGAACCCCACATTGGGGGTACATATTACCTAAAAATAAAATCTTTAAAAAAATATTGAAATCATATCATCTTTTCTGATTACAACAGTATGAAACTAGAAATAAATCACAGGAAAAACATCTGGAAAGAACACAAATACATGTGGGTTAAATAACAAGCTATTAAACAATGAATAGGTCAACCAAGAAATCAAAGAGGAAATTTAAAAAAACAAACAAACATGAAGATAAATGAAAATGAAAGCACAACAGTCCAACATCTTTGGGATGCATCAAAAAAGCTGTTTACAGGGAGAGGATTTTAGCAATACAGTCCTACCTCAAGAAGCAAGAAAAATCTCAAATAAACAATTTAACCTTATACCTAAAGGAGCTAGAAAAAGAACAAAGCCCAAAGCCAGTAAAAGGAAGGAAATAATAAAGATTAGAGTAGAAATAAATGAAACAGAAACTAAAATAAATGAACAGATCAACAAAATTTATAAAACTTTAGCAAGATTCATAAAAAAATAAAAGAGAGAGAAAAAAAGAGAGCTCAAATATATAAAATCAAAAATGAAGAAAGAGAAATAACAACTGACACCACAGAAATATATGGATTATAATCCAAAAATGGATTATAAGAGAATACTATGAAAAATTATATGCCAACAAATTGGACAGCCTAGATGAAATGGATAAATTCCTGTAAACATATAATCTCCCAAAACTTAATCAGGAAGAAATAGAAAATGTGAACAGACCGATTACTAGGAATGAAATTGAATTGGTAATCAAAAAACTTCCAAAAAAGTCCAGGACCAAATAGCCTCACAGGCAAATTCTACCAAACCTTTAGGGTTGACACCTATTCTTCTCACACTATTCCAAAAAATAGAAGAGGAAGGAAAGCTTCCAAAGTCATTCTTCAAGGACAGCATTACCCAGATACCAAAACCAGATAAAGACACTACAAGAAAAGAGAATAGACCAATATCTCTGATGAATATAGATGCAAAAATCCTCAACAAAATATTAGCAATCAGAATCCAATAATACATTACAAAAATAATTCACCAAAATCAAAGACACTAAAAAAGGGGGAGGAGGGTACAGATCCTCAGAAACGTGTAATTGGAATTTCAGATACAGAGGAGAGAAAGAAAAACTAGTTAAAAATTATTGAACTTCCCTTGCGTCCCTGAAATAAATCCCACTTGATCAAAGTGATTGATTTTTTAATGTTAAGCTTTAAATCCTGGAATAAACCCAACTTGGTAATTATATGTTATTCTTTTCATACATCATTAGACCCTACTTTTAGTATTACTTTCAGTATTATTGCATGTATTTATATATGAAAATTGTCCTCTAATTTTTCTTTTGGTTGGAAGACAGTTCTCAATTAATATTCCTACACAGTCCTGGCCTTCTGCGTGAAAGGTATGTTTGAACTGCTGAAAGCCCTGGAAGCTAGAGACAATGTCTCCCTCAAGAAAGTTTTAGAGATGAACTTCCCTGGAGAAGTTCCAGAGTGGTAAAGATGAAGTTCTCTTCTTCCTCTCTCCTCTGGATCTTGTCCACTGAACGACATTCTATTTCACTTATCCTTCAGCTACGTGCAAATTTGTGTTAAACTCATCTGTGGATAGTTTATTGGCTGTCTGTGTACCAATTCAAACCCTCGTTAAAATTTCCCTCGATCTATTTCTCAAAGTTCCCTGGGATACGTCACATGTGTTCATAAAATTTCCATGCGATCTTCCACCACCAAGCCCCTATTCTTTATACTGGGTTCTTAGGAGAATATCTTTTGCTGATACTACTAAGCCATGCTAAGGAAGATATACCCAATGATAAAGAACAGGGTACTATTGTGAACAAGTGGTGATGCTTCTATTGTCAGGGCTGCTGATGTCAAAGCTATTGTATTTGCCAGTGCTGAGTTGTGTTTTCAAAGTCCTGTGGATATTTTAGTGAATTTAAACCCCCCTCACCCTAGAACGTGGGTCTCAGTCCCTACAAATGGACCAGAGAACAAACCAAATGACAGCATTTTCTATATTCCAACTAAAATAAGTGATAATTCCTGGTATATGTCTGTACATGAATGTATATGTGTGTATCCGACTCAGTAGTTTCGGTAAGGAAGGTAATAAAATCTCCTTAAGTTCTAAACACAGTCTTATAACCCATGTAACTTCCTGCATAGCCAGCGAAAAGATGACACAAACTGCTTAGGGAACGAAGAGTCATGTCTCAGTCTTCTCTGTATTTGTCAAAGCAGCTAGCAGAGGATCTTGTAAACAGTAGCCCCTAATAAAAATTGCTGAATGAACAAATAACTGAATGGTTATTAACAAATGAACTGGTGGTAATTGTCAGGTCCTCTGCTCCAGCTTAGATAGTCACCAGAGCAGTCGTTCAAGAGTCTTCCTGTATTATTCAAAACTCAGAGAGAGGGAGGTACATGAATATAGTCAACTGATCTTTGACAAAGTAGCATAAGCAATACAATAGAGCAAAGACAGTCTCTCTAATAAATGGTGCTTTAATAACAGGACATCCATATACCAAAAAAATGAATCTAAATATAGACTTTACACTCTTCACAAAAATTAACTCAAAATGTATCACAGCCCTAAATGTAAAACACAAAACTGTAAAACACCTTGAAGACAACATAGTAGAAAACCTAGATGACCTTGGGTGTGTCGATGCTTTTAGATACAACACCAAGGGCATGATCTGTGGAAGAAAGAATTGGTAAACTGGACTTCACTAAAATTAAAAATTTCTGTTCTGTGAAAAAGACAGGTAAGAGTATGAGAAAACAAGCTACAGACAGGGAGGAAATATTTGCAAAAGAGACATCTGATAAATGTCTGTTATCCAAATTATACAAAGAATTCTTAAAACTCAACAATAAGAAAACAAACAACCTGATTTAAAAATGGGCAGAAGACTTTAAGAGACACCTCACCAAAGATTTTTGGTGATGATTTTTAGTGAAATTACTCTGTAACATTGTAGAATAATGAAAACATGTATTACATGTTTCTCGAATCCACAGAATGAACATGAAGAGTGAAACCTAACAAACTATGGACTCTGGGTGATAATGATATACCACTATAGACTGATTAATTGAACAAATATGCAATTCTGGTGTTGAATGTTTATAATGGTGTGGCTGGATATTTATGGAGGGGGACGGAATAGGAGAAATCTCTGTTCCTTCTGCTCAATTTTGCTATGAAACTAAAACTGCTCTAAAAAGTAAAATCAGTTAAAAAAAAAAAATACTGCCTCCATGACCCCACTGCAACCAGAATAAAATATAAACTTTTACCACCAAAAGAAAAAAAAAAACCCTCACTAAATGCCCATCTCTGATGTGCATAACAGCTTTGATTTGATTAGTAAAAATAAAACTACTTTTATAAAATACCATTCTAAACATATGTTATCCCATCCAAAATTATGATTATTATCATCATTTATATTTTACAGGTGAGTAAATAGAAGCAGAGGTTGTGTTAAAAAATCCCAGACAGCCTGCAAATGACCATGTTCAAGCACACCACTTATAATACCTCTTGTCTAAGCTGAAGGATTAAGTTTGACTTAATCAAATATGGCTTCCAATATATAATTTTTATTATTCGNCTGATGTGCATAACAGCTTTGATTTGATTAGTAAAAATAAAACTACTTTTATAAAATACCATTCTAAACATACGTTATCCCATCCAAAATTATGATTATTATCATCATTTATATTTTACAGGTGAATAAATAGAAGCAGAGGTTGTGTTAAAAAATCCCAGACAGCCTGCAAATGACCATGTTCAAGCACACCACTTATAATACCTCTTGTCTAAGCTGAAGGATTAAGTTTGACTTAATCAAATATGGCTTCCAATATATAATTTTTATTATTCGGTATATGATAGAGATATTTAATATATGTCTGTTGTAGAAAGAATTCAGATGATTAGAAATAATTTTTTTTTAAAGATTTTATTTATTTATTCGATAGAGATAGAGACAGCCAGCGAGAGAGGGAACACAAGCAGGGGGAGTGGGAGAGGAAGAAGCAGGCTCATAGCGGAAGAGCCTGATGTGGGGCTTCGATCCCATAACGCCGGGATCACGCCCTGAGCCGAAGGCAGACGCTTAACCGCTGTGCCACCCAGGCGCCCCTAGAAATAATTTTGATGGAAAGAGCCCAAGTGTCCATTGACAAGGAATGGATGAAGAAGTAGTGGTGTGTATACAATGGAATATTACTCAGCCTTAAAAAAGAATGACGGATGGAGCGGGAGAGTACTATGTTAAGTGAAACAGGTCAGTCAGAGAAAGACAAATACCATATGATTTCACTCATATGAGGAATTTAAGAAATGAAACACATGAACATGAGGGGGAAAAAGAGAGGTAAAGCATAAAACAGAATTTTAACTATAGAGAACAAACCAAGGGTTGCTGGAGGGGAGGAGGGCAGGGAACAGGTTAAATGGGTGATGGGGATTAAGGAGGACACTTGTGATGAGCACTGGGTGTTACATGCAAGCGATGAATCACTAAATTTTACTCCTGAAACTAATATTGCACTACATATTAACTACCTGGAATTTAAATAAAAACTTGAAACAAACAAAACAAAAGAAAAGAAACAATTTTTTAAAAGATTTTATTTATTTATTTGTCAGAGAGAGAGAGCACAAGAAGCGGGAGCAGCAGACAGAGGGAGAAGCAGGCTCCTTACTAAGCAAAGAGTCCGATGCGGGACTCAACCCCAGGACCCCAGGATCATGACCTGAGTCGAAGGCAGATGCTTAACCAACTGAGCCACCCAGGTGTTCCCAAAAGAAATAATTTTAATAACTGCCCTAAATGCAATAGAAACTGAGAAAAAAATTGGCACCATTAACATATCACTGATGTTAAAAGAAATTCTCTACTTACAGAAACTGTAAGTCAACTGAATATCAGTTTAATTGGGAAGAGTTAGAAGATGGGCATGATTCCTGACAGGTAATGGTTAACTTGTAGGTCATCCTCCCAGGAAAGGAACTGGCCTGTCGCAAGGCTCCAGAGAAATCAAGTCAGTCCAGTGTTTGAGGCAAGGTACCGTGTGGCTACTTGGCCATTTTCCCTGTAGCGTGACAGTTTCCCGGACAAATCATGGCTCGGGAGCATGATCTAGCAGTAAGAGTCTTATAAAACAAGAATATTACAGCAACAGCTTCAAAATGAGTCAAAGGTTTCAAGAAATTAGATTCCAATGTTTTAAAAATTATTGAATAATTTGAAGAGTTGCACTACAACTTAAATCACTTGATAAGCAGTCTTATATTTTGTATTAGTATTTGTTTAGAGAAAATAGTAATGCATTTTGAAGTTTTGATCTATATGTTAATTTATATCATACTAATTATCAAATATATCAATTTTTACTCCTAGATCCAACCATAAAAGCGGAAAAAAACATAAAGTACTCAAAAGGTTAAAATTTAATAGGTTCACCACTATTTTTCCCAGTTACCATTTGAGAAACAATAATAATCACAATAAAATTAACCAAATACTTGAGATGTTGGTATAATCCGCTTAACTCTTTTCCTTATGAAAGTTTCCCTTTAGGTGATAAGACACAATAAACAGGTCTATAATCTTACATAATCTTAGGTAATGCCAAGTACATATATTTCAGAAACCCAAAGATGATCCCAGATAAAAATTTAGTAGCATGTAGAAGCCTCAGAAGTCGTACATGTTTACAGGTAAACTTATTATAGTATATAACAAAACTTTCTTGAATTTCAAAATGTGTACTATGTATATATTAAGCAAAGATTAACTATTAAATTTCATGAGGAGGTTAGAGAGATCTTTCTCTTTACAATTTTATTTTCAATCTAAATATTCATTTGTTTGAACCAAACTGTTTAGCCCACATTAAACCATTGGGCTTATTAACAAATGAGAGTATATTTGAATTGTATTAACACGTTAAGATTTCACAGTGTTCATATCTTTTTTTTTTTTTTAAAGAGTTTATTTATTTATTTGACAGAGATAGAGACAGCCAGCGAGAGAGGGAACACAAGCAGGGGGAGTGGGAGAGGAAGAAGCAGGCTCACAGCAGAGGAGCCCGATGTGGGGCTCGATCCCGTAACGCCGGGATCACGCCCTGAGCCGAAGGCAGACGCTTAACCGCTGTGCCACCCAGGCGCCCCCACAGTGTTCATATCTTAATAGGACATATTTTTAAATTATTATTTTTCATAGGAAATGTACAAATGAGATACAATCTGTGAATTTGCTGATTAATTGTAGGACACTATGCCCCATATACAAAAGTCTGCTAGCATAGCTAGAAATTACTTTCTGGCAGATGGCTTCACCAATTTGAGCAATTACAACTCATCTGACATTAAGGTGGGTTATTTTCAATGGCTCTCTACTCCTCCTCCTCTCTCTCTCTCTCTATCTCTCTCTCTCTCTCACACGCACACACACACACGCGCGCGCGCGCACACACACGCACAGTTGAACAAAGTAAGAAAGTCTATCCCTGTTCCTCTCAGAAAAGGATTTCCATCACGTGATGGATTTAGGCTGAGATCAGATAACTTTAAAAGATCCCTTCAGCCAGCTGCTGTGTCTCTAGAGACTGATGACCTCACAGGGGTAGAAAATTCAAGAGGACAGAGTACAATTAATGAACAATATGTCATTCGATTACTATATTTTAATTGTGTTACATTTTATTTGCAAAACTATTCAAAAGCTGTTATATTTTGTGAACTTCAGTAAGAAAATATGTTTTTGTTGATGTGTGCATTTGCTATGAAACCTCCTTAGTTCCAAGAATCTTAAAGAATTATAATTTTAAAAACAGACATTTATTGCATACCGACCATGTGTTAAGCACTGGGTCATAAACTTTACATGCATATTTGATTTAATCTTCCCATCTTTATCTGGGAGATGCTATTATTGTGTTCATTTTACTGATGATTAATCTAGGACTTAAAGAAGTTAGGTAAACTGGGAGAGCTGACACAGAGCTTGGGAAAGAGCTGGCGTTCTGAGGTTTACTTTGTGGCAGTAACTCTCTCATTCTGTGCTGTACAATACTGCCTTCAAACCAGAAATTGAAAGTGCTCTGGGGTGTCTAAAGAACTTCTACAGATTACTGTTATTGAACCCTCACAACCACCTTGCAGAGGTGCTCATTGTGCACTGAGTGTGGAGCCCAGACGCAAAGCCAAGGCTATGACTGCCTTCACTGTGGCCTAATTTAAGAGAGAGAACTTGTCAAATCTAAGCACCACTTTCTTAACTAACAGCTACACTCATTTAGATTCTAAACAAAAGCCACGGAGGGAGAAAGGTTGCCACAGTGAGCTACAACACACACCATGGAATAGTTAAAATATGAAAATATTTTTCTTAATTTTTTGAAGTATTTTTGTTTAATTTAGCCTACCTGTCATCCTACCATGAGTTATTCTAAAGATAAGGGGGAGGGGCAGTTTTGTTTTTTTGTTTTTGTTTTTTTCTATTTAGCCAAATAAAAAGCAGGCCCTTTATAGTAGTGCTGATCATTTTCAAGGTGGGAGGTTTTTGCAGACAAATCAATGATGGAAAAAGTAATTAGAGCAATTTTTTATCCTTTACTTTTATTAGAATTTTGAATATTCTTAATAGGTCATTTGTTGGCAGATTTACTTGATGTTTTCTAAATTTTTAACAGAAAAGAAAGATAGGATTAAGGATGTTTTCATTAAATTACTTCATGGATCTAATTGCTAATAATCATCTTTGAAAGCCATTTGGGATTTTTTTTTTTTTTTTTAGAGAGCTCAGCACTTCACTGAGAACTGTCATGTTGAGACCAATGGTGATGATATAATTAATAAACAGAATCTTACTACTGATTAAATATGCCAAGGAAACATTTATCTTTTGGCTATTCTTACTACACTGACCTTTGAAAACCAAAGAGCTTTTTTTTTTTTAAGATTTTATTTATTTTCGAAAGAGAGAGAGTGCAGAGCAAGAGAGAGAGCATGAGCAGGGGGAGGGGCAGAAAGATACCCAGACCCCCCATCAAGCAGGGAGCCTGATGCAGGGGCTAGATCCCAGGATGCTGGGGTCATGACTCGAGCCAAACAGATGCTTAACTGACTGAGCCACCCAGGTGCCCCCAAAGAGCTTTTTCTTTCACTTTATCAAATATTTAATTAGTTTTTCTTTAGAGTACTGTCTCCTCAGATGCGTACTTGCATAAACAATGTGTTTGGAAACAATAATAATAATAAAGATGTTATTGAGAAATTTTATATACTGTGAAATTATATTTTATATGCTCTTTATATTATATTTTAGTATGTATATAATTATTGTACAGCTGTTTACATAAAAACCAGATATGCTGTACTTCATGGAAGATGTAAGAAGTTTTCAAGCATAATTTTGACTCCATGTGATTTTTGCATGCTCTAGCTTGAGACATTAGCCTCCATGAAAATGTGATACTATCGTATTCAAAATGAAAATAAGCAGTTTTTATTCACCTTTTTTAAAAATTAAGATTAAATTTTTTTAAAACATCGATATTTACTATGAAGAACCTAGGTTTCTTTATAAACATTCAAATTAAATGACATATAAATGTCTAACAAATTTATACTGGCCACTAGGTCTCTTCAGTATGGAAGAATCAAATGTCATGTATTCAAAAAAAAAAAAATTAAGTGCAATTGTTATTCTCAATTTAGAAACCTGAATAACTGACTATGCCTTTGCATTCTCTTCTTTCTGTCTCTCTCTCTCTTTTTTTGTTTTTTGTTTTTTGTTTTTTTTTGGTCTCTCAAATGTGAATGAAGCACCTAAGAGTATTTGACATCTGTAACCTTTAAGGGAATCCTCAAAGCATTCCACGCCCTGCTAAACATCACATGGCACTGAACTAAGGTGGGACATCTTGCCTCTAGAGCACCTCTGACTTCCAGCCTGCAACCTCTTACTTTTAAGCTTTAACAGTCTCAGAAATTGCAAAGAAAACAATATAAAAGCACCTCATAGATTAACAGACCATTACTGGTCCTCGACACCAGCAGATGAAACCCCCTTGATCCCAGACTATAAAAACGCCCTCTGAAGACTATTGAGCTCCTCTTTGATTCTTGGCCCAAGTCTTAATTTTCTCACAGTGCTGAAGCTCTGTATTTCATTAGAGATATCATCTTAAATCCCTGTGTGCCCCTACTTGTTTTAACGGGGCTTCTCCACTCTGGATTCATCTGTACCTATTTCGAATGTGAACTAGTAAATATCAAAATGTATTTTTAAAACCTATTGATAATAATGACTGGGTCGGGTTTTTTGTTTGTTTTTTAGATAAAGCCCAACTGTCAGGAGCCTGAATTTTCTTCATTTCAGTCACATATAACCACTCTATATGGAGTTCTTAGGTTAAAAACACCCCTGTTAGGACTGGGTCCAGCTTTTCTTCCACAGCCTAAGTTATCCTTGTACTTTCCGTTTCAACTAAATTTAGAGAAATTCAAATGCTAATAATCAAAAGTACAAGAATCTTTTCACTCCACACAACATAAACAATATTGTCAATAGAATCGGGGTCTAGAGTCCCCCTATAAAAGCAAAATATGAAAACCTGAATCTTTGTACAAGCCCAACCTTTAGTGTGCCAAATGGTGCTTGTTCTGCATTCTGACTACTGTTTTGTAAATGCATTCCAATCTACAAACAACAACAACAACAACAACAACAACAACAAAAATGTGGTTTTTCCCCCTGAGGCATTATCTAATCTACGGCTTGATCCACAAAAACCTAGCCTACAGATCACTGGCCCATTTTTTGTCGTTTAAAATGATAATAGCACCATTGTTTTTTCTTTTTTTTTTCCTGATGGTATAAATAACACAGGCCTGCTGAAGAAAATTTTCACAACATGAGAAAAGAAGAAAGGGTCCACTGAAATTATTTTTTCCTGTAGTATTATTTTAGCAAATAAAATTATCTAGTTGAAACAAATTATTTGTCATGGCATTAAACACAATGGAAAAAAGTGGGTAGCCAGCAAAGACCCTATCTTTCAGGAATTTACAATGCAAACTATCTGCTTATGTCTTTGGGTCAGTCATTTGTCACTGAGTAACCTATTAAAAAATCAATCCAATTGTTCTAAAATTATATTAGCATTCTTTAAGATATTAAGCTAATTAGATAAGAATGACTGTTTAGCTACAAGCTAAATTCTGGTGATTTCAAATAGAATTATCTACCATACGTATATAAAGAGATCAAAATATAGAGGAGATATCAAATGCTTTACACTACTCGCAAGTCACAAGTCCTAGGAGAAAGGGCAGGAGCATAGCTTGGGGCATGATTAAGGGAAAGACAATTCCTCTGACTTTTATATTTAACTAACAATTTAAATGTTTCATGTTCGAAATTGTTAATCACACCAGGGGCACTTGAAGTTGAATTAAACACTTTTATAAATTATTCTAAATTACTCTTATTCTAAGGTAAATAATTTTGTTATGCGGGTTCAGTTCAGACCAATGTGTGTACGTGCATCTATTTGCACTATCATTGGACCTACATGAACATTGACTTCCAGGCCTACCAAATCTTTTCTTTATCTGAACATTAAAAGACCATGTTGCAGAGGTGGATAGGTGACAGGTGAGCATATAATTGATTCAGACAAATCTCCAAAATGACTCTTCCTGAAAAGCGGAACCGCACAAAGGTGGGTGGATGGAGTTTGATGGCCCGCTGGGGAAACACTGGTCTCAGGCAAGTGAGAGCCTTAGATTTCTAACCAATCAGAATGTGAGTAAGAAAGTATTTTGCGAGAATGGTGATAAATTTAGTGAGGAAATGCACACCAGAGTACCTGAAACAATACAGATTCTCAACAATGTTTTGGTTTACTTCCATTCCTTGTGAAAATAGGAGCAACAACACTCTCCCATAAAAATGAAAATAATCCAATTGCTCCCATCACTGAAGGTTTTTAGTTAGCATCTGTGAGAAAGAGTGTTACACAATGTATAATGTTATTAAAGCAACATTGTCCCTACTTTAGGAACCTTATAATCCAAGGTTGGCAAAACAGATGAATTTAAAGAACCTAAATACAAAGGGGCTATCCGTTCTAGGGGCACTTTCATACGCCATCCTGAAAACTAACATCTTGGCCTGAAATAATGAGAAACTGTTTGGTTAATCGTTCACCCTTGGCATAAAAAATATTAAAGAAATCAATTCCTTAAAAAAATAGATTGTTTATTGTGGATTATTAATTTTAAAAATGATAATTACTAAAGCTGGGCAATAATGGTAAAGAACATAATAGGATACCGCCTGCTCTGAAGACTTGGTTTCACATAAATGCGTATATGTGTATGCATATTTAAGTATACACATACATATATTTATTTATATTCCCGGTATTTCTGCAAAATATTTTATGCAATTTACAAAAATATATATATAATGCAATGAAAAATAATAAAACAAATATTTATAAGCAGAGAGAGAAAAAGATTCTACCAGAATAAAAGACCAAGAGAAATATTTTTGTTTTTCTGATAGTTTTTTTTTAAATTAAGATAAAATATTTGAAAGATGCCCTGTGAACCAACATTTTAAACATGATTTTTTTCTTATAGCTAAAAGGACATTTATTATATGCTTATTAAGACAGCTCAAGAGCAAGAAGAAAAATGATAAGTCCTTCATGAAGAAGAGCATTTTTTTCTTCTTTTAACAAAGTAACATTCATCATTTTATCCTTCCTCTACTATACTCCTATTTCCTGTTCAATTGATGCCTTCAGACTTGGATTTTTGCTTCTTAGTCATCTTAGCAACCACAATGAATGAAATCAATACTCCTACAGAGAAAATAAGTTTAGTAATATTTACATTTGTTTTCTTTCTTTTTTTCTTTCTTTCTTTCTCTTTCTTTCTTTCTAGACTCCAATCTGTTACCAATCTACATACCTTCACAATGACTCTACAGTGCTCTCTGGTTAGCAATGAATCAATAAAATTGTTAGCCATTCTTCCTTTTACACAATTGAAATCCCTTATTAGTTAGTGGCAATGTTGTAGTACAAAAAGAAAAACCCAATATGGGGAGTTTTGAAGAGAAATGATAGGGACAATCGGTGGGTTATTAGTAGGTTATTGACAACAAATTAGAACAGAGTTTTAACAAATAATTGCATGTGATGAATATATGATTGAACTTTTAAAGGTGATGCCACTGTTTACTAAATAAATCCAAGACCAAGAAAATTTTTACGCAGGAAAAAGCAGGCCTTAAAGTCTTGAAGTCCTTTACCAAATGTCAATTGTTAATTTGGCTCTCACTTTCCTAGTGGCCAACAGAGTTCAAAACACAGAAGAAACGGTGGCACCTGGGTGGCTCAGTTGTTGAGTGTCTGCCTTTGGCTCAGGGCATGATCCCAGCGAGCTGGGATCGAGCCCCACATCAGGCTTCTCCGCTGGGAGTCTGCTTCTTCCTCTCGCACTCCCCTTGCTTGTGTTCCCTCTCTCACTGGCTATCTCTCTCTCTCTCTCTCTCTGTCAAATAAATAAATAAAATCTAAAAATATCCAAACAAACACACACACACACACACACACACACACACAGAGGAAACAGACTCCAGAATCCCTGTTGCATCAAAGAAGCAATGTTTTTCCTCACATTGAGATTCAGTAGAAGTTTCTCCACTGAGCATTCTCACAAATGGGATATTAAAGGACAAAGTGGACAATATATACCACAGCTTCCCTTAGTACATAAAGTAGATATATTTTTTAAGAGACTCCATTCTGAGAATACCACTGTATAAGTCTAGGGTACTAAACTGAAATTTACTTTGTGGGGAAAATCCTCTGGAAAGAATGTTACTGGCCAAATCATAAACTAAATGAGTATGAAAAGACAGGTGTTCTTGTCTCATTTTCTCATTTATAAAATGAGAGAAGTGGGTTACATCAGTTCTAGTTTTTGGCTCAACACAGAGCCTCAAAATAGCTCATCTGAATGCTTGGACACTGATATTTCTATAAAAAGAAAAACAACAAAAATGTAATTAATAAAGCTAACAAAGGGAAACATTTGGAGAGGAGAGAAATAGATCTCGGCAATCTATCATTTCTCTGCGTGAAATACATGAAGAGAAAACTAGGCCCAATTTTCACAAACTGGAGCCCTGCTGGCAGTGAGCTTTGTTTGATTCATTCTAGCAAGCATGGTGTTTTATAATTCATTGCCAATCTTGAAAAATTGGAAGCTTTCACATAAAAATGTGAATTTCTGACTTCTCCTAAATGAGTCAGAAATATGCTTAGGGGGGCGCCTGGGTGGCACAGCGGTTCAGCGTCTGCCTTTGGCTCAGGGCGTGATCCCAGCGTTCCGGGATCGAGCCCCACATCAGGCTCTTCCGCTATGAGCCTGCTTCTTCC